>NW_003305371.1:0-2584 GCF_000142945.1 Phytophthora infestans T30-4 | reverse complement strand
GCCACGCCATTACATAAGTAGGTAGATTTATATTACAAAAGTAGGTGCAGCAGCACACGGCTAGCGTGTGCTGAACTGCCGTCATCCTATTGGTTGATATATGGGGAGCCAGACCCATTATCACCCAATAAGGGTTTGACGTGTATTTGAGTGGTCAGGGCAAGCTTCCCTGGACCTAAATAAAAACACAGTTGATTTTCCTTCAGACTAAGCACTTGGTTTCACTATCGCGGAACTTGCACGCTTCCTCATTATTACGTGTAAGCTAGTAACGGACACTCTAGGCCCGTTACACCTGGTAGCACTTAGTAGTCCTTCCCATGACCAAGTTCACAATGAGCCAAGGCCAGACGTCTGAAGCTTCAGGGCCAACCCTGGAGCATGCTGCTTTCCCTCATCTCACTCGTGTCGAGTAAGAAGCCTTTCACCGCCTTGCGGCGGTGTCCGGTGAGGCTGTTGTCGCGTCGCTGCTGAGCTCAGCGACTCCCGATCAACAACGTCAAGCAGCTCAAGGGTTCATGGAACGCGAGCTCGCCGACGCGAATCGGCGAGCGACAACTCTCTCGCGTTCCTCGAGGAATGACATCGTCAAGTTGGAAACGTCAACCTACTCCGGTGAAGGAGCGAATCGCCTTCCGCTGAATCGCTGGTTTCGCGAAGTCGACATCGCTATCGCCTCGAGGATGATCGAGGCGCAAGGAGCGAAAGTTAACTTCTTACTTTCCCGACTGGCCGGGAAAGCCAAGGAGTGGGCACTCGGCAAACCGGTCGTAAACAACGATGCGTTCTCCACCCTGGAGGCCCTCCAGAGTGATCTTCGTCTCGCCTTCGAGCCTCCACAAGACGAGTCCCGAGTGCGCGCAGAGTTCTTCGCTCTGCGACAGGGCAAGATGACCATGCGCGACTACGTCCAGAAGACACGCCACCTCGCGTCCTGCATCGTCACCAATCCGATTGACATGGCATCTCAAGTCCACGTCTTCGTGTTCGGCATGCGTGAAGGCATGACGCGATACTGTCTGACTCGAGCGGAACCCTCCTCACTCGAGGAGGCATTTGCTCTCGCACTTTGTGAAGACTACGTAGTGGCGGCGTCGTACGCGCGGGCAATGTCCGCGGAATCTCAAGAGTCAGCTCCGGAGCCGATTGAGATCGACGCGATTGACGCGTCGAACAACCGCCGTCGCGCAGTCCCTCGCGCGAATGGTGGTCGTCCCAGTCGATCCCTCACTTGCTTCCGCTGTCGGAAGGTTGGACATCGCGCGGCTGAGTGCCGCGCGCCCGCGCCAGTGCTCACGCATACTGTCGATGCCTCTCCTACCGATCAGCCAAAAAACGGTCAGGGCCAGCGCGGGGCGTGGAGCCTACTGGCTGGAATGGAGGTCCGGGTCCCCCGGTGGCAACCCAACCTTCTAGCCCTCGCGTGCTACACGCACACTTCAATGCCACCACAGCGTCGGGCGACTCAAGACTGATCATCATCAGCCTCCATGTCGCCGGCGCCCGACGTCCACTACGCGCGCTTGTGGACTCAGGAGCGACAAACAACTTCTACCGTGAGTCGTGTTTGTCGACGCTACCCAGCGAAATCGCTGTCCGCAACGGTCGCGGACAGGTTGTAGTCAAGCTTGCTGACGGAAAGCCGCGCCACGTCGCGCGGCGCGAGATTACGTTGCCGTACACGTTCGACGGCTTCCGCAGCAATGACGACTTCCTCGTGATTGAGATGAACTACGCGTTTGATTGTATCCTGGGCATCCCGTGGTTGTCACGGTATCAACCAGAGATTGACTGGTTGGCCCGCTCGGTTAAACACCGCAGCGGTTTCGACGTGAGCGAGGTGTTCACCCACCTCCTGGTTGCCCAGAAGGACTGGCCCCACGTCACCGTCGTGGACCGGTCGTCCACGACGCAGGCTGTACACAGAGTGAGCGATGGCCCTCTCTGCACGGCTTGTGCAGTGCTGTTGCACGAAGGCTCCTCGCCGCGAGGCGAGGACAAGAACACGATGGCGGTCGAGCAGGGGCTCCCGCAATACGAGCAAGCGGTCGAGCATGGGTTCCCGCAGCGCACAACTGCGGTCGAGTATGGGTTCCCGCGGCGCACCACAGCGGTCGAGCATGAGTTCCCGCAGCACAATATGGCGGTCGAGCATGGGTTCCCGCAGCGCAGCACAGCGGTCGAGCATGGGTTCCCGCAATGCAACACGGCGGTCGAGCAGTCGAGGCTCCCGTCACCCGAGCCGGTGGTCGAGCAGTTGGAGCTCCCGCCGAACGATCACGCGGTCGAGCAGTGGCCCCCGCGTGTGACCGGCACAGTCGAGAGTGGGCTTCAGTGCCTAGAGCGGGGTGATACATCGTCCAGCGAGAGCGATTCTTCCTTCTCGAGTACACACTCGAGGCGCCGGGCAAAGAAGTCGAAGCGCCGTCATTTGAAGCCAAGACGTGAAACCGCACCGAACGGCATCTCACAGACGGAGTCGGTCTGTGTCATTGAGCACGTAGACGACGGCATTCCCAAACAATGCCAAATTTCTTAGGGAGAATGCCCGAAATGTAGTTCTCCAGCGCTTTCACTACCAAGC
>NW_003305370.1:0-2583 GCF_000142945.1 Phytophthora infestans T30-4 | reverse complement strand
TTTCCTTTCCCGGATCCAGTGCTGGCCGGCGGAGGGCCGGTGGAAGCTGGCTGGGGGACGGCAGGCGTCGTCACCGAAGGGCCAGCAGTGGATCCCGACTGAGACGAACTGGACTTAGCTGTGGATGTGGCTAACCCTGTCGTAGGAGCAGCAATTGCCGTGGATCCAGTTGACACCACTGCCTGGGACGACGGCGCGACCGTGGATCCGGTCTTGGACGCCTACCCCGACTTTGATACAGCGACGGATCCAGCCTTGGCAGTCGATCCGGACTTGGACGCCGTGGATCCCGCCTTGGCAGTCGATCCGGATTTGGATGCCGTGGATCCCGTTTTGGATGCAGCAACGGATCCAGTCTTGGATTCAACTCCCGCTTTGGGCGTAGCTACGGATTCAGTCTTGGATCCAACTCCCGCTTTGGGCGTAGCTACGGATCCAGTTTTGGACGCCGTGGATCCAGTCTTGGACGTCGTGGTCCCAGTCTTGGGTCCAGATCCAGATTTTGACGCAGCAGCCGTAGGTCCAGCCTTGGATCCCACTCCAGCTGTGGACGCAGCTACAGATCCAGTCTTAGACACTGATGCCGACTTGGATGTAGTGGTGGATCCGGACTTGGATCCTGCACCAGACTTCGAGGGGGAGGCGGAAGGCTTGGACGTGGATGTGGATCCCGCCCTGGACGCGGATGTGGATCCCGCCTGCGAGGCCGCCTAAGAGGCCGAAATCGTTTTGGGCTTGGATTTTGGGGAGGCTCGGGCATGCTTGTGAGGACGGGGGGATCCAGTGCTAGAAGCAGGAGCCGCACCGCGTGGTCGTTTCGCAGCCGACGAATCTGCCCCACTTACAGACGGTAGAGGAGCAGAAACGCTGGCAGCAGGAGAGGGCCCAGACAGGGGATGAAGACAGCAGCTGTCACCAGCGCCAGTCGTCGGTGTGCCAAATCCCGCTCCGATAAGCCACTATCGCGCTCCAGGACTAGCTGTTGCTGCTGAACATGAGCTGCAGCGAGTTGATCCCGGAGTTTTGCTGCGGTTGCATCAGCATCTTTCAATTTGTTACCTGGATTGACATAACAGGTGAATATGGAGCTACTAGCGGGGGACATTCGAGGATCCACGTACTCGTGCGGCGGAGCTTAAATTCCAGCTCCGTTTGCTTTCGCTTGGCATACTCCCACTCGGTAGCCGCCTTGTCCCGCTGGAGCTCGCTGTCCGCCAACTTCGCTTGGATTTCGTCGCGCAATTGAGTTATACGTACGAACTCTTCGAGCGCTTAATCTCGCCCAGCAGACGCTTTCTCGAGCGACTCCTTGGTGTCTTTCAGCTCCTCAGAGAGTCGAGCCAGAGCTACATCCGGCGACGAGGGAGGTGGATTTGGCGCGGGGGGCCCTCCACGCGCCGACCCTAATGCGGATCCGCCATGGGTGGATCCCACATAGTCGTTGGTTACCACCTCTTCTTGGGTCAGGCGCAACTCGTCACGGAGTCGATCCAAGCTCTCGTCCGCGGCTGCCCTAGCAGTCTGGGAATCCTCCAGATCCCGCTCGATGTCGTGGATCCGGGATTGGAGCTGGTGGATCTCAGATCCGGCGAGCGCCATCTCCCTAAGGAGGTGGTCGTTGTCATCTCGCATACCATCTCGCTGACGGGAGGCGCGATCTAGCCGTCCGGTCAGGTCGCGGATCTCGACCGCTTAATCAGCAGATTACTTCATGTTGGTCTGCTTAAGATAAAGACAACGACGGTGAAATTCGCCACCCTCTGAACGCCATCCTCCATAGTAGTTCTTTTTTTGTTTTCGCGACAGGAAAATCCGTCGCACATTTTTATTGGTAGATAAAACGAATTAATTAGCAAAAAGCAAAGTTGAAAACCTCAACGTCTAGTGGCTGGCAGGCCGCTGTACTGTTGGGCGGTAGCTGGCAAACCAGGGCCGACGTTGTCTCGTGTAACGGGGTACGTAGCACTAAGTGTACCCTGGTTACATGAAGTGTGACACTTCACACTTCAGGAGTATGACATGTCATACTCCGGGATATTTGGTACAAGGTACCAAGGTCATTCAAAACCAACCATTGGTTAAATGACATTGCATTTCTATAGGTAACTGATAGTTTGTATTAACCTCAAACTTAACCTACCTATAAATATACTCAGTTTACAATCTACCTTATTTAGGTCACTTCGCTCTCTTTAATTAAAGAGGGGACCTGTGAACTGCCGTTCACTGAGAGTTTGTATACTCTCGGAAGATAACTTCCTCTAGCGCAAGGTGCTGTGTGACCCCGTCACACTTGGTAGCACTTGTAGTCAATCCACGCCATCGCGGGTAGACTACCTGAACCTCCGAAGTTCGTTGCCATGGATAGGAACGACTTCTCCCATATGAACGACTCTCAGTTCGAGTCGGTTCGGAAGATGGCAGGCATCTTCGGGATGGAGGCCCTGCAGAGCCTGGTGGTATCAACAACGGCTGAGCAGCTCGAGCGCGTCAATGCATTTCGACGCGTACGAGCAGGGCCTCATCGCGCATGTGCGGGAGAACCTGCAGGCTCCGGCGGCGGAAGAAAAACCCGCCTCACCC
>NW_003305369.1:0-2582 GCF_000142945.1 Phytophthora infestans T30-4 | reverse complement strand
ACATGTCGGCTCTCTCAAGATCGGCGGAACGGCAGTCGACTTGTCACCAATTTCAGGTGTCACAGCTGGAGTAGCTGCCTCGAGCAAGGCTCTCATTGTTGACAGCTCTCGCAACATAGCGAATCTAAACAGGATCACGCTTGGCAATACGAGTAACAACGCGTTCATCGACTGTGGTATCATCTCACCGTCAATGAAGCGGAGTATAACGGACTCCTTCTGGATTTGGACTTACTAAAGGGACAAGCTCCAAAACGGCTGGTGATTTGTGGGGATTCAAATTTGGTAATCAGACAGGTGCGAGGTGAGATTGACTGCAAGGCCCCGGCCCTAACACTGTTACGGCAGAAAGTGATGATCCACCTGCGTGGTTGGATGAATCACGAGTTGGTGCATGTCAAGCGAGATTGGAATGCTAGTGCGGATAGCTTGGCCAGTGCCGCTTTACGGAATCAATGTGGTGTCGAAGTGGAGAGAGAGGCCGAGCATCAGGATCTCGTTACGTTAAATCGACTAGATGAGGTGGTGGTGGTTGGATCCGGGAAAAGAACAGTCAAGGTAATGGCTGTCACTAGGTCCAGAGGAAGGATTGGATCCAGCCCTCAGATCCTCGATGAAACATTCGTGAAGAGAGTCCGCATTGAGTGGATCCTCAAAGCACAGAACGAGGAAGCGTGGATCCTGGGACTAAAGAAGTATCTGATGGGGGGTGTACGAGACTTAAGTCGGGAGGATGCCAAATCCTACAGCGTTATTGCTACGGATTACGCAGTGGATCTGAATGACTTGCTCTTCTATTGCCCCCCTACGAAGAGAGTCCACGAGGATCGGGATGGATTGATGAGATTGATGATGCCGGAAACCTTACAACAGGATGTCCTACACCACTACCACGCTAGTTTAGAAGGCGGACATCAGGGCATCGGTCGGACCTACCAACGGATCCGGAATGTTTTCACTGGAGAGGACTATTCAAGAGCGTACAACGATATGTCGGTGAGTGTGTGGATTGTGAGACAGGCAAGGGCAGGCCCACAATCGAAGGGGAGTCACCTGGGAATGTCCAAGCGACTTACCCTTTCCAAATCATAGCCATGGATCATATCCCCTCGTTGCCCAAGTCGTTCAAAGGAAACACAGAATTGTTGATTTGGGTGGACCTGTTTACCGGATATGTGATTGCCAAAGCTAGTGCGTCTAGAACTGCGCAAACCATTGCTGAATCGTACGAGGAGTGTGTTTTCCGAAAATGGAGCTAGCGAAATGATTAGACATGATCGGGAGCCAGGCTTTATGTCTGATTTCTTTCGAGCATTCAACCGGATCCTGGGGCAGCGACAGCGAGCAACCATGGCATATCGTCCCCAAGCTAACGGGTCGGCCGAGCGCATGGTGCAGACAATCACGAGAGCACTCAAGATGTATGTCCAGGATTTGGATCAGAGGGATTGGGATGAGTACGCAGAACGACTCCCCTTCGCGATAAACACCGCCCAAGACAGGATCCGGGGTGATACCCCATTTTACTTGGTACATGGGTGGGATCCCAAATCCACCCTGGAAGCGGCCATCCCAGTATGCAGCCCCAAGAAGAGGAACCGAGATCCAAGGCGATGGCGATACCAAGTCCAGAAATACAACCGGCAAGCTAGATCCCAGGTGAACGAACGACTGCGGAGTGCGATACAGGATCGAGCGGATCGACACAACGAAGATGCCCGTCCACATCAAATCCAAGTGGGATCGCAGGTGTGGCTTTACTTGGATCGAGTGAAAGAAGGTACGACCGCAAATTGGCCCATCTATGGCATAGACCGTTCCGGGTGAGCGAGAAGATTGGAGAACATGCGGTAAAGCTGGAAACGGCAGGTACCGAATATCGCCTGTTCCCTGTGGTACACGTATCCAAGCTGAAGTTGGTCAAAGAATATCCGGATCGGCCGCAGATCCGTCTTTCGGTGGATGAATCTGACCGGGTGGATTTCGACGAAGTCCTCCTACCGGAAGATAGTTGGAATGTGGATCTCGAAGACGACGAGTTCGAAGTCGAGAAGATTACCGATATGAGGTCAGGGAAGCGAACTTGATACGGACGAATTTACCGTGAATTTCTGGTGTATTGGCGTGGATATGACGAACCCAGTTGGGTAGACGAGGCAGATCTGAACTGTGGAGCATTACGCTATGATATCTTGCTGGATTGTACGAATCGGAATCGATTCGGCGTGATGCAGTCTCATGAAGAAGAGTAGGAAGGGGATCCATGGATGTGAGTCGGTCATATCGATGATAGGATGAAGAAGGACCCACAGGAAGAGTGTGAGCCAGGAGGAGGGGGATCACTGATGTGAGCTGGTCACGTCGGAAAGAAAGAGAAGACGAATCCACAAGAGAGGTGTGGATCAGGAGGAAGGGGTGAATGTTTATGCATAAAGAGTGACGTTTTACGTGCGAAGAGTCCCGCTTGATTTCAAGCGCGAGTTGTTCGGGAGCCCGAACCGTTTGCTCGCGTGGTTTGGACAGTGCCGAGACCGAGCATCGAAGCTGGCTCCTGTTTCCGTTGGCACGCGCTCCGAATGGCC
>NW_003305368.1:0-2582 GCF_000142945.1 Phytophthora infestans T30-4 | reverse complement strand
CTCTCCTATGGTCTCCATATCGATGGAGACCTGATCTACCCGCGAAGCTGTGACTTTTCGAATGGTATGCGGTTTTTGACCGAAGGAGCAGAAAATAATCTACTTGTTGCTGCAACCCATTCAGCATCGATTTTTATGCAGAACGAGAAAATTTTGCTTGGCCAATCAGAGAGCAGGAAATACATTTTTCTTCCTGCCAGAACTAATTCTGCAACCCCTATTAACCTCTTTAGCCCCGCGTCCTGTATTCTACAGGATAGCCAAAATCTTATCCTGTAGTGTACATGATACATATTGGTCAAAACTCAAATCAAGTCATGTTTACAATTTTTAGCAATACGTAATGATTTGAAGGCCAGACGTTTGTTGCTAACCTCAGAGGGTATTATTCGTGGCCACTACTTTTACGAGATTTACAGATTTAGCGATTTCGCACGCGTCCAAGGTTTCGCGCCATTTGCGAAATCGGACGGACGGACAGCAGTAGCCAAAGCTGGATAACAAAACGCAAGCGGATCATGTAACGGGGTAAGAGATACCGTTACTAGCTTACACTGTAATGCGGAGGAAGCTCGCAATAATAAAACCAAGTCTTAGGTTTGTTTCAAATTCAACTCTGATTTATTTAGGACCAGGGCGGCTACCCCTGGCCTCGTGTGAACCACTCAAACACATGTCTATATCTGATTGGTCAATAAGTGAGTCTGGCTCCTCACTATCAACCAATCAGATGATGACACCTTGGCACACGCTACCCGTGTGCCACTTTACCTACTTATGTAATAACTAAAGAAATATCTACCTACTTATGTAATTGGAGTTGGGCCCATTACACCCAGATTCTCGAAGAAACATTCGTGAAGGGAGTCCGCATTGAGCGGATCCTCAAAGCACAGAACGAGGAAGCATGGATCTTGGGACTAAAGAAGTATCTGATGGGGGATGTACGAGACCTGAGTCGGGAGGATACCAAATCCTACAGCATTATCGCTACGGATTACGCGGTGGATCTGAATGACTTGCTCTTCTATTGCCCCCCTACGAAGAGAGTCAACGAGGATCGGGATGGATTGATGAGACTGGTGATGCCGGAAACCTTACAACAGGATGTCCTACACCACTATCACGCTAGCTTGGAAGGCGGACATCAGGGTATTGGTCGGACCTACCAACGGATCCGGGAATGTTTTCACTGGAGGGGACTATTCAAGAGCGTACAACGGTATGTCGGGGAATGTGTGGATTGTGAGACAGGCAAGGGCAGGCCCACAATCGAAGGGGAGTCACCTGGAAATGTCCAAGCGACTTACCCTTTCCAAATCATAGCCATGGATCATATCCCCTCGTTGCCCAAGTCGTTCAAAGGAAACACAGAATTGTTGATTTGGGTGGATCGGTTTACCGGATACGTGATAGCCAAAGCTAGTGCGTCTAGAACTGCGCAGACCATTGCTGAATCGTACGAGGAGTGCGTTTTCCGTAGATTTGGAGCTAGCGAAATGATTAGACATGATCGGGAGCCAGGCTTTATGTCTTATTTCTTTCGAGCTTTCAACCGGATCCTGGGGCAGAGACAGCGGGCAACCATGGCATATCGCCCCCAAGCTAACGGATCGGCCGAGCGCATGGTACAGACGATCACGAGAGCACTCAAGATGTATGTCCAGGATTTGGATCAGAGGGATTGGGATGAGTACGCAGAACGGCTCCCCTTCGCGATGAACACCGCCCAAGACAGGATCCGGGGTGATACCCCATTTTACTTGGTGCATGGGTGGGATCCCAAATCCACCCTAGAAGTGGCCATTCTAGTATGTAGCACCAAGAAGAGAAACCGAGATCCAAGGCGATGGCGATACCAAGTCCAGAAATACTACCAGCAAGCTAGATCCCAGGTGAACGAACGACTGCGGAGTGCGATACAGGATCGAGCGGATCGACACAACGAAGATGCCCGTCCACATCAAATCCGAGTGGGATCGCAGGTGTGGCTTTATTTGGATCGAGTGAAGGAAGGGTACGCCCGCAAATTAGCCCACCTCTGGCATGGACCGTTCCGGGTGAGCGAGAAGATTGGAGAACATGCGGTAAAGCTGGAAACGGCAGGTACTGAATATCGCCTGTTCCCTGTGGTACACGTATCCAAGTTGAAGTTGGTCAAAGAATATCCGGGTCGGCCGCAGATCCGTCTTTCAGTGGATGTATCCGACCGCGTCGACTTCGACGAAGTCCTCTTACCGGAAGATAGTTGGAATGTGGATCTCGAAACCGACGAGTTCGAAGTCGAGAAGATCACCGATATGCGGTCGGGGAAGCGTCCTTGTGACGAGGTCCGCCGAGTCCCTTGGTCAAGATGTCAGCCAGCATGGTCGTAGTCTCGCAGTACTCGACGATCACTTCACCGCGCTTGACTTCATCACGGATGTGGTGGTACTTGATGTCGATGTGCTTGGCGCGGCCATGGCTCACGGGGTTCTTCGTCATCTTGATGCACGACTGGTTATCTTCGAAAATCTTGAGATCCGGGGTGTCTTTGCCTGCAGCGTCGAGGATCTCACACAGAAGCTTGTGCACCCACTTGC
>NW_003305367.1:0-2582 GCF_000142945.1 Phytophthora infestans T30-4 | reverse complement strand
GGTACGACTTGTCTGACGGTCCGTGCACCGCCGGCCATCTTGGGTCGCCGGCAGGCGCTGGATCTAGGTCACAACTGCTTCCGATGACCAGAAGGAACGGCGTCCCAGACTGGCCTCCCGATTCTCTGCTGCCGTTCGGCGCTAACAGAGCGGTTTTCACTCCAGTAACATGCTTGGGGCGTGTAACTTTGCAATGGAATTTGTGTATATCCTCCCTGGCTGGGAAGATTCTGCACATGACGGTCGAGTACTAAAAGATGCTGTTAATCACAATTTTCATATCCCGAAAGGTACGTAACCTCACTTGTCATGAAAAAAACTTTACATAATTTTCCTATTGATGCGGCCTGTGTAGGTAAATACTACTTAGGAGATGCTGGCTACGCGTTAACCAGCTACACAATGACTCCTTATAGAGGAACACGTTATCATCTTAAAGAGTTCGGCGATGGTCAGCAGAAACCACAGACAAAAGAGGAGTTGTATAATCTGCGTCATTCATCGCTGAGAAACGTTATCGAAAGAGCGTACGGAGCTATCAAATTCAAGTTTCCAATTCTGCTACACATGACTTCATATGCGCTTGCAGACCAGATAGGTCTAATACAGGCCGCGTTCGCAATTTTCAACTTCATTCGTCGCCATGGCGATGAATGTCCAGACTCAGACGGGTCCACCAGGGAAACCGAAAACGTAAGCGACGAAGTAGAAGACGCAGGGGACACACATACGGACGCTACGGACGACAGCGATATGAAGAAGCTTCGAGATGAAATAGCATCGATGATGTGGCAGAACTACCTTGTGACTCTTGCTGGAAGATACGGCGAGGTCGTAGTGTAGCTAGTTTTACACCACTGAACAATTTACAGTAATGCCCAGCACGTGCACAATGTATAAAAGTCTGCGAGGTTATTCCACGCAGATCATATTTGCTATTACAGGGCTTTGTCAGTCCACTCGCTAAAATAAAACTCTATCTGACCGAATTCGGGCGGATAGAGGATAGAAGATTTCGAATCGATTTGCTCTCGAATCCGCACTCGGAACACGCAGAGTTTTGAGTGATCCGCTGGATGGTAAAATTCCGCTGAAATGGCCTCAATCCGCTGGAATTTGTACCTGCGGAACAGGGCCTTAGAGATATACCATGATCCACTTGGAATATGTGAGAGTTTAGTTGTAGGCTTTTTCCGCCGCTGCATGGTCGCTTCTTCATTAATTTTCGATTGACGTTTGCGTGACAAAGCTATAAACCAGCTACAACCGTTTTTGTGCTCAGAACACAGCCATTTTACGTGGGTCCCGCCACCTCCTTTCTTCCCCTCGGCATTTTTGTTTATGTTAAAGGCGTAGTGTTTGATAAAAGAACCTGCCGTCTCCAAACTCACAAAGTGTATGTGCTGGTCAGGTTCTGCATATCCAAAGCAAGATTTCAGATCAAACTTATGCGCCTTACCCTCTGAGGAGCGCATCCTAACCGGCGAAAGCTTATGTCTGCAGTTGTTGGTTTTTCTACCAACCTTCGTACTAACAAAAGGTTTATACTGGGAATACCTCAGAATACCCAAACAGGATTAATTTTAACTAGTGCAAATATAAAGACCTCGCCATTTTATTCTGGCCAATCAGATTCATTGTATCTTCTTCTGATAAATTGATCGCTCGTTGTATCATTATCCGGATAAATATCCGAAGATGCCATCAAACGAGTTCTTCACCGAACGCATGACAGACTTTAAGCCCGCCCTCACGATCGCTTTGTACGTCAGACGATAATCAACCTATCGGGTGTGCGTTTCATGCAAGATGTCCTCCACCGTCACAGCAAACTTTCAATACACCATGTAGGGGGGTCACGTTCCATACTGGCCAAACTCGATAATGAACTACTTCTCCCCCCGCTGATGAGACTCTCGTCTATCAGGTCCTGCTCACGCCTGCATTACGACCGCCTTTCTTGTCCTTGCTTTTAGTTGGCTTAGTTTGACCGCTTGTGGAATTGAAACTACCACCGATTGCCTCAATCGTAGCACTCGATCAGTGCTTGCTGAGCTGCCGCAGCAGCAGGTATCATGTTCATAGACGTAGCTGGGATTCTTGAGCACTAAAGCTAGCTTTGTAGTGGGATCCGAAGGAACACAGTTACCACGGAAGCTGGCGCTTCCTTAGAAATTTTGCTTGCATTGTTGTCTGCTATTTCCAGAATAATATAGGAGAGATTCTACACCTTTTCAACTTCAAAATGGCGACAGGTAAAATCAAAGTGACAAAACGTAAGTTCAAAGTGACATCGAACATAGGAGCCAGCAAAGCCAAACTTGATATTGTCTTTATTCTTGAAAATTGTCTTTATTCTCCTTACAGGCATATCTTTTCATCTGGATCGCACGCGCATGGGAACTTCCATGGTGTGCAACGAGCACTTGTAAGCAAAGGTTCTTGGGGGGATAGCTTCCGAGTACGAAGGAGGTCTGCAGCCCAGCTTTAGGTTAGGCTTTCCCCAGGGCGCCTTTGGTGAGAGGTTCAGGTGGGTACTCGTGAAATAACGTTGAGAAAAGCGGCCACGTCCGCCGCCAAGC
>NW_003305366.1:0-2581 GCF_000142945.1 Phytophthora infestans T30-4 | reverse complement strand
TCCTGTTCAACCGGACGATGCCGGACTACAAACAGGAGCGCATTTCCATTTCGGACATGATGCGAGTGGCCGGCGTGCGAGGGCTGTCGATCGACACGCTCGAGGATATGGATGAAATTCCGGGTTTTATCCGTGAGATGACAGGGCCCTGCATCATTGAAGTCAACACGGACGGCAGCGAGCCTGCGCCAATTCTGGACCGGTTGAAAGCCCTGAAGAAATAACCGGAAAGCCGTTATTACATTAATCAAAAACATAATGTCTTGGAGGAATGAATCATGGGTAGCTTTACAATCAATGTCGATAAGAATGCAAACATTTTTTACGCAGAGGTGGAGGGGACTTTTTCGCCTGAGGATGGCATGAGATCCCTTAATGCTTACAAAGAAGCGGTATCTGCCATCAACGTTCCGGACTATGCGATCGATATTGACTGCACCAAGCTGAATGTTTCCGCACCGGACTCTCTGCCGCTGCTCGAAGCGAACTTTCAACAATTCAAAAATGACGGTTTCCACAGCATCACCTTCCGCATCGCCAAAAATCCGATTCTAAAAATGCAGCTGTCCCGGGTAGCCCGGACGGTTCAAATGGACAGATACGAAATCATTGAACAATAAACCATGAGGAGAGTGCCCTATGAGCGGCGTACAAATCAGGGAAATTGCGATGTACCATCCAGCCAATGAGGTAGGCAACGAATACTATATCAAGTATTTCGCCGAAAAGGGCACGGATGTCACGAATTTGGTAAACGGTCTTGGCCGGAACAAACGGTTTGTTATTGATAACCCGGCCGAAAACTCTTTTACGATGGCGCTTGAAGCCTCCAGAGCGGTTTTGGAAAAAGCCGGGCTGCAGGCTCCGGATGTTGATCTGATCATTTTCACTTCCCAAACACCTGAATACCTGCTGCCAAGCAATGCGCTGAAGCTGCATCATTCGCTGGGCGGGGATCTGAATACGGCCTGCTTTGACATCAACGCTAACTGCGCCGGCATGCTGGTTGCCATCGAACAAGCCTCCCGTTACATGTCGTCCAATCCCCGGATCGAACGCGCTTTGGTGGTAGGGGCTGATTATTTGTCCGTTCATACGCCTGATGAGCCGGTTTACCATTCCAACGTAGGGGAAGCGGCAGTTGCGGTTATTTTGGAGCCTTCCGCAGATTCCCGCGGATTCATCGACTCGGTGTACCAGACAGACACATCCGTCATCGACAATTCATTGTTCCCGGCCCACGGGCTTTCGAATTTGTACCGGGAGGAGTATTCAGCCAAAGACGCTCAGCTGACTTTTACGCCGTTTGACGACTCGGTTTGTGCAGCATCGGCCATCAACTCTATTCAAACTTTACTGAGCCGGAATGAGATGAGCAAAGACGAAATTGCCGCCTTCATGTTTTCCCAGTTTACGCCGGGCAACATTAAGAGGGTCTCGGAAGGACTTGAGCTGAATCCGGAGCGAGTAGTTTATATCGGTGACCAATTCGGCCACACATGTTAGACTCCTTGGTCCGTGTTTCAAGACGGGTCAAATCGCTCCATTTCGTCAACGTCCCGAACGGCAACAAGTTAAAACCCACATCAATCCACACACAACCACACACGCATAGCAAGCTATCCGCACACGGCGCACACAGAGACACAGGCCCACTCAAAAACACGTTGTAGGCACCTCAGTCCCAACCGCGACTACTCGTCCACCAAGATATAACAGACAAACGCAAGCGTAAGCCCTACCTCCTCGGCGGCCATTTCCCGCAGCATACGAACTGACCTTGACGTCCCACCGCAGCACAGGGCACCAGCAAGCACACACAGCACACACGCCGAGCGCAGCCAAAAAAGCCGCTGCCACAGCACACGCACGCACACACTCGCCAAATGAAAATATACCACGGGATTATAGACACTGGAAAACGATTCGGTTCCCTTTCAGCAGTTTCAGGTACTCTTTAACTCTCTTTTCAAAGTTCTTTTCATCTTTCCCTCACGGTACTTGTTCGCTATCGGTCTCGCACCAATATTTAGCTTTAGATGGAATTTACCACCTACTTTTTCGCTGCATTCCCAAACAACGCGACTCAAAGAAAACGGATCGTACGCACGAGCAACTCAGGGATGAACGGGAGTATCACCCTCCATGCTGTCCTCTTCCAAGGAACTTGCCCCAAGCGCCCACACTGATCACGCCTCTATAGACTACAATTCGCCGCGCAAAACTTGCACGGAGATTTTAAGCTTGAGCTCTTCCCGCTTCACTCGCCGTTACTAGGGGAATCCTTGTTAGTTTCTTTTCCTCCGCTTATTAATATGCTTAAGTTCAGCGGGTAATCTTGCCTGATATCAGGTCCAATTGAGATGCATTCCGAAGTACACAACATTTCCCAAAAGGGGAGTAAAATTATGAACAATACAACACAACGTGCATCCCGGGTTGTCGTCATCGGTACGGGTGCGGTTGGAGCTACAACGGCTTATACTCTGTTTCTTAGAGAGAGAGTCTCCGAGCTTGTCCTGATCGACGCTAACCATGAGAAAGCCTTGGGTGAAGCCTTGGACATGAACCACGGCCTCCT
>NW_003305365.1:0-2581 GCF_000142945.1 Phytophthora infestans T30-4 | reverse complement strand
TATAGGGGATTGCTCTTGCAGCGTGCACCACCCCACTTTTCCCGTAATGTTGAGTAAGCAGCGCTATTGACACGTGTACTTGTGTTATTTTTGTATCGGACAGTCTATTCATTGTGTCCTATCACGTTTGAAATTTTGCTCTATCTTTGAAGGATGCTCTTATTTTTTAAGCATCTTCCATGGTTGTGGGCTACAACACAAGGTGCTCTTACAATTTCTAAGCTATCACATCTACTTTGTGTGCGATCACTGATCGTAGCACAACCAGAAAAAATAGAGATCGTCGATCACGTATCACTGACAGGTTCGTTTAAGCGTGCAATGATGTGGCATACCCAAAACATCTTCGGATCAAATATCCAGCTCCACAACATTAGAGACACTTCGAAGCCCATGCGCTTTGCGTATTGTGAAATACCTGGACATATTATGGCCTTTGACTCGTTCCTGTCCAGCCGTGTCGTCCTGCAGCAATGCACACCAGATGGCGTAATCGGAGGCATCGCAGACGACGCTAAACGGCTTCGTCTCGTCCGGCAGGGGCCAGGACAGGGGCCTCTTGGAGACTGGCCTTGATGCTGTCAAAAGCATCCTGGTGCTCTTGCTCCCAGCGCCAGTCGACGTCCTTCTGAAGGAGGCTCGACAAGGGCTTAGCGAAGCCCGCGTACCCAGCGCTGTACTTGTGAAGGTAGTTGGCCAAGCCCAACCACTTTCGAAGATCCTTTTGGGATCGGGGCGTCGGCCCATGCTGCTATGGCCTTGACCTTGTCTGGGTCAGCCCGAACGCCCACGTTGCTTACAAAGCAACCGAATACTTTAATCTCTGGTGACGCGAAAACGCACTCGTCGATGTTGGCGTAGAGCTTGTTTACTCTCAATACGGCCAACACTCGACGGAGGTGCTCCAGATGCACCTCCATGGCCGTCTTGTCTCCCTCGGCACGGCTATGGACGAATATGTCGTCGAAGTACGTATGTACGAAGGTACGCAAAGGGCGGAGCAATTGCGTCACCAGGCGATTGAACGTCGCCGGGGCGTTAGACAGGCCCTACGGAATGACGAGCCACTCCCAAAGCATGCCGCTTGGGGTGCTCACCGCGGTGAGCGGGATGTCACTCTCCCGCATCAGGATCTGGTAGTATTCGTCTAACCATCCGGTGCTCCAATGCAATGGTGCGAAGCTTCGTTCGATGCGTCTTCGCTGCGATCGTTCACTGGAGGCACCGAAGCAGGCAAATGCGACGACTTTTGCCTGCTCGTACCACCGCTGCGGGATGTGGTCCACACTTGATGCTATGCTCGGAACTCACCTCATGCCGTAGCGCTAGGCCTTTTACCTGTCTGGAATCCACACGCTGGATAAAACTTGATCGCTGACATGCCGCAGTAGCGTGAGCTCAGACATTGTCCACCCTTTATTCTGCACTCCGAAACGGCTTCAAACATTTCCCACATGGTGCCATGATGGTCACACACACGAGGGCCATCTCGGCCACGATGGTGGTTACGAACTGTACATGACATGCGATGGAAACAATCGTGAGAACAGTGCAGACGTATTTGGTAGATGAAGAGGATTCTTGTAAGCAGAGCGAGCACTTAATCATTCACTTACTATTTTTCATTCGGTTTAACGGCGTAAATTTCTTTGAATGCTGATGGCAGAGGAGGCTCCATTGACGCAGTCCAAGCATTTACATGAAATAATCATCTCCAAAATTTGTGGACTGTTCTCGACGACTTTTTGTCGGCGCTCATCTTCGATCCCTCCGTCCACTTACAAACGCTAGTATTGCACACGTCGCATGGTTTTCGATGCGTACCCATGATGTACCTAAGGCACGCTTGTTATTCAAGTTGCACGCTTCACCACAGTTTGTAGCTGTTAATGCTCGAGAGCCACTTAGTGCTCTGCTGCAGGCTTTACGGTCATCAAGCTCAATGACCGGAAGGAGTAATAGACGTAATCCAACGCACAAATCATCTCCCTGATCAGCTGCACCCGTACGTGTAAAAATTGTTCATGCGATAAAGGGTAGTGCTCTTTCGTTTGGCATTTGAATGCTGTGAATTTTGCTTTGCTATTATAAAAGAATGAGGAGGGATATCCTGCGTCCAAAAAAAAGTTAAAAAAAAATCGCAAAGGAGGATGCCTTGCGAAAATCTTATTTTTTTCTTCAAAAATTCATGTACAGGCTGCGTTTCTTACACACATTTTCCGCAAAGACCTGTAAATTAATCGATTCGAATCGTCACGCAGAGCTCACTACGCTTAGCGGCTTTTGCATGTCTGTAATATCCTACACATGTATTCCGTCAACCTGTACCCTCGTGAAAAGTGAGCTACTCGTGACCCATTTTCTTATGTATGAGCCGATAAAAAAAGTGTAATACCGTACTGTATGTTGGCTTTTACCTTCTGGTAAATTTTTGGTGTGTGTTTTCTCTTCCCAAAGAAACTGGCAATTTGGCAATTTCTAAATTCCAGTCCCATCTTAACGGATTAAACAATTAAAGCCGTAATTCTTCCAAAAGGCATACTGTACAGCCCCAGCGCCCCCCTTACATTTTTAATAAAAT
>NW_003305364.1:0-2581 GCF_000142945.1 Phytophthora infestans T30-4 | reverse complement strand
TGTGTCATGAGATTGACCTGTTGTTCCTGGAACCAAATACTGCGTAACAAGGCAATGGCCTTTGCCGAGAGAGCAGTGTGACGTCATTGACGCATTCTTCCGTGCGAAGCACGAGGCAGGGATGGTGCGTGAGAGTAAGTCTCCGCACTCGACACCCACGTTCTGTGTCAGAAAGCCGAACGGCAAGTGGCGCATTGTTCATGCTTTTAACAAGCTAAATGCGGCCACTATCCCGGCGCAAACGCCGATTCCTCGCAAGGATGTTCTGCAGAACAACATGGTAGGCTGTACGCTGTACAGCGCGCTCGACTTGGTCGATGGCTACTACCAATTGCTCATGAGAGCGAGCGACATTCCGCTGACAGCGGTGAGTACTCCGAGCGGTATGCTCTGGGAGTGGCTGGTGATGCCCCAGGGGCTGTCAAACGCACCAGCAACGTTCAATCGTCTTGTGACGCAGCTGTTTAGGCCCCACCGGGCGTACGCTCAAACGTACTTTGACGATATATTCGTCCATAGTCGTGCCGAGCACGGAAAGTCAGACGTGGATAACCACATTGACCACTTGCGAGCGGTGCTCGAGTGCATGCGCACTAATAAGTTGTATGCCAACTTGGACAAGTGCATCTTTGGCGCGGAGGAGATACCTTTCCTCGGGTGCTTCATTGGGAAGCGTGGCTTACGGGCAGATCCTGCCAAAGTCAAGGCCATCGTGGACTGGCCGGTTCCCAAGAGCCAAAAAGACTTACGCAAGTGGCTAGGCTTAGCCAATTACTTGCACAAGTACAGTGCGAACTACGCGGAGATGGCTCGGCCATTATCAGATCTCCTTAAGAAGGACGCACCATGGTGCTGGAACGTCGAGCACGACGGAGCCTTTGAGGCTGTGAAGGAGAGCCTTCTCCAGGCTCCAATCCTTGCGCTACCGGACCCGGATAGTCCGTTTAGCGTCGTCTGTGACGCCTCCGATTTTGCAATCGGTTGTGCTTTACTACAAGCAGACGCCGAAGGGCGTGAACGCGTGATCGCGTTTGAGTCTCGCCAGCTCAAAGCTGCAGAGAAGAACTATCCAGTTCATGACAAAGAGCTACTTGCAATGAAGTATGCTCTAGTCAAATTCAGGGTACACCTGCTAGGCTCTAAGCCTCTTGTGATCTTTACTGATCATGCGTCGTTACGCACTGCGACACAGTCGCCTCATCTCTCTGAGAGAATGGCAAGATGGCTTTCCTTCTTTGCCGAGTATAACTTCGAGGTGAAGTACAAGCCGGGGCGGCTTAACGTAGTGGCCGATGCGCTCTCGCGCAGGCCGGACTACGAGTTAGCTCATGTCACGACAGTGACGTCGTCAGTGCCTGACTTGATACGCGGAGCGTATGCTCAAGACGACATGTGCGTAGCGCTGCTACGGGCTCTTGGGAGCGAAGAGTTTAAAGACTATGACAAGGAATTGTCTGGGCGCTTACGCGCGAGGCTGCATCGATACTCACTCGATGGCGGCCTGCTGTACTACAGCACCGACGCTGAGGATAACCCTCGTGTAGTCGTTCCTCATGATGAGGATCTAAAGTATCGAATCCTCTATGAGGTTCATGATACGCCCGTGGGCGGGCACTTAGGTCGGGAGAAGACCTATGGCTCGGTGAGCTCGATGTACTGGTGGCCCAAGATGTATAAGTGGGTCGGCAACTATGTACGCACGTGTGAGACGTGTCAACGGACAAAGTCCGCGCCGAGCACGGCAGCGCCATTGGCGAGTTTGCCTGTCTCCAAGGGATGCTGGCAGTCCATGAGTATGGACTTTGTGCTTGGCCTTCCCAAGGATAAGGCGGGAAACACAGGTATAGTGGTCTTTGTAGACCGATTGAGCTAGATGGCTCATTTAGCGGCAGTGCCGGACACATTGATGGTGAAGGTACAGCTTTGCTGTTTTCAGACCGAGTCTTTCGCCAACATGGCTTGCCTGAGGCAATTGTCTCGGATCGAGACCCGCGCTTCACCGCGAAGTTCTGGACGTCCCTCTTCAGAGTGCTCGGCACTCGTTTGGACATGTCCACAGCGGACCATCTGCAGACCGATGGTGAAACCGAACGCGTGAATCGCGTTGTGGAGGATACCCTCCGAAGCGTATGCGCTGAGGCGCCAAAACGCTGGAGCCAGATGCTCCCACTCGTTGAGTTCGCATTAAATAATGCAGTGCACGCCTCGACAGGCTACACTCCGTTCTATGTGAACGGCTTGGTTAACCCTCGCGTCCCACTGACGCCGCCACGCAGTGGCTCAGGGCTTGGTGAGGGAGGGATAGCCGAGCGGCTAGTTGATGTCAGCCCTGTTGCGGTTCGCAAGCAAGTCGATGACTTTGTCTCTTTGAGACTGAGCGTAATGCGTCAAGTACGCGACGCTATGGCTGAAAGCCAAGACACGCAGAAGGAACATGCAGATGCCAAGGGCAGAAGCAATGTTGAGAGGTTTGAGGTCGGTGACCAAGTTTTATTAAACGCTAAAAACCTACCTACTCATGCAGTGTCTGCAGTCTTCAAGAGCGAAGTTAAGACCTCGGCTCATAGGACCGTCAAGGTGA
>NW_003305363.1:0-2581 GCF_000142945.1 Phytophthora infestans T30-4 | reverse complement strand
TTTCGAGTGGATAACTACTTGTTTGGAGAACCAAAGCTCGTTATTGACAACGATAGTGGCACGTATGCACCACCGAAAGAGGATCTGCCACAACTTAAGGCACTTATGGAGGATAACTTCCCTGGAATGACAGTCGAGGCGTTGAATCGCGAAAACGAAGAGCAGCAGAAGACACGCAAGGAGATTTTGGGCTCGTGGATGTGAGAGTCGATCACTGATAAAGCGCTCCACCCGGATTAGTCGTGTTATCAAAGCTCGACAACTTCAGTTATACTACGAGTACAGCATATTAGTAATCTACTACTACTTATAGTTAGTAACAATCGCTCTTTTCGGAGACCCTCCATGAAGTTGTCGCTATCAAAGACATCAAAATCTACACGATAATCCGCAGGGTCGTCACTCTCGCTCTTTACTTCATCAGCTTCCGTCGATTTCTCTCGCGTATTCCATTCTGTATCAGAGCCTTCATTTCTCCTTCTTGTTCTGTATCCTCCGGGACTGTAAACTCCGTATCCCCATGTTCTGTATTATCCAGATCGTGGCCCTCCAAGGCTTCATCTTGTTCTGTACCATCCGTTATAGCCAGTTGAGCTTGAACTTCAGTCGATGGCTGTAGTCCTGCCGGATTCACCTCCGGCGTCAACGGAGCGGTCGCTGGAGGTTGAACACGTGCACTGACTTGAGGAGCACTTACTTCTGGAGTTTGGGCGGATTCAGTCGCCGTAACGGAAGGTGGTGGCGCGGAAGTGGTGAGCGGTGGATGGCCATGGGGAGGTTCCTCCCCAACAGCTTCGTACGATGCTTGCTTGCCAATCGGACGATGTGCAGGGCCAACACGCACGCTTGAGAGTGGAAGCTGGAGACGACCGGATGCACGTCCAAACGCCATGAGTTCAGCTTCGCCTTAAACACACCATTGTAAGTATTGAGCATTATTAGGTCAGTTAGCATTGCAACGTACCCTAAAAAAAGTCAATGCCGCGTCTCGATTCATCAAGCATTCCCTTGATTCCTGGCTTCGTGTAGCGGTGATGCTTGGCCATGCGCGTGGGTTTGCGGGGCTTCCATCCGTCCTTGCATAACTCCCGCCACAGCTGCTTGAATGTCTTCTCTCCGGGGCCGTTCATTGTTCAGAGATGATTTTCGAATGGGAGGGACTGATTGCCACGCGGCAGTTTTGGGCTTTCACTCTAATTTTCAAACCTGTTCTGATTTTATATTGGTCTTTCTACTCACACAGAAGAATCCCCGTCTATCTACCCTTCTCCAATCCAACGGGAAGGATCTGCTGATTACCACGTTTACAACTTCTCATATGCGGACTTGGGGGCAGCAGCCAACTTTGCTTGGTATTAAATCCTGTTAAACATCTTATTCTGTAGTATCCAAAATACCGGGCTAGAAGGGTTAACGGTAGCATGACCGTGTCCACCCCTTCCTCCATAACTTGCTGTAATACACGATCCCGTACAGCTTCATCAACAGAACGATAGTCCTCATTTCGCTTACGCCTCGTTTTAGCAACACAGGACTGGAATCCTGCAAAACGACAGGATTGGTAATCGTACGAAAGCCGCGAGCATAATGCGCTTATGGCGGCATCTGTAAGCCACATCGGAGGAACCGCTCTGTACAGCATTGCGTAGCTGTATTCCATAGCATCCGGGAGGCCATCTATTCGTTTGTACGGGTACGTTTCTATAACTTCGGCTGCAACTTGGGCCCCGATGTGATGGAAGAGAAGGAATCCCGTCTTCAAGTAGCCATTTGCGCATATCCTGACCCAACTGTACAAGTTTTTTAAGTTTGCAACACGTTTAAACGTTTCGATCTGCTTTCGCGAGAAGCAGCCAACGTCTTTAATAACCACGGTTTCCACTGATTTGACGGGTTTGTTATCAGTTTCCTGACCTGGTTGAGACTGCTCGATTGCAATGGCGTCTTCCTTCGAATTAGAGACCGGAAGTAAGCTCATGCATGCGTCCAACAGCAGGTAGAATGGATTCTGAATTAAATCAGGATTCTTCATCTTGTGCAGCTTTGGTTTTTTCTTGTCTGCATCTGCATACTTCACAATAACACCAGACAAACGTCTCTCCACCTCACAGAGCCCGGGTTGACCACGATCTAAACTATCCACGACGGCTAGTAGTGTCACGCCTCCAGCTTTTTTCCTGCCTTGCTCGGCCGCTTCGTACCATTTTTCTGTCACTCCGCTCACCTCGCCACAATCTTTCTTCTTCTTTTTTTATGGAGCCCCAACCCTTTCTAGCCCTCCGGATTAAGTTCGTATAGTCACCACGCTCCTCTGTGCAAATTCGGCGGTTAGTGTCTACATCATCAGGCTTGGGGCTGTCGCTGTGAAAGCTATTGTCGGCACTGCTCCTTAGGTCAAAATCCAGCTTCACCTCACCATCACTCGAGTCTGTTTCTGCCCAACTACTGAGGGCGTATTCAATACAAGATCGGGAATCTCCCACGCGATTTATTATTTGCCAAACTGTTCCTCCCTTCGCTGCTCATGAAACCTCATGAAATCGGCAATACTCGCGAGGGCCGTTCAAGTCAAAGCTAAATT
>NW_003305362.1:0-2580 GCF_000142945.1 Phytophthora infestans T30-4 | reverse complement strand
CGCACACAACGCAAAGAATCTGGTCAGCATCCCGTGACTACCACGTTCCAAAACCGCCTCCGGGTTTTCCGTCTCGCGAAAGCAAATTGTCTGGCCTGACTCGAGATGAACCATTAGCTGTGTCACCGCATGATTTCCCCCTGAATTGTGAAATCGAGCAGGTGCATGCAAGCTTCCACCGGAGAAATGTACCGGGCGCTCAAGAAACGTAGAATCTCATTTGGCTCTCGACGCGCACTCTGCTGCCCTCCTCGGACTTCTTCCACAGTGAGTATAGCCATGCCGGGTCCTTTGTACACATACTTGTACAGGTATTTAACCGCAGTAATATCCGTGCACACTTCCAGATTGATGTGGCAGTTGTACTTCTGGGATAAGTATGGGTTGTACGGTACAACCGACTGGTTGATCGAAGCATTGACGTATTCTCTGCCTTTGAACTTTAGAACACCTTGTTGCCGTCGACGTCGTCTGTAGACTGGATATCCATTGGCACTGGCTTGTGTAACTTCTGCTAAGGGCTTCGGATATCCTTTGGAGCTATATACATACATCATACACGCGCAGGAAGGGTTTACAGGCCCGCATGGACCATGGAGCATGCATGACATGACCGTCTCATACAGCTGAGGGTTTGTATTCTTATTTGGGATCTCAGCGCATACCATCTTGTCTACGATCTCGCGGGTTCGAGGTTTGTCTTCGTCAGCCAAAATAATCAGTACGTGAGCGTGGGGGAGCCCTCGTTTCTGAAACTCGACAACGTAAATTCGCGCGCGCACTCGCCCCAGAACGCCTTGGGTTTAAATCGTCAAGCATCGCTTGCAGTTTCTGCTGCCACACGCGAGCCACGATGTCTGGTCGATCTTGAGCTGTCTGGGTCTCGGAAGGTATCGCTTCAAGAATCTCGTCCCACTTAGGGTTGCACGTTTCAGTGAGGAAGACGTCGGGCCGTCCATACTCGCGTACATTGCCATCGAATCTGTATACGACTTGTACATGGACCGCGGTTACCGAGTGGCGAGAGCGCGTTAGATTGAGTATAACGTCTGGCCCAACTGATTTAGAGAAGATGGTTAGTGCTTTTCTTGGCCGCTTGCTTCCGCGTTCGGGTGGCACCATTGTGTTTGGGGCCGCGTACATATTCGCGACAGCAGTATCTTTCTCTTTCGCCGCGAGACCGAATATTTTTTTTTTTTGGGGGAAAACAAAAGCCTTCTTGAACAACCCCTGTATTGATCGGCGCGTAGTGTTTTCTGATTGTCGGCCACCCAGCGAAGCTGTTCTTGCTCACATTTTGCACGCTGATCTACACACCACTGCTGAAATAGACGTCCACCTTGGTGGAGAGCGGACTGATCATCCACTTTCTGGTGGAGGCGGAACGCGACGTGTTCACGAAGCGACATCGCCTTCTTGTTTCGATACTCAGCACCATTCGCGAAATCGTCTGTGTAGGTCCACCCCTTCTCTCCATATGGAAGGAGAAGCGAGTATTGGAGTGGATCGTAATCGGCGTGAGTCTCGTACAATCGTATCAGTCTTTGATCGCGTGTAAAGAGTAGTAGATCCCGAGGGTGAGACACGGTTTCATATTCAATGTGAGTCGCAGCCACATCAGACACACAGTGGCGCGTATATGTCCTCGGTCTCGAGGAGATTTCACATAGACGGAGCACCACATCTACTGGAGACTCCGCGTTGTGTTGACGCACTCTCTCCCCACAGTGGAGGAGACGTAGTGCTATAGTGGTGTGCTCTGCCATCATTTTCTCGATGTCTAGTAGTGCAACACGATCCAGATCCGCGAATATACCAAGACGTCGCTCCGCGCGGCGTTGCATGTCTGGATCCACAATGTAGATCTGCGCAAACTTCGGAGATACCCGTGCGCCTGTCCGACGGTCTATGTGGGGAAGGAGGGACCCTAGGTAGTGCCCCATAGCCCCTTGAATGCGATATGTGTACACCCCATGTGTACCTGCAACGCTCTCGTCTTGATGCACATTTTGAAACGATCGGTTTGAGCACGAAGCACCAATCAACGTAAACGCGAAGGCTTGGTTGTAAGCACGAATTTGACGGCGGAACTCGGGATCTCCGTACAGCTGAAGCAACTTCCGTGGCGCTGGGTGCAGTGGAGGTAGCTTTACCCTGCCTGCCAGACAGCATGATATCGCAGACTCGCCTGGCCACTTCCAAGCGTTGCAGATCGGACAAACCGTTGTTGCCGGGAGCTTGTGCCGACCGTTCACCACGTCATTACCCGATATCATGGACGCGTCGAAGTCGTCGAGGGAAATAAGAGCATGTCCATGACGGACGCATTGGCGTCTAGTACGCACTCGCTCTAGATCTTGCTGGTGCTCTTCGGGTGTCTGCCGAGATCGGCGATCCGCTTCCTGTTGATGGTGTACCTCACGTATAGCTCCCCTTGTTGTCCCGAAAGCTGAGCTCGCTGCTCCGCATGTTGCTGGCGATCTAGCTCGCGTTCAGCCTCCCTCTCCGGTGGCTCATCCCTGCTCTGTGTGCTGTTTGCTGCTGTCTATTTTGCTCCCCGATGTCCCTGAAGGCTCTTCT
>NW_003305361.1:0-2580 GCF_000142945.1 Phytophthora infestans T30-4 | reverse complement strand
GCTTTTCCTTTACTTGTGCAGATCCGACAGGGTAACCGAATTTACTACTTGGTCGGTTATAACCCAGAGGCTCTCAACTCTCAAGATCCCGTCAGAGGAGGCGGCAAGTACAACGCAAAGGAAAATGCAAAGGCAAGGGAACACACCCGCAAGGCAACCCTACGGCGAGATCCACGATCTAGGCCCCGGATCCATAAGCTCGAATATTCGCTTAGGATGCGGAACAATCCACGGACGCATAGTGAAGATTTTCCACTGCTGCTCCACCCCATCCCCACGTCTCGCCAAGACGCTCAAGCTTCACCACTTGAACGCTTTGGAAGTTACCGAGAGAGCAAGATCCCGCCCTACCGACGGGTACACAAGGTGAGGAAAGTTCAGCAGAACACGGATCATCGGGGGACCCCCTCCGTTAGTCGGTGTCTGGGCGCAGTTGGTAAGTTGGATCTGGCAATCTCGCAGATTTTGCTGATCCCGCTACACCACAATGGTGCGCGTGCCCGGATCTTTTGGTGACTCGGGATTTCACCGTGAGTCCCAAGAAGATGCTCAAGTGAAGATTGAGCCAGAGGAAGAGGCGTCGTCGGAGATCGGATCGACGAAGACGCTGCTGAATGAAACAAGATCCGCGGATCGATGGAGTTTTGGGAGGAACTCTGTCGACGGAAGAGAGGTGGATCCGGATCCGGATCTAGAAGAAAAACCTCTCTATCCTCCCCAGGTCCCCTCGGGGACCCCTGCGGATCTTGACGCAAGTCAAGATCCGCTAACAAAACAAGGGAAAGTGAAGGCGAAACGGTATGCATTTGCAGATTCACCGGCTAAGCCAACACCGTACCTAAACCCAAGCTCGCTAGTCGAAGAAACGAGAAAGAAGACGAAAACGAGTAAGACTACGCGGAAGAAGATGCAAGCTTCAGAGTCGGAAGAAGTCCAAGCTGAATCCAGTCAAGCTGGTCCGACAAGGATCTCGAGTTTGTGTATCACCACCAAGCTTTACGCGACTTCCTGCATCAAGATCCTGTCATGCAGATCCTGAATCCACGACAGATCGACGATCCAAGGGAACCGGTGAGAGCACCAACGAAAACGGCGAACAAGTTGGTGGCAGTCAAAGATCTATTACGTTTGCTTACGGAGTCAGGCATCGTAGCTGGTGTGTTCGACGCAGAGGATATCTTCGAGCTAGACCTGGATCTCATAGTATCCGCGACGCGGGACCTCTTTGCCAGAGTTAGGACCATCACCGGAGAAAGGTCGCGCACTATGGATCGGGTGTCGTCGCCGAGGGTCAACCAAGCTGCATCCGCGAACTACGAATCCGCCGCTGAGGATGAGTCAGACACGTCGTCCGAACCACGACGCATGATTTTAGGAGCCTCCGGGGCATCCATGCTGGAAGCGCGGGCGAGGAGCCGAGGACAGGAAGTCCCTGTGAGCGCGAAGGCTCGGGATCCAGTAGGCCCTACGCGTGATCTGACACAATCCAGCCACGATCGAGCCAGATCCGGCAAGAAGCCAGTGGGATTATCGTCAGATCGGGCTCAAGGTAATCGCCTCACGGATCCGGTCTCGCCAGTGAACCAGACGGCCACAGGCTCTTCCGACACTTCCTCGGGCACCCTGCAGCGACACTTCGAAGCTGCGATGAGTCGTTTCCTGGCCGAACAGGGTATGAGAGCGCCCGTGCCACAAGTGCAAGTGCTCCACGAACATGGAGCACGAGACGTGGAAATGGAGTCAGTGGAGGGAGACAACTTCCATGATGAGTTCGACCCAGATGATCGAGATGGCCCATCCACTTCGTCAGCAGTGGTAGCAACAGCCACAGCCGGGGCAGGTGGATCGTCCATGATCCAGAGGGTACGGATCTCAGCCATATCGGATCTGAAGGAGTTCACGGGCAAGGATCAAGATGAGGACCGAGCGAGAACATGGATCAGCAAAGTCAAGTCGGCCCTCATGAGAGATCAAGCGTCGGATGCTGAGAAAAGTTTGACCTTTGCGGATCTGCTAGCGGAGCCAGCCAGGAACTGGTATCGGCAGCTGGGCAGATCCACCAGGAACAAGTGGCCAGATTTGCTGCGCATCTTCCAGACCCAGTACTGTGGATTGGGAGTGTCGGTGGCACGACAATACTACCATGCTCGCCGCAGATCGGATGAATCCCCGCTGGAATACCTACATCGACTAAATGTGGCCGGTCTACGGGCCAAGTTGAAGATCAAGGATGGGGGATCCAAGGTACTACGGGAACATGTGGATCACTTCATCGAGACGTTGGGAGATGTGGATCTGGTCGACAGGCTGATCTTGTTACGTCTTCCAGACGCAGATGAGCTCGAAGAAGTGCTGCGGGCGGTGGATCGCGCGAAACACCGCCAGAAGAAGGCGGCGGTCGGATCCGGCAAGTATCGCCAAAAGGCTCCGACGCCTACGGCTCCGGCTCGACGTGTCCACCAAGTCACGGCGCCCGACTCAGGAACTGAATCGGGATTCGACGGCTCGGACTCCGACCCAGAGGATTACCGCCGAGTACTGTATAACTGCATTCAACGATCGAACGGCGAAGACCGGGAA
>NW_003305360.1:0-2580 GCF_000142945.1 Phytophthora infestans T30-4 | reverse complement strand
GTGTAGGGATTTCCAGATTCGACCATACGCCAACCTTCTTTAGATAAAGAATCGGCTCGGTCTGATAACCCAGAGCTTAGGAACAAAGTATCACGGTAAGTACTCGGCGATCTGTCCGGATAATGCTATCCGGATAGCCGCTGAGCTTAACGGTCACCTGAACCCAGCTGAAGGGTCGGTAGAGATCCGAAACGACTACATTTCACTAGATATTTGTAAAAGAAGCATAGGATTAAATAGGGGGGGCCGAAGAGGCTCCCAGAAGATAACAAAGCAGAATTTTCCTAGTCCCAGACACGTGTACACTTTTCCGGTAAGTCATTTTGTGGTGTAGCGGGATCAGCAAAATCTGCGAGATTGCTGGATCCAACTTACCAACTGCGCCCAGACACCTACTAACGGAGAGGGTCCCCCGATGATCCGTGTTCTGCTGAACTTTCCTCACCTTGTGTACCCGTCGGTAGGGCGGGATCTTGCTCTCTCGATAACTTCCGAAGAGTTCAAGTGGTGAAGCTTGAGTGTCTTGGCGAGACGTGGGGATGGGGTGGAGCAGCAGTGGTAAAATCTTCACTCTGCGTCCGTGGTTGGTTCTGGATCCTAAGCGAATATTCGAGCTTATGGATCCAGGGCCTCCATAGTGGGTCTGGCCGTAGGGTTGCCTTGCGGGTGTGTACCTTGCCTTTGCGTTTCCTTTATGTCGTACTTGCCGCCTCCTGTGACGGGATCTTGAGAGTTGATACCTTCTTAGGTAAACCCGGCCAACTAGTAAATCCGGTTAGCCTGTCGGATCTGCACGTGTAAAGGAAAAGCTCACTAGGTTGTAGGATCTGGCCAATGTATTATCCAGTTATCGCTACCAACACTAGATTCGCAAATCCCAACCTTCTCCGAGCTCGTACGGCCAATGTAGTTCCGGTTCTTGAGGGCAGGAAGGCACTTGCGTGTTACTGTGCAAATAAAAGTCGGTATTGATACTTAAGCCTATACCTGCCTGGATTTCTACCTTCTATTTCTTTTACCTGCTAAATCCCCTACCAGGCTCGGCTGCATGTCCTTTTTCTCCTTGACCCATCATCCCAGCTGTATTATCATCAAATCCACCGGATCCATGGTGTAATCATTATGGTCGCCATATTATGAGTACACTCATCCGGATCCAGGTCGCTTTGATCCACTTCACTGTAAGTGTACACTCGTCATGGATCTGAGCTCTCCAATCCTCCAACATCATTTTGCGACCGTCTGTGATCTCCATTGTTTCACGAAAGTTCGAGATCCACTGCATCCACTGTCCCCATATCCTGGATCCAGGTCACTCCGTATGGGATCATCACCCCTTTGGATCCGGACTCGAAAGTATATAATCTAAGACACCTCGCGGTGATTCTTGACTTCTCGTTAGTCGTGGATACTAGATCCACCTTCACATGACACCTACCATCATTTCTTCATAAGATCCACACTCGATCCATCCGTACATACTATATATCCCATATCCACCTAAGTGAACCGAGGTAAGGGTGGATCCGAGATATGTCTTGGTGGATCTTGCCTTCCCGTACATCACTCATACCAGATCCATCGTCGTCTCATACGGGGTGCTGCTCGTCATGGCTAATCCACCTCAGGCAACTTGCATCCGCGCCGGTCCTCTCTAATCACTTGAAATTGTCACTGATTCGGGGTAGTGACCCCGCGTTAGGTCCATTCTCTTATTTTTTGAGAAAGCACTTCGCCACACCTGCATAGGGCTGGATTATGCCTGCCGTCAATACTCGAGAGGCATAGCTTGTCGGGTATTGACTGGTAGCGCCAAGAGATTAGGTCGGTCCGGGTAGGACAAAGTCTCGCTACGCGCGAAAGAAAGCCCCGCACACTCAGCGGGCCGGTACGTCGGATAGCCCGGGTGCCGTAACACTTCTAGCTGAGCAGCCTCTGCGCTCGGTGACCTGTAAAAGCGCTCGCGCGCCGTCGTCCATCCTTTGGTGGAGGGCACAGGGTAGTGAACGAGCTCAGCCAACCCAAACTCGGCGGAGCCTCGGAAGTGATCTGACTTGGTTAGTCGGAACCGGGTGGAAGCGAGCCACTCGTCTGTCCCGGAAGGGCCGGACCGCGAGGTACCACCCTCTGCGCAGGCCATACAACCGCCGACCTAACTCGGCGATTCGCTGTGTTTGTGTAAGAAATCCACATCTGACGGTATTTGTGTGTTCTACTACACCACAAAGGGCGTCAGTGATCACACTAACGTTCGCTCCCGTGTCGAGGATAATCCTCGTTCGCTTGTCGTTTACAGCTCCTTGCACCAGAGCTTTCATTCTGATCCGGTCGGTCCTATTTCTTGGCCGACCACCACCCCTGTCTCTCGGCAGGGTTCAACTTCATCATCTAAGAGTGTCTTGGAACTCGTCTCGCGCTGCACTCGAAATCTACGCGAACGAACCCTCGCTGGTGCCCTCATCAGCATCAGCACACTCAACTCTTCTCTCGACATTCTCCACGAGACTCTACTCCTCTCCTTTCATTCGTCGCGTCACACTGTACGTATAATCAAGCAATCACTCGCCCATGAAGCAAAGA
>NW_003305359.1:0-2579 GCF_000142945.1 Phytophthora infestans T30-4 | reverse complement strand
GGACGCGCGAGGAGGCCGTGCGCTTAGAACGAACGCATTAACGCGACACCAACGCAAGAGGAGACGGAAGCACGGAAACGACGTTTGAACAAGCGCAAGAGGAAGCGCTGCGACTTAAACAAAGCGATACAAGCCCTCAGTGTGAGCCAAGAAGTTAGGGAGGCTATGGAAGTGACGGAAGGTCAAACGATAGCTTTGGAAGAGCAGGAGGAGAAGACGGAAGAATCCAATCCTGCAGTACATCAGCGCCGGTTTGCGGCTCAAATGGAGGCGGCGTATCAAGATGGAGCCGCTAGAGTAGCTTTATTTACGGTGCCTGTCATACCACAAGCTACACTTCAAGAAGCGGTTCTGGTGTCAGCAGCGCAACAAGCTCGCGAAAGACGAGCTAACAGGACATTGTCTCAGGCAGATCGTGACCGGACACGCGACGTACAAAGAGCTCACACGAAACGAGCGAATATGTCACTCTCTCAACGTAATATCGCCCGACACAAGGGTGCAGAGCGCCAACGTGTCCGTCGAGCTCGGCAATGCGAGGACCAGCTCCAGGAACTACGGGAGCAGGACCGAGCTGACCACGAAGAAAGACGTGCGGAGTTGCCTTCACAGGATCGGAAAGTGAAAAGTGAGCTAAATCGCCAGCAGCATACGGATCGACGAGCTCGACAGACAGCGGAAGAGCATCAGCAAGAACTCGAGCGGGTGCGCACTAGACGTCAATGTGTACGCCATGGACACGCTCTGATATCCCTCGAAGACTTCGATGCATCCATGATAACGGGTGACGGCGTGGTGAACGGCCGGCACAAGCTTCCGGCTACAACGGTTTGTCCGATCTGCAATGCTTGGAAGTGGCCTTGGGAGTCTGCGATATCATGCTGTCTGGTAGGCAGGGTAAAGCTGCCTCCACTGCACCCCGCGCCACCAAACCTGCTTCAGCTGTACGGAGATCTCGAGTTCCGCCGTCAGATTCGTGCCTACAGCCAAGCCTTTGTGTTTACGTCGATTGGTGCTTTGTGCTCAAACCGATCGTTTCAAAATGTACGCCAAGACGAGAGCGTTGCCGGTGCACACGGGGTGTACACATATCGCATTCAAGGGGGTTTAAGGCACTACCTAGGGTCTATCCTCCTCCACATAGACCGTCAGGCAGGCGCGCGGTAGCACCCAAGTTTGCGCAGATCTACATTGTGGATCCAGACATGCAACGCCGCGCGGAGCGACGTCTTGGTATATTCGCGGATCTGGGTCGTGTTGCACTACTGGACATCGAGAAAATGATGGCAGAGCACAGCCCATTAACGCAACGGTTCCTCCAGTTTGGGCAGCAGGTGCGTCAACACAACACGGAGGCTCCAGTAGACTTGGTGTTCCGTCTGCATAACAACTCCTCGCGACCGAGGACGCATAACCGCCCCACTGTGTCTGAAGTGGCTGCGACTCTCATTAAGGATGGCAACCTAGCTCAGCCTCGGGATCTACTACTCTTTACACGCGGTCAAAGGCTGCTACTTTTGTACGAGACCCACGCCGATTACGATCCACTCCAATACCCGCTCCTCCTTCCATATGGAGAGAAGGGCTGGAGTTACACAGACGAGTTCGCGAATGGTGCTGACTATCGGAAACAAAAGGCGATGTCGCTTGGTGAACACGTCGCGTTCCGCCTTCACCAGAAAGTGGATGACCAGTCCGCTCTCCAGCAAGGCGGACGTCTATTTCAACAGTGGTGTGTAGATCAGCGTGCAAAATGTGAGCAAGAACAGCTTCGCTGGGTGGCCGACAATCAGAAAACACCTCGCGCCCATCAATACAGGGGTGTTCAAGACGCTTTGCTCAACGAAGATACTTTGGCTGTGGCGGAAGGAGAAGTACTTCTGTCGGAATACGACCGAGACCAAAACAGATTGGCGCACCCTGACCAAGATCGAGGCAGCAGAGGACGACCTACCCACTTTCTTAATCAGGTTAACAAGCGTATCATACTACCGGCTTCGCACCTGGGTAGTCCGCGGTCCATGTACAAGTCGTATCAAGAATCGATGGCAATTGTTCGGGAGTATGGACGGCCCGACGTCTTCCTGACTGAAACGTGCAACCCCAAGTGGGACGAGATTCTTGAAGTGATACCTTCCGAGATCCAGACAGCTCAAGATCGGCCAGATATCGTGGCTCGCGTGTGGCAGCAGAAACTGCAAGTGACGATTGACGATTTAAACCAAGGCGTCCTGGGGCGAATGCGTGCGCGGATTTACGTTGTCGAGTTTCAAAAACGAGGGCTCTCCCACGCTCACGTATTGATTATTTTGGCTGACGAAGACAAACCTCGAACGCGCGAGATCGTAGACAAGATGGCATGCGCCGAAATCCCAGATAACGATACAAACCCTCACTGTATGAGACGGTCATGTCATGCATGCTCCATGGTCCATGCGGGCCTGCAAATCCTTCCTGCGCGTGTATGAAGGACAGCAAGTGCCACAAAGGGTATCCGAAACCCTTAGCAGAAGGTTACACAAGCCAATGCCAATGGATATCCAGTGAACAGACGATGCCGACGGCAAGAAAGGTGTTTT
>NW_003305358.1:0-2579 GCF_000142945.1 Phytophthora infestans T30-4 | reverse complement strand
CAGATCCCCTCATGTTCTTGTATTAGAGCTGCTGAGTCTGCCCAGTCGCTGGCATTAACTATAACCGTAGGTTGACGTTCTGGATCGAAATGACGGAGAATAGGCGTGGTCGCGATCCTGTTCCTCAGTTCCACGAATGCGTGTTGAGCTCGGATCCACCGAGATTCTGCCTTTTCCATGTTCTGATCCGTCGTCTCTATCCAACCTGGATCCTCTCTCTGTTGGCCCGGGGTGGATCCAGCTCCTGTTTCAGGTCCTCTTCTGGCGTCGTACCACTTGGATTCCTTTGTGGATCCGATATCTCTCGGGCCAGAGCTTGTTGGATTTTTATCCGGACAGCTGGAGTGGTCATCGCGGCGAAATCTACCTCTCTCAATTCATACAATACCGCGGCAAACAGGGCGTAATCCTCGATGAACCGACTGTAGTAGTTCAAACTGCCAAAGAAGGATTGCATCGCCCGTAACGACTGCGGGAAGGGCAAATCGGCTAACGGAGACAGGTCCTTAGGATTCGCCTCCAATCCCTCCTTGGAAACTCGATGGCCTAAGTAATCCACCTTGCGCATCCCCCAATAGCTCTTTACCACACTGATAGAAAGATTCCACTTAGTACACGCCTCCAGTAGAGATGTCACTCTTTCGCACAACTGATCCCACGAATTCGCCGGGATTAGAATGTCGTCGATGTAAGATCTGCGTCCTAACACGGACGGGGTTCCAGGATCCCCTGGCTCTCCTGCCTCAAATGGATCTACTTCCGTATGATCTTCCCCGGATCCACCCCTTTTGGGTTCCGGTATTCGGGTGAATCCATAGAGAGCGTTATCGATTAGACGTTGGTAGATCTGGGGTGCGTTCTTCAATCCAAACGGCATCCGGTTCCACTCGAACAGTCCAAACGGTGTGATGAATGCGGATATCGCGCGAGCTCGATCCGTCATAGTAACTACCCAAAAACCGCTGGCCATGTCAAGAGAGCAGTACCAGAGTACTTTATCCAAATCTTCCAACAGCTCATTGATTAGAGGCATCAGATACACCATCAATCGAGTCAGGCTGTTAGATAGCCGGTAATCAATGCACAGACGTATATCCACCCCGTTCTTCTTGATGATGATTACCACCGGAGATGCCCACGGGGACGTTGAGAAGCTGATGATCTTGGCTTGCAGCAGGCCCTTAATCAGATCCGACAGTTTTTCTCGGAACTGAGGTGCCACCTTCCGCACCCTTTGAGCGATCGGTTTCGCGTCGCCGACATCGATGTCACATTTGACTCCGCGGGCAGCGGGCGGTAACGCATTACCTTTACCGATCAGCAGATGTCGACTTTCCCAGATCTTCTGACGTAGACGATCCACTTCCTTGGGTTCGTTCGCCCCTGGATCCACTTGGATATCATCAATCGTGACCTCCTCTGTGGTCCGTGGTACCTCCGGGATCACCGCCATGCCTTCCCCAAGATCCTCTGCGTGTAGATCCCCGCCTTCACGGTAGCAGACTTGTTCATCTTCAGTCTTTGTCGGATCCACCCTTGGATCCAAGCATTGCGACTCTCCTTCAACCGTCATCCCTTCTGGCTTCGTGGGGTCGGGTATCCTGGTACTGGGGAAGCCACCTTTTGGATCGGCTTGATCCTCTGGTGGGCTTACCCACGATGGTTCCTGTTTAGCTAGTGCGGCCACTGTCGACAAAGATCCAGACACTTGGCCCCATTAGGAGTTATGATCCACTCTGGGGTCAGCGGGATCTGGCGGTCCGGCTTCAGCCCTCTGCGATTCTTCATCCACCGATCCTGCGTTATCTGGGGGACGACTCTGGGGATCATCCCCCGTCGTGGATCCAACCTTCATCGCTTGGATCTCGATCCGACGATTTCTCTGCAGGATCTTTCGCGGAGTTGGATATGAAGGCCGATCCACCAAGGGGCCAGTTGGCCCCGCCGGGAGCTCCACCTCTCCGAGAGATTCGATCTCGGTAGTCGCCTCGTACACCAAATTCTGCCATTCTTTGTAGCGGCGGGATCCCACTGACACATATCCAGGTCGCCTAGGGATACCGTCCTTCGCCAACCATCGCCCGATCTCCTCATAATGGTCCAGTAAAAATTCTCTTGGTGTCGCTGTCCCTGACCCTCGTGAAACTGGAAGTTATGTGATCTCAACTGGTTCCCTGGAATACGCTAAGCACACTATTTCTCCCTCGCAGATGAACCACATTTTCCCAGTTCCACCTCATTCTAACGCATCTGGCAGATTCCCGAGTTTTCTCGCGTTCGCAATCGGTCTCTTACCCCCTAGATCTCATTAGCCCTACACGCCGCGTCGTGAGTGGATCGCTCTCTCGGGAAACAAGTGTCCATCCGCCAGATCCAACCTCACTCCGGCTGGCACATGAAATCCATCCCAAGGATGGCGTCTGACAGCGAGATCCCCGACCAATGTCAACCATACACAAACACCTGCCAGCGTGATCTTGATCGCGTCTCCGTCGTACGTATACGCTTCACATCCACACATCTGGATCGACTCCATCACTGCACCAACTACAGCAAGCGTATCTATATAACACTCGCAC
>NW_003305357.1:0-2579 GCF_000142945.1 Phytophthora infestans T30-4 | reverse complement strand
TGAAGTTATCTGCAGCAGTCAATCCATCGCCACGAACCAGTCGTTTTGTTGCCGAATCGGCTGATCTCAGCAGACTCATTTTCTTTTCTCTCACTTCCCACGCCGACACTCCCGTTACCATGGTCTTCTCGTCTCGACGCAGTGTGCGCTCCACGTTCACGCCAGCACAAACTGCTGGGTGTTTCTTTCAACCGTGCCGCGACGAGCTTGATGAAGTCATCCTCGAGTACTACCGATGTCGTTGCGGCACGGTTCGAAAGCAGGCTAGCCGCAATGGCTTTTCCAACCTGGTATCGCACGTTCGAAGCGAGCACCCAACCCATGAGAGCCTCATGCTCGCCGCCGGCTCGGCCGAGACGGGGTCTATCCTCAACTACGTGCGGCGCTCCTCTCTCAATCTATTCAGCTGGATGGAGTGGATCCTAAAGAGCAATCTTCCGCTATCATTCTGTGAGAATGAGGCGGCCAAAAGGTAAGTCATACGCATTTCTAAAGTTGCCTATGAATTTCTAACTTCTGTTTCTATTTGATTTCTATAGGTACTCTAACCTTGACTCAATTTGTGTCGAGACGCTCGTCTCTGGCATGAGTAGTGTGACGCGGGCCGTGGAGCGTGGCATCGCTGAAGAGATGCCTGACCTTTTTGGGCTAATCTTTGATGGGTGGTCTCATGCTTCAGATCATTACATTGCAGTGTACGCTCGCTACGAGGTGGACGGGGTCGTCAAGACTCCTCTTCTTTGTATGGCTCCACTGCTCAACGAGGAGGAGGAAGACCTCTCCGCCCGCGGCCACATGGAGTTTCTTGCCACTATGCTACCTCGGGACTACGGCAAGCAGCTGGGCCAGTGCTGTTTCCTGGTGGGAGACAACTGCTCGGTTATCCGGCGGCTCGCAACGCTGATGGGTGTGCCGCTAATCGGCTGTGCCAGCCACCGCCTTAACCGAGCAGTGCAAGCTGACATGCAAGACTATGAGGACGAGCTGGATGCTGTCCAGAAGTTAATGATCATTTCTTCGTAACCTGAAACAAAGTGCCAAGCTGAGGTAAGTTTGAGCTGATAATGATGTAGTTAGAAACGTATCTAATTGGGTTTCTATTTTGAATGTAGAACTAAAACGCCGCTCCGTCCAGTTATCCGCCAAGATACTCGATGGAGCTTCACTTTCGCTATGGTGATGCGGTACTTCACACTGCTGGAGTTTATCGACAGCAATGACGACGACATCGCAGATTTGCTGCCGTCCCCTTCGTACAACCGCCGTTTGCGTGCTCTGCTAGCAGACTTGAAGAAGGTCGAGTCCGTTGCAAAAGCTTTGCAGGGAAACGAAGTATCACTACTTGATGCTCGAGTGTGGCTGGATGGCTTGATTTCCATCAAACCACACTACGCTCGGTACATTGGTACGTGCAGCATATTTTTTCCTTTTCTAGTATCCATTGCTAATTTGTTTTGTATTCACTATGAACACTAGGCCCACGCGCTGAAATTGTTCACAGCCCTGACTTTGAGTCAGGGTGTGTATGTGGTGTTGGAAATCCCACGTGAACTCTAGCTACAGATGTAGTTAGGATGTTCCCAAAACAATACGTCTACTAGGATAGTAAACGATCGTTCGGGCGGACCTGAAGACCCCAGTTCTGCCCTTGCACCGGGACAAACTGGACCTTGTAAACTACTTATATAGGCCAACCAGTAAAATAAGAACACGCTACTAGCACGAGCAAAGCTAGCAGGTGTTTTGAATCCTCGTGGTCCCAACAGCGGAAGGGTACCAGGCACGGGTAAGCCTTTTACGAGATCACCGAGTGTTCAACACTCGGCTGGAAGAAATAAAAGGGAGGCAATTCAAGCACTCCCAGTCGTGCAAATAGGCAACAATAAGCCGTCACGTAAAACCTCCCGATAATAATCGGGCAATACACAAGTCTCTTGGCCTTGCCGGATGAACCCTCGCTATAGAGCTTCGAGTTCACCGACAGGCATAACACACTCAAACAAGCTTGACCTGAAGCTTACCTTGAAGCCGGACGTCGCTCTGTGTGCTTGAGGGGAAATTCTGGTCTGTATTTAAGCTTACCCTTTCGGGTCTATTCCTAATAAGAAGTCCTAATCAAGTATACAAATATTAAGTGAACAATGATCCGTTATGGATCTTCTTGGATGCCAAGCGGTCGTCTGCACCGTCGCATGAGCATCTTTAACGGTGCCGCGGGTTGTCCCAGACGGTTAACGGTGTTTTCCAAGGGTCGCTGAGTCTTCCCGCGAGCTCATCCCAACCGCCACTGAGGGTTCGTACCGTAGATGGGTCCGCTGAATGCGAATCCCGGCCAGGCCATTATTAATAATAGGGACAGCTTGAATTCAGTGGACATAGGGCTGTATCCGGATATTTTGTTGAAAGCTCGGAGGTGACGCCGTCGAGTCCCCTTGCGCCTTTGGGGTCTCGTACATCACTCGACCGAGGTTCGGCGCTTGAACAACTTGGGGGGGTCACGCTTTGTCGACGGGTGATAATCCGGAACCACGGGAGAATCACTACACCACCAACTGGCCTCTGTGCGCAATGGAAGCCAC
>NW_003305356.1:0-2578 GCF_000142945.1 Phytophthora infestans T30-4 | reverse complement strand
ATTTTCCGTAAGCTGTAGCGGGGTACGGACAATTCTACCCCAGGTTACATGAACTGTAACGTGTCACTATTCGAGATACCTAGTACATGGTACCAGGAGCTCACGAACATAGCTTCACTATTCAGGTAGATGACTTATAGTTTGTATATTGCAGATACTACTCCGTACTGGAGCTGAATCGTCAAGCAAAACATCTCTTCGACGATAGTGCGCACTGCATTCTTGAGCGTTGGTGAGATTGCTCTTCAGATGCATGGGATCAAAGAGAAAGCAGCGCAGTTCAGGTGTACCCACCAAGAATGCACCTCAGTGATTTCATAAGGTTGACCGCACTTATGACGCTAGTCGTACCAAATCCCGCTGCTCCGTACGACCTAGCTAGACGGATTTTATGTAATATGTCTTCAAAGCCCTTTTGGCAAAAGGATATCGCACCTCAAGCTACAGTACTATCCGAGGGCCCAACCCTGAAGATTCGACTGCACAATTTGCAAACTAAAACCGCTCCGGGCCTCACGGCCCGTGACTGTGGGATAAGTGATCGGAGATAACCTTGATGGGAGCAAGCAATCCCGGGTAGTACGCAGATGTCCCCACATCCTTCTTTATGAAACCTACTGCTACGTGCGGTGTACTTAGACTATGGCTAACGCGTCACGATTTCGTGTTCGCAGACTTATGGCTCGAACTAAGCGGAAAAGGACGCGGGGAAGAACTTGAGGAGGCCCTGCGGCGAGAAATGAACTGATCAATGCAACGCCCATGCAAGAGGAGAAGGAAAGCACGGGAAGCGACGTATGAACAAGCGCAGGAGGAAGCGCTGTGACTTGAACAAAGCGCTTCAAGCCCTCAGTGTGCACCAAGAAGATACGGCGGTTACGGAAGCTACGGAAGGTCAAGCTGGCCGTTTTGAAGAGCGGGAGAAAAAGACGGAAGAGTCCGATCCTGTGATATTTCAGCGCCGGTTTGCGGCTCAAATGGAGGCGGCGTATCAAGATGGAGCCGCTGGGGTAGCTTTATTTACGGTCCCTGTCATACCACAAGCTACAGTTCAAGAAGCGGTTCCGGTGTCGGCAGCGCAAAGAAGTTTCGGCGAAAAGAACGAGCTAAACAGGGACATGTTCTCAGGCAGATCGTGGACCGGACACGCGACGCACAAAAGAGCTCGCACGAGACGAGCTAACATGTCTCACTCGCAGCAGTACCGTGCGAGAAAGAAAGACGCTGAGCGCAAAAAGTGTCCGTAGGGCTCGACTGCGCGGAGAAGAGCTCCAGGAACGCCGCGAGCAAGATAGAGCCCGCCTTCAAGACAGGCGTGCGGATTTGAGCCAGAAAAACCGCGACCTCGAGCGGGAGGTAAACACACTATCTCGCTCTGTCCATAGAGAGCTACTCAATGTGAACGAACGAGCTGCGATTCGAGAGACTGACAGGGAGCAGCACGCCGTGCACAGAGCGGAGCAGTCTGAACATGAACGGGAAGCCGACCGGGAGCTACATCGTCAACAGGAAGCGAATCGACGTTCTCGCCAGACAGCGGAAGAACGCCAGCAAGAACTCGAGCGGGAGCGCACTCCACGAGTTCGATAATGACTTCAGCTCCAGCTCCGGTGACGATCACGAGTATAAAAGCAGTGGCCACTTCTCCACGTCAACCTTGACATCGCAGGATGCTTTCGAGCACAGACTGAAACTAGACCATGATGCGCTCACTGGAAAGCGTCTTGATCACAGTATTTTCCTCCCCCAGTCTCATCGCACGTCGGGTAGTGAGTGCTCTCCACGCGAAGAGTTTCTCGTCCAGGCGTTTGGCCCCGGTGGGTTCAAGCTGCATGGTACTTCTGTGTCAAGTAACGATGATTTGGATGACAGTCTTAGTGACGACAGCAGCAATAACAGGGAACACCTTGTCGCAGGCCATGCCACTGCATTAACAGACGCCGATACAGAGCTCAAGATGTCATTCGAAGCACGAGCCCTGGATCGACTGGCGAGGCAAGGCAATCGGTGCCAGCCGCCCGTCCGACAGAGCATTGGTGAGTCATGTTCCCACCTCTGTCAGGACCCGGGGCGCCCGCAAGGGCTGCCAGGGTACCAAAGCATCCGGCAGATGCTTGGGAGTCGTCGACGTATATGACGACTCCGAGGATGTTTTGATGGTGGCAGCGCCCAGAAGAGGCGCTGGCCAAGTGGGTAACTTAGGTCCACAGGCGGGTAGCTTAGTTCCGCAGCCAGCTGCAGCTGTCACGAACACTGAGAACAGCGTGTTCAGAGTGGGTAACAGAGTTCCACTCACGGTCGCCCAGACCTTAACTGAAGAGGAAGGCGTTGAACACGCTTCCTGTGTGGATAACAAGGTGCCACACGCGGTCGCCCAGACCTTAACTGAAGAGGAAGGCGTTGAACACGCTTCCGGTGTGGGTAACACAGTACCACACGAGGCCATGAGTGCCTCGGATGTCGTAGCAACGGCATCCCTAGACGTAGGCAGCGAAGCTCCACGTCACGGTCGCCGTCGTTAACGACGCCGCCGCCGCCTCAAGTCGGATCCGAACTTCGTTCCGATCGACGTCGCTCA
>NW_003305355.1:0-2578 GCF_000142945.1 Phytophthora infestans T30-4 | reverse complement strand
CCTATCCTCCGTCATTTCGATCCAGAACGTCAACCTACGGTAATAGTTTATGCCAGCGACTGGGCAGTCTCAGCAGCTCTGGTTCAAGAACATGAGGGGATCTGCTATCCAGTCACCTTCGTCAGCCGGACACTGAAGCCGAATGAACTGAACTACGGAGCGGTGGAGAAAGAGATACTCGCGCTCCTGCGCGTGTTGGATCTAAATTACAACCTGCTGGTGGGAAGATCCATCCGGATCCTGACCCGACACTCTACGCTAGCCTGGCTGTTCAAGTCGGCCGGGTTACAAGGACGTTTGGGACAGTGGGCAGCTTTACTCTCGCCTTGGACACTGGAGATTGTGAAATGTTCGAAAGGGGAAGACGAGATCCTGGGAGTCTTGGCCGCGAGCATCACTCCTCGAGCTAAGATAGATGAGGCGCTGACTAGGATCGCCCCTAAGAAAGAGCCCAAACGCCGGATCCAGATCCCGATCCCGACGGTACAGGTGGATGAGGATCTATACGTCCTGAGTTTCGATGGATCCGCTCGTGTACGACGCGGAGGGGGAGCATACAGTGCAATACTGTGGAGACTGCCCGGATGGGAAGTTGTACGGGCCAGATCCACTTACGCGGAAGGCCTCACCGTCAATGAGGCGGAGTATAACGGACTCCTTCTGGGTTTGGATTTACTAAAGGGACAAGATCCGAAAAAGGTTGGTGATTTGTGGAGATTCAAATTTGGTAATCAGACAGGTGCGAGGCGAGATTGACTGCAAGGCCCCGGCCCTAACACTGTTACGGCAGAAAGTGATGATCCACCTGCGTGGTTGGATGAATCACGATTTGGTGCATGTCAAGCGAGATTGGAATGCCAGTGCAGATAGCTTGGTCAGTGCCGCTTTACGGAATCGATGTGGTGTCGAAGTGGAGAGAGAGGCAGAGCGTCAGGATCTCGTTACATTGAACCGACTAGACGAAGTGGTGGTAGTTGGATCCGGGAAAAGGACAGTCCAGGTGATGGCCGTCACTAGGTCCAGAGGAAGGGCTGGATCCAGCATCCAGATCCTCGAGGAAACATTTGTGAAGGGAGTCCGCATTAAGCGGATCCTCAAAGCACAAAACGAGGAAGCGTGGATCTTGGGACTAAAGAAGTATCTGATGGGGGATGTACGAGACCTGAGTCGGGAGGATACCAAATCCTACAGTATTATCGCTACGGATTACGCAGTGGATCTGAATGACTTGCTCTTCTATTGCCCCCCTAAGAAGAGAGTCAACGAGGACCGGGATGGATTGATGAGACTGGTGATGCCAGAAACCTTGCAACAGGATGTCCTACACCACTACCATGCTAGCCTGGAAGGCGGACATCAGGGTATTGGTCGGACCTACCAACGGATCCGATAATGTTTCCACTGGAGAGGACTATTCAAGAGCGTACAACGATACGTCGGTGAATGCGTGGATTGTGAGACAGGCAAGGGCAGGCCCACAATCGAAGGGGAGTCACCTGGGAATATCCAAGCGACTTACCCTTTCCAAATCATAGCCATGGATCATATCCCCTCGTTGCCCAAGTCGTTCAAAGGAAACACAAAAATGTTGATTTGGGTGGACTTGTTTACCGGATACGTGATAGCCAAAGCTAGTGCGTCTAGAACTGCGCAAACCATTGCTGAATCGTACGAGGAGTGCGTTTTCCGAAGATTTGGAGCTAGCGAGATGATTAGGCATGATCGGGAGCCAGGCTTTATGTCCGATTTCTTTCGAGCATTCGACCGGATCCTGGGGCAGCGACAGCGAGCAACCATGGCATATCGTCCCCAAGCTAACGGGTCGGCCGAGCGCATGGTACAGACGATCACGAGAGCACTCAAGATGTACGTCCAGGATTTGGATCAGAAAGATTGGGATGAGTACGCAGAACAACTCCCCTTCGCGATAAACACCGCCCAAGACAGGATCCGGGGTAATACCCCATTTTACTTGGTACATGGGTGGGATCCCAAATCCACCCTGGAAGCGGACATTCCAGTATGCAGCACCAAGAAGAGAAACCGAGATCCAAGGCGATGGCGATACCAAGTCCAGAAATACTACCGGCAAGCTAGATCCCAGGTGAACGAACGACTGCGGAGTGCGATACAGGATCGAGCGGATCGACACAACGAAGACGCCCGTCCACATCAAATCCAAGTGGGATCGCAGGTGTGGCTTTATTTGAATCGAGTGAAAGAAGGGTACGCCCGCAAATTGGCCCATCTATGGCATGGACCGTTCCGGGTGAGCGAGAAGATTGGAGAACACGCGGTAAGGCTGGAAACGGCAGGTACCGAATATCGACTGTTCCCTGTAGTACACGTATCCAAGCTGAAGTTGGTCAAAGAATATCCGGATCGGCCGCAGATCCGTCTTTCGGTGGATGGATCCGATCGCGTCGCCTTCGACGAAGTCCTCCTACCGGAAGATAGTTGGAATGTGGATCTCGAAGCCGACGAGTTCGAAGTCGAGAAGATCATCGATATGAGGTCGGGGAAACGAACTTAGATACGGACGGGTTTACCGTGAATTCTGGTGTATTGGCGTGGATAT
>NW_003305354.1:0-2578 GCF_000142945.1 Phytophthora infestans T30-4 | reverse complement strand
ATATCGTCCCCAAGCTAACGGATCGGCCGAGCGCATGTGTGGTATAGTGCTTTCTCAGAAATAAGAGAATGGGCCTGACGCGGGGTCACTATCCCGAATCAATGACAATTTCAAGTGATTAGAAAGGATTTGGGTTGGCTGGCACGGATGCAAGTTGCCGGTGGTGGATTAGCCATGACGAGCAGCGCCCCGTATGAAGTGACGATGGATCTGGTATGAGCGATGTACGAGAAGGCAAGATCCACCAAGACTTACCTCGGATCCACCCTTACTTGGATTCACCTAAATGGATATGGGATATACTATACAAGAGTGGATCGGGTTGGGGAGGGCCTTTTGGGGGATCTCTATAAAAAAAAGAGAGTTAAGTTGCCCTCTCCAGAGGGTGGATATGAGTGAGACCCGCGTTTCAAGGGAGAGATCCAGATAACCTCCCCCGGAGGGGAACGCGCAAACCCTCAATTCTCGAATTGTCAACCCGGAGGAGATCGCCTGAGGACCGGATCGGTATGGAGAGGATACGTGGATTCAATTTCTGGGACACGAGATCACGACGTGCGAGATGATGTTGGATGATGGAGAGCTCGGATCACGCGAGTGTACATTACAGTGAGGTGGATCCAAGCGACCTGGATCCTGATGAGTGTACCCATAATAGGGTGACCATGATGATTACGTCATATATCCGGTGGATCTGAAGATAATACAGCTGGGATGATGGGTCAAGGGAAGAAGGGACATGCAGCCGAGCCTGGTAAGGGATTTAGCAGATGAAAGACATAGAAGGTAGAAACCCCGGCAGGTATAGGCTTAAATATCAATACAGTCCTCAATTTGCACAGTATCACGCAAGTGCTTTCCCGCCCTCAAGAACCGGAACTACATTGGCCGTACGAGCTCCGAGAAGGTTGGGAATTGCGAATCTAGTGTTGGTAGTGACAACTGGATAATACATTGGCCAGATCCTACAACCTAGTGAGCTTTTCCTTTACTCGTGCAGATCCGACAGGTTAACCGAATTTACTACTTGGTCGGTTACACCCTAGAGGCTCTCAACTTTCAAGATCCCGTCACAGGAGGCGGCAAGTACGACGCAAAGGAACTACAAAGGCAAGGGAACACACCCGCAAGGCAACCCTACGGCCAGATCCACGATCTAGGCCCCGGATCCATAAGCTCGAATATTCGCTTAGGATACGGAACAATCCACGGACGCAGAGTGAAGATTTTCCACTGCTGCTCCACCCCATCCCCACGTCTCGCCAAGACACTCAAGCTTCACCACTTGAACTCTTCGGAAGTTACCGAGAGAGCAGATCCCGCCCTACCGACGGGTACACAAGGTGAGGAAAGTTCAGCAGAACACGGATCATCGGGGGACCCCCTCCGTTAGTCGGTGTCTGGGCGCAGTTGGTAAGTTGGATCTGGCAATCTCGCAGATTTTGCTGATCCCGCTACACCACAGAGGAACTCCCGCCAGAGCTCAAGGCCGTCGTTCAAGAACGCCATTTAAACTAGGCAGCCCGCCAACTACAACTGGGTTGGTCCCTATCGGGCTGCCACAGTTAACCGAGCCTTCAATGGAAGCAGAGTGTATCTTTGCTTTCATGGGGCAGAGTGAATGGCCTGATAATTACGTAACAAGTGTGAACGCGACGGAAAATGAAAAGGAGAGGAGTAGAATCCTCGGTGGAGGTGTTGGAGAGAGAGTGGAGTGTGCTGATGCTGATGAGGGCACCAGCGAGGGTTCGCTCGGCTTGGTTTCGAGTGCAGCGCGAGACGAGCCCAAGGGTCACTCTAAGATGATGAAGTTGAACCCTGGCGAGAGACAGGGGTGGTGGTCGGCCAAGAAATTCGACCGACGGATCAGAATGAGAGCTCTGGTGCAAGGCGCTGTGAACGACCAGCAAACGAGGATCCTCCTCGACACAGGAGCGAACGTTAGTGTGATCACTGACGCCTTTGCCAAGAAGTTGCGACTCCGAGATGTACCTGATCACGGACGCCGCATTGACATTCAAGGAATCAACGAAGGCAAGGTGTCTACGACGCGACGAGCGTGCGTCAAGATTACGCTCGAATGGGAGATGGTGTACGAGTTTGAGATGTGGGTAATGGCGCATAGTGCAGGCGTCGACGTGGTACTCGGGACCGACTTTATGATCCCAGCCGGGATCCGGTTGGACCTGTTCCACGGCGCGGCGCAATTACCGCACGAAGTCCAAATCCCGCTGATAAAGACCAAGAACATGATCGACAGCGAAAAATACGGCTCCCATGTTAACGCCGGGCCACCCGAGCGGTTGGACATTCAAGCGCACGAGTGGCGAGAATATCGACTAGCGAAGCGTCAAGTCGGGCTGGAAGAACACGTACTGTGGGTTCGTCGAACGAACAAGCTAATCCCGTCAGTGACGAGGTTTCGACGTGGACGGCCTCAGAGCATTCGATTGACCAACGTGTCATATCGAACTGTGTACCTACCAGCACACGACTCGATCGCGATACGAATTACGGAAGGACACGGCACCGCCAAAACGCAACGTTAATCCAAACAGCTCCGTTCAGACAGCGCAAC
>NW_003305353.1:0-2578 GCF_000142945.1 Phytophthora infestans T30-4 | reverse complement strand
AGAGTATACAAACTCTCAGTGAACGGCAGTTCACTGGTCCCTTCTTTATTCAAAGAGAGCGAAGTGACCCAAATAAGGTAGAATGTAAACTGAGTATATTTATAGTTAGATAAAGCTTGGGTTTTGTGACGGGGTCACACAGCACCTTGCGCAAGAGGAAGTTATCTTCCGAGAGTATACAAACTCTCAGTGAACGGCAGTTCACAGGTCCCCTCTTTTATTAAAGAGAGCGAAGTGACCCAAATAAGGTAGATTGTAAACTGAGTATATTTATAGGTAGATTAAGTTTGGGTTTAATACAAACTGTTAGTTACCTATAGAAATGCAATGTCATTTAACCAATGGTTGGCTTTGAACGACCTTGGTACCTTGTACCAAATATCTCGGAGTATGACGTGTCATACTCCTGAAGTGTGAAGTGTCACACTTCATGTAACCAGGGGACACTTAGGGCTACGTACCCCGTTACATCCTCCCCAACTTAGGTTCGGTTTACCGAATAATCAGAATGAAGAGGTGTTCGTCACAAACTCTCATTCTCAAAGTCGAAAACCATCGACTTGGCCGCGCGAGCGCGGCGGAGGCTCACTTCACAGTTAGAGCCTCGAGCAGCAACCTGTGCGCTCTTCGTCAAGGTCTCCACTTCGACCGTTAACATGCCTCGCGGCACTGCTAAGAGCGGTGCTAAGACACGCTCCAAGGCTGCAGCCGGTAAGGCGCAGGCCAAGAGCACTAAGCCTCATGGCAAAGGTTCTGCACTCAAGGAGGCTACTCAGGTGGCCTCCGAGGCGATCGGTTCCTCGGGTGACGCGGCTGCGGACAAGCGCGCAAGCAGGCGCCGCAGTCCGTCGCCCTCGTCTTCAGACAACCGTCCGAACCCTCGGTTCGTAGAACGCGAGTTCAACTCGGGCAGTGAAGACGATGCCGAGTCCGAGAGCACTCAGGATGCTCCTGCGGGCTCTGTGGGAGGGCACAGCCCAGTGCCCAGTGAGCACAAAGAAGGCAGCGTGCAGTCGCCCGCTAGTGATCACGGTGATCACAGTCCCAGGACCTCTGTGCGCTCTGAGAGCCCGGCCGTCAAGGCTAAGGCGCTCCCAAAGCCCGTGGCGATGAGGAAGAGAATCCTCGCAAACGTCTCTCGCTTACCGAGGGTCTTGCGCGCGCTAAGGCCTCTAAAGCCGAAGGCGCCAAGCCCTCAAAGAAGCGTACCGCCTCTAAGTCTCCACTCCGCGAGGAGAAGGAGACTCGACGCTCCTATCAGAGTCTCTTCGGCTCCTTTTAATGAGGAGGAGGAGAAGGAGGAAGAAGAGGAAGAGGAAGGTGCCATTGTTGAGCCCCGGGAGGTCTCGAATGACCTCGACCAGCAGCAGGAGGATTTCCAAGCTGCCCAGCGTGTGCGTGGGGGTTCGGTGGCGGCACCCGTCAGCCAGGGAACTGCCATCAACTCAAGAAGGTATTGGCCTCCCGAGGAGAGCTCTGGGGCCGACCTCTTCTTAGAGCTTCTCGTCGCTCCTCGTGGCCTTGTGGGCGGCCACATTTCTAGGGGCATCTATGAACGAGCCCTTGTTCAGAAAGAACAGTTGTTCGTCGACAACGTGGAGGCTGCTCGGTGTGTGCTTCTCGCGCCACACCGCATTCCCCTTAAGGACTTCACGACTTGTCGTAAGAAGCCCGAGACCCGGGGTGGTCTCTATCCTGTTTGGGGATACCCCTGGGTTATGCCCGAGAACTGTCCCACATGGAGTTCTTGTGAGGACATGTTCTGGGCGTGGGTGGAGACTCTCAAGTACTCGCCCACGGAGTTATGGGAACTCCATGAAGATCAGCAGCTGACCCACATCCTGGACCAGCGTGATCTTCGTGTGAGGTTTGCCCACTTGATCAGCAAGCGTATGCTGCCAAGGGACATCCTGAAGCGCGCGGCTTCTAGCGCTCACGATGAGCGCGGGTACGGTATGTATTCATCATCCGTACCCCGTTCGGGCAAGAAGCCCCGGACTACTTATGAAGCTGCCGCCGCTTCTGTTCCCAGATTGCGACAGCCTTCGGGCAGTCAATCAGGAGCCGTTCAATCGGCTCCCACGAGTTCGCGGAGTGGGCATAACCCCTCCACTTCACGAGGAGCTGTCGCTTCCCGCGACACCGTTGCTCCTGGAGGATCCGCTCCACGTGGAAGTGGACTTCTCCATTCCGGTCAAGCAGGGGCGGAGGTGCCCTCGTACGAGTACGAGTACTCGGCGCCTCCCGAGAGCCACTCTCGTTCGAGTGCTCCGACTGCGGGTCCGACACGGGACCCTGAGGTTGACCGCCTCCGTCAACGTCTCCTCGTGCTTGAGATTGCACTTGGCCTTGGGACTGGCGGTAATGCTGCCGCCCAGGCCGGGAATCAGGGCGAGCTCGCTCGTCTTGCGGGTCGCCTGGACCTGGTGGAGCGAGAGGTCGCGAGCCTGCACCTGCGGGTGGACCGCCGGGCCTCTTCGTCCGATCTGGACGAGGCCTTTCGCATGATCCGACGGATCGAGGCTTTGTTGCCACGTCCGGAGCCGCCTGCGGCACACTCCCAGACGTACGCGTATGG
>NW_003305352.1:0-2578 GCF_000142945.1 Phytophthora infestans T30-4 | reverse complement strand
GGAGTCCATCCTTTAGCTCATATCGTTGGAGCCGGGAGCGCTGTCGGGACAAAAGCCAGTCGGACTTCGCGCTCGTTCCTGCCGTGAGGAACTTGACGATACGCGTGACAGCCTCATCTTCCCGATACGCCATGCGTATCCGATCATATAGATCCGCTGTCACCCGTGTGCTGTAGGCCAGCTCGTAGTCTGGACGCCGAGAGAGGGCGTCCGCAAGCACGTTCAGCTTGTCCGGCTTGTACTCGACGCGGAAGTTGTACTCCGCGAAGAAGGACAGCCACCTCGCCATCCGTTGGGAGAGGTGAGCGAATTTGTCGCCGTCCTCAAGGATGCGTGGTCTGTGTAGATCACGAAGGGCCGGGAGCCCAGAAGATGAACCCGAAACTTCACAAGGGCATATTTTATTGCCAGGAGCTCCTTGTCGTGGACAGGGTAGTTCCGTTCGGCGGCTTTGAGCTGCCTGGCATGAAACGCGATGACCCGTTCATGTCCAGCCGTGTCGGCCTGCAGCAACGATGGCGTAATCGGAGCCATCGCAGACGACGCTAAACAGTTTCGTCTCGTCCGCCAGGGCCAGGACAGGGGCCTATTGGAGACTGGCCTTGATGCTGTCAATCCTGGTGCTCTTGCTCCAAGCGCCAGTCGACGTCCTTCTGAAGGAGGCCCGACAAGGGCTTAGCGAAGCCCGCGTACCCTGCGCTGTACTTGTGAAGGTAGATGGCCAAGCCCAACCACTTTCGAAGATCCTTCTGGAATCGGGGCGATGGCCATGCTGCTATGGCCTTGACCTTGTCTGGGTCAACCCGAACGCCCACGTTGCTTACGAAGCAACCGAGAACTTTAATCTCTGGTGACGCGAAGACGCACTTGTCGATGTTGGCGTAGAGCTGGTTCGCTCGCATCACGTCCAACACTCGACGGAGGTGTCCTAGATGCACCTCCATGGCCGTCTTGCCTCCCTCGGCACGGCTATGGACGAATATGTCGTCGAAGTACGTCAGTACGAAGGTACGCAAAGGGCGGAGCAATTGCGTCACCAGGCGATTGAACGTCGCCGGGGCGTTAGACAAGCCCTGTGGCATGACGAGCCACTCCCAAAGCATGCCGCTTGGAGTGCTTACCGCGGTGAGCGGGATGTCACTCTCTCGCATCAGGATTTGGTAGTATCCGTCTACCAAATCCAGCGCACTGTACAGTACGCTCCCGGCCATGTTGTTCAACAACACATCCTTTCGTGGGGATTGGGTGTTTGGGCCGGCACCGTTGCGTTGTTCAGCTTTGTTATAAAAGGTGAACCAGACGCCACTTTCCGTTCGGCTTACGAACGCAGAAAGTCGGCGTCGAGTGCGCGTATCTCGAATCCCGACACCATGTCCTGACCCTACGCTTTCTCGTGAAGAAAGCATCGATGACCTCGCACTGCTCGCGCGAGAGAGGCTATTGCCTCGTGACACAATACTTTGTGCCGGGCACGATATCAATCTCGTGCCGTACGCCTCGATCCGGTGGGAGTTGGGTCAGAGAACAGGTGAAAATTTAGGTCGAAAAAAGTGTTTATAGACAAGGCATTTGAATTTAGCCAAAATCTGACTTGACCACGGGAATGCGCGCATAAAAGCACCCCTAGGGCAGTTTTTATACGGAGCAGTCTCATTTGCTTCCTGGATGTGCAGGGCCAAACATGGCCAAAAGTGGTGATTTTGGCCGTCCAAGGTGTCCATTTTCCGCGAAAATGGCGTTTTTTGGCGTCACTAAAAAAATCATTGCGAAGCAACTACTGGAGATATGCTTGTAAAACTTTGGGAGCGGTCGTGCGAACACATGCGCCAAGTTTTCTGCTAAAGTCTGCAGGCCAGATCTGCCGGGCGGCACATAAAACCGGAAAAAACCACCTAAAAAAAGAGCATGCCAAACAAAGTCTCACATTTCGCTGAATAACTTTTTATCTAGAAGAGTTAGACAAATTCTGATTGCGGGAACGGCTCCGCCGTGTGTTTTTACATATGTCTATGTCCCGTAGATAAAAAGTACATGTTGCAAAAAAAGTACATGTTGTACATAAATCTACCTTTGATATTCGGATTCCCCGTGAAAAACTACGCCTAGGCCGCAGGGTTACAAAGACGAGTCATTGCACTTATGCCCTTTTATAGACGCTTTTAGAAATCGGCCAAAACAGTATTTATTAATTTAGACAGTGTTCCGCTGACATGTCGCATGCTGCGATATGTCCACGTGAAAGAGCACCGAAAAGCACCCCTAGAACACCCTTCATACCCGTTCTAACGGTTCTCTTTCATCTTCATAATAATCAAATTAAAGAACACCATACAAAAAACAAGATCTCGTGTGTAGTGGCTCGCCAGGCATACTAAAACCAAGATGTCGTGTGGGCACATGCCAGACATCATATCTTGCGTTTGCAAACACACGCAAAGTCGGTAAACAGCTCAAAACGGGCTAAAAAGTAGACAGCACCCGGACTTCCCCGGTGGTCACCCACCCGAGTACTACCCGAGCTTGAGGCTGCTTAACTTCACAGAGCAGACGGGATATGGTGCTTTCAGCCTAAGATGGC
>NW_003305351.1:0-2577 GCF_000142945.1 Phytophthora infestans T30-4 | reverse complement strand
CGACCGTCGACCAAATACAGGTACCAGCGATGATTCGTCTGGCTCCCCGTTCGTAAACATGTCAGCGACGGGGCTGTTGACGAGTTGTAGTACAGGGTCGGTCTCTACCGGTGCTTCGCGGTCTGCCGCGAACTTCGTTTGAAACGAATTCTCGGCGCTTGGCCCACGACGTTCCTTGGCCTGTTCTTCAGCTAAGCGCATCCTCTCCGGGTATTCAAACCAACCTCCTTTAGGTTGAACGAACCCCCAGAGGGCGTTGTCAATCATACGCTGGTAGATCATCGGCGCGTTCTTTAACCCAAAGGACATGCGTAACCACTCAAAATGTCCTAATGCGCAGACGAACGCTGACACTTTACGCGCTCGCAAGGTCATCATGACCGCCCAGAAGCCGCTTGCTGCATCCAGCGAGCAGAACCAAATGTAGCGCTCGAGATCTGTTAACAGGTCGTCGACTAGCGGCATTGCATACTCCATGATCGCGGTGATAGCATTCACCATCTTGTAATCAATGCAGAGCCGGATGTCCAGCCCGTTCTTTTTCATCACAATCACGATCGGCGATGCCCATGGACTGTCTGAAAAGACGATCAGTCCTGCACGCAATAAAGCGCGTAGCAGCTCGTACAGCTTGCCGAGAAATCGCAGCGGCACGCGCCGGGCACGCTGTTTAATTGGGGCGTGCCCCTGTGTGTCGATATCGCATACCGCTCCGTAGGCTGGCGGCGGCAGTGCGTTACCACTAGCAATCAGGATGTGCTCGTGGTTCTTTAGCGTCGCGACTAGACGTTCTCAGCGTTCAGTCGACAGCTCAGGATCAGCAACATTAGGCGCAGTGTAGTCAATTGTCGCGTTTATCTCTTCGGTCAGGTCCGGCAGGAATGCCAGCTCCTTCGCGTAGTCGTCCAAGCCAATGTTGCTAGCTGGATGCTCGTAGAAATCATTTCTCGTATCCTCTGTTGCTTCGTTTCCTTCGGTTGTTAACACTCGAGCAACCGAGATGTATGTTCCGTCCAACGCCGCTACGGATGCTTTCCTTGACTCAACATTGGCATCCGCTTTGATTTCAACAGTCGGTACTTGGTCCATCTCCTTCCCATCCTGGTTTCCCATCTCTGGGCCACCTGCCAAGTCGTCGTTCGCAATATTGAATGCGTGGGCCGCCGACATATTGGGTTGTTGACTTTTGTTCCGCTCCTCGTTCTGCCGCTGTCTTGACATTTCGGAATTCGCACCAATCTTGCAATGAATACTCGGTGCCGTACTCAACACCAGTTCTGCAGGTGTCTCGCTGTCCTCGCTATCGGATCCAAACAATGCTTCAACGGTGTTCGCTGAGAGAGCAACACTCGTGTCTATCTGAGACGGTGTTACCCTCTCACACTCTGCAGGAACTTCTGGCTCACCTTCTTCACTCTCGTCGTCTCTGTCGTCGCCTGCACCTCCCTCGTCAGCGCCAATGATGCCCTGTTCAAACGCATACTTTACTACCGCATGTTCTCCTTCGCATACACAGCACAGAGCACGTATTAGACACACTCACAATAAACTAACCACATCAGACTTACCGACAAACATGTTCACGCCCTCGATGTGTAGCTCCTTTGCAGCGTTCGGTGGGTAGTACGAGTGCAAATTGGACAGCCGCGTTGGCCTCTTTGACGTCCATCCGACACGCACGAGCTGACGTCATAGATGACCAAAATCCACATCTACGTATCGCCGTCAACGTTGTGTCGTGCACTAAATTTCGATCTTAATTTGAGTCGTAAAGTGCTAGAAAAGGCGGCACGCGAAGCTGTTCCTGCTGAAATCAGTGTATACCGTCAAAATTGCTGTCACTTTACTCTTTCGCTGAGCAGTTGGTTTTTCTCGATGAAACGGCGAAAGACGGCCGTCATGCTTATCGTCGATATGGATGGTCAAAACGAAATACGAAAGGCCGTAGTCAAACTGCCGTTTCGACGTGGCAAACGTCTATCCGTGCTAGCCGCTCTCGAAGTTCACGTTTTTTTTTGGGTGGGAATGGACCGAAGGCACATTCACCCGCGAAAAGTTTCACGAAGCTTTTCCCGTTCGAGTGGTTCCGAAGCTTAACCCATGGCCACTTCCTCGTTCTATCGTAATAATGGATAACGCAAAAATTTATTGCTACCCGGAGTTACAAGCGGCGAATCATCAATGTGGAGCACAATTATTATTCTTTCCTCCATATTGTCCACAATTGAACCCCATTGAGCAATGCTTTGGCCAGCTAAAGCGTTGGCTACAACAGTACGCCAATTTGGTGTTTCCGCTGTATCCAGAGCAGGTTTTAGATGTAGCTATGCGTGCATGTACTCGACGTAGTGAGAGTGGCTACTTTGGAGCCTTTCAGCACTGTGGATATCTTTGCAATGGCCTCAGGGAACAAGTATTTCATGATCTGATGCAGACAAGTGAGAATGCCGCAGTGGATGGAGTACGAACTTATTCAGGAAAGAATGTCCATAGCAAAAACGCTACAATGATTCAAACAGCTCCATTCCCACCGGGCTTGCATGCCCAGCATGTTTGTGATGCAACAGTCTGCTGACG
>NW_003305350.1:0-2577 GCF_000142945.1 Phytophthora infestans T30-4 | reverse complement strand
ACACAAACTCCTACCCCCCTGCCGGTTGCCGGACCAGCTGGCTTCCACTGTGTAGAGCTTGCATCTTCTTCCGCGTAGTCTTACTCGTTTCGTCTTCTTTCTCGTTTCTTCGACTAGCGATGTTGGGCTTAGGTACAGCGTTGGCTTAACCGGTGAATCTGCAAATGCATACCGTTTCGCCTTCACTTTTCCGTGTTTTGTTAGCGGATCTTGACTTGCATCAAGATCCGCAGGGGTCCCCGAGGGGACCTGGGGGGGATAGAGAGGTTTCTCTTCTAGATCCGGATCCGGATCCACCTCTCTTCCGTCGACAGAGTTCCTCCCAGGACTCCATCGATCCGCGGATCTTGTTTCATTCAGCAGCGTCTTCGTCGATCCGACCTCCGACGACGCCTCATCCCCTGGCTCAAACTTCACTTGAGCATCTTCTTGGGACTCACGGTGAAATCCCTGGTTCGAATCCGGGCACGCGTACCATTGTGGCGTAGCGGGATCAGCAAAATCAGCGAGATTGCCGGATCCAACTTACCAACTGCGCCCAGACACCGACTAACGGAGGGGGTCCCCCGATGATCCGTGTTCTGCTGAACTTTCCTCACCTTGTGTACCCGTCGGTAGGGCGGGATCTGCTCTCTCGGTAACTTCCGAAGCGTTCAAGTGGTGAAGCTTGAGTGTCTTGGCGAGACGTGGGGATGGGGTGGAGAAGCAGTGGAAAATCTTCACTCTGCGTCCGTGGATGGTTCCGTATCCTAAGCGAATATTCGAGCTTATGGATCCGGGGCCTAGATCGTGGATCTGGCCGTAGGGTTGCCTTACGGGTGTGTTCCCTTGCCTTTGTAGTTCCTTTTCGTCGTACTTGCCGCCTCCTGTGACGGGATCTTGAGAGTTGAGAGCCTCTGATGTATGACCGACCAAGTAGTAAATTCGGTTAGCCTGTCGGATCTGCACAAGTAAAGGAAAAGCTCACTAGGTTGTAGGATCTGGCCAATGTATTATCCAGTTATCGCTACCAACACTAGGTTCGCAATTCCCAACCTTCTCCGAGCTCGTACGGCCAATGTAGTTCCGGGTCTTGAGGGCAGGAAGGCACTTGCGTGTTACTGTGCAAATTGAGTTCTTTATTGACTGATCTAGTTACTAGAGGCGAAGTCGGCACTAAACGGGTCCGGGCCGATGCTCATCTCAGCTACGATTGCCCTGCGAGGCCAAATCCAATCCCCGTCGAAGACGCCACACGTAGTTATTCTCCGATGATCCCGTTGCGATCCATTCCCACTTGTTCTCTAGTTCGTGACCTTGACTACGCCATGCTGAGAACGAATGCTTGGCGAGCGAAGTAGACGCTGTCCTTGTCCAGGGCCAATGCTCACTCCTGCTACGGCGATCGCCCGAGACCAAATCCAACCCCCGAGACGACTACAGGTCACTTGCTCTCCACAGTACAAATTGAGTTCTGTATTGATACTTATCCCTATACCTGCCTGGATTTCTATATTCTATGTCTTTCACTCGCAGACTCGGCTGCATGTCCCTTCTTCCCTTGACCCATCATCCCAGCTGTATTATCTTCAGATCCACCGGATCCATGGCGTAATCATTATGGTCACCCTATTATGGGTACACTCATCCGGATCCAGGTCGCTTGGATCCACTTCACTGTAAGTGTACACTTGTGGTGAAGTGCTTTCTCAGAAATAAGAGAATGGTCCTGACGCGGGGTCACTATCCCGAATCAGTGACAATTTCAAGTGATTATAGAGGATTTGGGTTGTTTGGCACGGGTGCAAGTTGCCTGTGGTGGATTAGCCATGGCGAGCAGCACCTCGTATGGAATGACGATGGATCTGATATGAGCGATGTACGAGAAGGCAAGATCCACCAAGACTTACCTCGGATCCACCCTTACCTGGATTCACTAAGATGGATATGGGATATACTATACAAGAGTGGATCGAGTGTGGATCCTATGAAGGAAGGATGGTCGGTGCCCTCTGACGGTGGATCTAGTAGCCACGGCTAATGAAGAGTCAAGATCCACCGCGAGGTACCCCGGATCCCATACTTCTGAGTTCGTATCCAAGGAGGGAGGATCCCGCCTGGAGGGACCTGGATCCAGGGTATAGGGATGAGGGATACAGTGGATCTCGAACTTTCGTGGGACAACGGAGATCACAGACGGTTGCGAGATGATGTTGGATGATTGGAGAGCTCGGATCCACGGCGAGTGTACCATTACAGTGAGGTGGATCCAAGCGACCTGGATCCGGATGAGTGTACCCATAATAGGGTGACCATGATGATTACGTCATATATCCGGTGGATCTGAAGATAACACAGCTGGGATGATGGGTCAAGGGAAGAAGGGACATGCAGCCGAGCCTGGTAAGGGATTTAGCAGATGAAAGACATAGAAGGTAGAAACCCAGGCAGGTATAGGCTTAAATATCAATACAGACTCCAATTTGCACAGTGACACGCAAGTGCCTTCCTGCCCTCAAGAACCGGAACTACATTGGCCGTACGAGCTCCGAGATAAGTGCGAATTGCGAATCTAGTGTTGGTAGTGATAACTGGGAA
>NW_003305349.1:0-2576 GCF_000142945.1 Phytophthora infestans T30-4 | reverse complement strand
GCATTTTTTAGGTTTAGCGGGTATGCCTAGTAAGAATCCCTGATTTTCCTGATGCTATGAGTGGTTGGAATGCTGTAAGTAGTTTTGGTTCTTATATTTCATTTTTTTCAGCTTTATTCTTTTTTTACATTGTATATGTAACATTAGTTCACGGTAAAAAAATTGAAAATTAAAAAATATAAATAATAGAATTCAAATTTTAAATAAAATAGCACAAATTTAATATACTTATAATTTAATACCACGATCTTAAATTATAATATTAAAAAAAATATATTCTTTAAGAATGACGATGGATCTGATATGAGCGATGTACGAGAAGGCAAGATCCACCAAGACTTACCTCGGATCCACCCTTACCTGGATTAACTAAGATGGATATGGGATATACTATACAAGATTGGATCGAGTGTGGATCCTATGAAGGAAGGATGGTCGGTGCCCTCTGAAGGTGGATCTAGTAGCCACGTCTAATGAAGAGTCAAGATCCACCGCGAGGTACCCCGGATCCCATACTTCCGAGTTCGGATCCAAGGAGGGAGGATCCCGCCTGGAGGGACCTGGATCCAGGGTATAGGGATGATGGATACAGTGGATCTCGAGCTTTCGTGGGACAATGGAGATCACGGACGGTTGCGAGATGATGTTGGATGATTGGAGAGCTCAGATCGACGACGAGTGCAAACTTACAGTGTAGTGGATCCAAGCGACCTGGATCCGGATGAGTGTACCCATAATAGGGTGACCCATAATGATTACGCCATGGATCCGGTGGATCTGAAGATAATACAGCTGGGATGATGGGTCAAGGGAAAAAGGGACATGCAGCCGAGCCTGGTAAGGGATTTAGCAAGTGAAAGACATAGAAGGTAGAAATCCAGGCAGGTATAGGCAAAAGTATCAATACAGACCCCAATTTGCACAGTAACACGCAAGTGCCTTCCTGCCCTCAAGAACCGGAGCTACATTGGCCGTACGAGCTCGGGAAAGGTTGGGAATTGCGAATCTAGTGTTAATAGTGATAACTGGATAATACATTGGCCAGATCCTACAACCTAGTGAGCATTTCCTTTACTTGTGCAGATCCGACAGGCTAACCGAATTTACTACATGGTCGGTTATACCCTAGAGGCTCTCAACTCTCAAGATCCCGTCACAGGAGGCGGCAAGTACAACGCAAAGAAAAACGCAAAGGCAAGGGAGCACACCCGCAAGGCAACCCTACGGCCAGATCCACGATCTAGGCCCCGGATCCATAAGCTCGAATATTCGCTTAGGATTCGGAACTATCCACGGACGCAGAGTGAAGATTTTCCACTGCTGCTCCACTTCATCCCCACGTCTCGCCAAGACACGCAAGCTTCACCACTTGAACTCTTCGGAGGTTACCGAGAGAGCAAGATCCCGCCCTACCGACGGGTACACAAGGTGAGGAAAGTTCAGCAGAACACGGATCATCGGGGGACCCCCTCCGTTAGTCGGTGTCTGGGCGCAGTTGGTAAGTTGGATCTGGCAATCTCGCAGATTTTGCTGATCCCGCTACACCACAATGGTGCGCGTGCCCGGATCTTTTGGTGACTCGGGATTTCACCGTGAGTCCCAAGAAGATGCTCAAGTGAAGATTGAGCCAGGGGAAGAGGCGTCGTCGGAAGTCGGATCGACGAAGACGCTGCTGAATGAAACAAGATCCGCGGATCGATGGAGTTTCGGGAGGAACACTGTCGACGGAAGAGAGGTGGATCCGGATCCGGATCTAGAAGAAAAACCTCTCTATCCTCCCCAGGTCCCCTCGGGGACCCCTGCGGATCTCGACGCAAGTCCAGATCCGCTAACAAAACAAGGAAAAGTGAAGGCGAAACGGTATGCATTTGCAGATTCACCAGTTAAGCCAACACTGTACCTAAACCCAACCCCGCTAGTCGAAGAAACGAGAAAGTAGACGAAAACGAGTAAGACTACGCGGAAGAAGATGCAAGCTCCAGAGTCGGAAGGAGACCAAGCTGGATCGAGGTCAAGCTGGTCAGACAAGGATCTCGAGTTTTTGTATCGCCACCAAGCTTTACGCGACTTCCTGCATCAAGATCCTGTCATGCAGATCCTGAATCCACGACAGATCGACGATCCAAGGGAACCGGTAAGAGCACCAACGAAAACGGGGAACAAGTTGGTGGCAGTCAACGATCTATTACGTTTGCTTACGGAGTCAGGCATCGTAGCTAGTGTGTTCGACGCAGAGGATATCTTCGAGCTAGATCTGGATCTCATAGCATCCGCGACGCAGGACCTCTTTGCCAGAGTTAAGTCCATCACCGGAGAAAGGTCACGCACTATGGATCCAGTGTCATCGCCGAGGATCAGCCAAGCTGCGTCCTCGAACTACGAATCCGCCGCTGAGGATGAGTCAGACACGTCGTCAAAAACCATCATCTGCTTCTCCACTTCTTCTACTAACCAACTCAATAATAAAGACTTACATCGCTGCTGCCATCGCCGCCTGCGCTCTCACCGCCACCAACGTCGCCGCTGACGGAGCCAGCTGGCGCAGATTGACAAACCGAAAGAATAACGTCTTTGAA
>NW_003305348.1:0-2576 GCF_000142945.1 Phytophthora infestans T30-4 | reverse complement strand
TATGAGATCCAGATCTAGCTCGAAGATATCCTCTGCGTCGAACACACCAGCTACGATGCCTGACTCCGTAAGCAAACGTAATAGATCCTTGACTGCCACCAACTTGTTCGCCGTGTTCGTTGGTGCTCTCACCGGTCCCCTTGGATCTTCGATCTGTCGTGGATTCAGGATCTGCATGACAGGATCTTGATGCAGGAAGTCGCGTAAAGCTTGGTGGCGATACACAAACTCGAGATCCTTGTCGGACCAGCTTGACCTGGATCCAGCTTGGTCTTCTTCCGACTCTGGAGCTTGCATCTTCTTCCGCGTAGTCTTACTCGTTTTCGTCTTCTTTCTCATTTTTTCGACTAGCGGGCTTGGGTTTAGGTACGGTGTTGGCTTAACCGGTGAATCTGCAAATGCATACCGTTTCGCCTTCACTTTCCCTTGTTTTGTTAGCGGATCTTGACTTGCGTCAAGATCCGCAGGGGTCCCCGAGGGGACCTGGGGAGGATAGAGAGGTTTCTCTTCTAGATCCGGATCCGGATCCACCTCTCTTCCGTCGACAGAGTTCCTCCCAAAACTCCATCGATCCGCGGATCTTGTTTCATTCAGCAGCGTCTTCGTCGATCCGACTTCCGACGACGCCTCTTCCCCTGGCTCAATCTTCACTTGAGCATCTTCTTGGAACTCACGGTGAAATCCCGAGTCACCAAAAGATCCGGGCACGCGCACCATTGTGGTGTAGCGGGATCAGCAAAATCTGCGAGATTGCTGGATCCAACTTACCAACTGCGCCCAGACACCGACTAACGGAGGGGGGCCCCCGATGATCCGTGTTCTGCTGAACTTTCCTCACCTTGTGTACCCGTCGGTAGGGCGGGATCTGCTCTCTCGGTAACTTCCGAATCGTTCAAGTGGTGAAGCTTGAGCGTCTTGGCGAGACGTGGGGATGGGGTGGAGCAGCAGTGGAAAATCTTCACTCTGCGTCCGTGGATGGTTCCGTATCCTAAGCGAATATTCGAGCTTATGGATCCGGGGCCTAGATCGTGGATCTGGCCGTAGGGTTGCCTTGCGGGTGTGTTCCCTTGCCTTTGAAGTTCCTTTGCGTCGTACTTGCCGCCTCCTGTGACGGGATCTTGAAAGTTGAGAGCCCCTAGGGTGTAACCGACCAAGTAGTAAATTCGGTTAGCCTGGCGGATCTGCACAAGTAAAGGAAAAGCTCACTAGGTTGTAGGATCTGGCCAATGTATTATCCAGTTATCACTACCAACACTAGATTCGCAATTCCCAACCTTCTCGGAGCTCGTACGGCCAATGTAGTTCCGGTTCTTGAGGGCAGGAAGGCACTTGCGTGTCACTGTGCAAATTGGAGTCTGTATTGATATTTAAGCCTATACCTGCCTGGGTTTCTACCTTCTATGTCTTTCATCTGCTAAATCCCTTACCAGGCTCGGCTGCATGTCCCTTCTTCCCTTGACCCATCATCCCAGCTGTATTATCTTCAGATCCACCGGATCCATGGCGTAATCATTACGGTCACCCTATTATGGGTACACTCATCCGGATCCAGGTCGCTTGAATCCACTTCACTGTAAGTGTACACTCGTCGTGGATCTGAGCTCTCCACTCATCCAACCTCATCTCGCCACCGTCTGTGATCCCCATTGTCCCACGAAAGTTCTAGATCCACTGCATCCATCATACCTATACCCTGGATCCAGGTCCCTTAAGGCGGGATCCTCCCTCCTTGGATCCTAACTCGAAAGCATGGGATCCGGGTCACCTCGCGGTGGATCTTGACTCCTCGTTAGCCGTGGCTACTAGATCCACCTTTCGAGGGCACCTACCATCCTTCCTTCATAGGATCCACACCCGATCCACTCTTGTATAGTATATCCCATAGCCATTTAGGTGAATCCAAGTAAGGGTGGATCCGAGGTAAGTCTTGGTGGATCTTGCCTTCTCGTACGTCGCTCATACCAGATCCATCGTCACTTCATACGGGGCGCTGCTCGTCATGGCTAATCCACCACCGGCAACTTGCATCCGTGCCAGCCAACCCAAATCCTCTCTAATCACTTGAAATTGTCATTGATTCGGGATAGTGACCCCGCGTTAGGCCCATTCTCTTATTTCTGAGAAAGCACTTTACCACAGAGGTGGATCCCGCTCGCGAAGCCGCTGTAGAGGCTGAAATCGTTTTGGGCTGGGCTTTTGGGGAAGCTCGAGCATGCTTATGGGGACGGGAGGACCCGGTGCTAGGAGCGGGAGATGCACTACGCGGACGTTTCGCAGCCGACGGATCCGCCCCACTTACAGACGGAAGAGGAGCAGAGACGCTGGCAGCATGAGAGGGCCCCGACAGGGGAGGAAGTGGATCCGAAACGGCAGCTGTCACCAGTGCCAGGCGTCGACGTGCCAAATTTTGCTACAATATGCCACTATCGCGCTCCAGGATCACCTGTTGCTGCTGAGTTTGGGCTGCGGAAAGTTTATCCTGCAGTTTTGCGGTGGTCGCATCTGCTTCCTTCCATTTGTCACCTCGATTGACAATAACCAGTGAATATGGAGTTACTAGCGAGGGCGTAAGAGGA
>NW_003305347.1:0-2576 GCF_000142945.1 Phytophthora infestans T30-4 | reverse complement strand
GTTAGTCCCTAGGGTCAAAGTATACACGAAACTTGTCCGGGCCAATGCTCATCTCCGCTACGAATGTTCTGCAAGGCCAAATCCAATCCCCGTCGAAACGCTTTACGTAGTTGATCTCCACTTGATGATCCCGTTACGATTCCGTGCCCACTTGTTCTCTAGTTCGTGATCTTGATTACTCCATAGTGAGACCTGATGCTTGGCGGGCGAAGTAGACGCTGTCCTTGTCCAGGGCCAATGTTCACCCCTGTTACGGCGATCGCCCGAGGCCAAATCCAACCCCCGAGACGACAACAGGTCACTTGCTCTCCACTGTGCAAATTGGGGTCTTTATTGATATTTAAGCCTATACCTGCCTGGGTTTCTACCTTCTATGTCTTTCATCTGCTAAATCCCTTACCAGGCTCGGCTGCATGTCCCTTCTTCCCTTGACCCATCATCCCAGCTGTGTTATCTTCAGATCCACCGGATATATGACGTAATCATCATGGTCACCCTATTATGGGTACACTCATCCGGATCCAGGTCGCTTGGATCCACCTCATTGTAATGGTACACTCGCCGTGAATCCGAGCTCTCCAATCATCCAACATCATCTCGCAACCGTCTGTGATCTCCGTTGTCCCACGAAAGTTCGAGATCCACTGTATCCATCATCCCTATACCCTGGATCCAGGTCCCTCCAGGCGGGATCCTCCCTCCTTGGATCCGAACTCGGAAGTATGGGATCCGGGGTACCTCGCGGTGGATCTTGACTCTTCATTAGCCGTGGCTACTAGATCCACCTTCAGAGGGCACCGACCATCCTTCCTTCATAGGATCCACACTCGATCCACTCTTGTATAGTATATCTCATATCCATCTTAGTGAATCCAGGTAAGGGTGGATCCGAGGTAAGTCTTGGTGGATCTTGCCTTCTCGTACGTCGCTCATATCAGATCCATCGTCATTCCATACGGGGTGCTGCTCGCCATGGCTAATCCACCACAGGCCACTTGCATCCGTGCCAGCCAACCCAAATCCTCTCTAATCACTTGAAATTGTCACTGATTCGGGATAGTGACCCCGCGTCAGGCCCATTCTCTTATTTCTGAAAAAGCACTTCACCACATAATCGCTGCGCGTACTCGACTCGAGTCGATTTTCTGCCAGTTGTGTAGCCGTAAGAGCGTCAGAGTACGGTGGGTGGTCTTTAAGAATCTTTATTGCTCTGAACAACGCAGACACAAGCAGAGCAGGTTAGAGCAAAACATGTAACAGAAAATGGAAAAAGGAGGCTGGGGGGGGCAATACCAGTAGTTGCGTTGCTTCTAATGTCGCTTTAATATGGGGGGCGTGCTGGACTTGCTCTAGCTGGTCTGGTGGTGCTCAATTTCGGAAGTGGGAGCTGCCCACTTAATGTAATTATTTCACCTTAGCCTACTATTATCTGCCAATCTCAAGCAGTTGTCTCAGGTGGGGTACTGCCGACATAAATATTTCTATTTCAAGGGTCACACTACAAAAAATACATTTTTTTGTTGCAGTACGAGGATGTTGGTGGGCGCTTTACTTATAAATGGATCAGGGCTTCAGGACGCATTTTATAGCCGCGATAGGAGCTGCAAGGTGATGCTTATTAATGCTGGTTTTGCTGAGAGATTGCAATACATTTATTAGGTTGCAGAAATAGCAATACATTAGAGAATTTTCGCAAATGGCTTTGTCGCTACTTTGCCGGCACAAAACATTGGGCAAAGATAATGGTGCAGCATCCACATTACGAGCTTTCGCAGGATTCAATATCTTCAGACCAAAAACCTCCCAAATGTGTTCAAGCTCCACTACCAATCCCTTTCATCCCGCATGGAGCTGCTCCTGCTGCTCCACGAACTCCTCGGCGACGCAGTTGCGGCTGCGGGGGCAGCTCTGTTACTCAGCTTCGAACAGCCGGAGCGTCCGATCATCCCAGATGTCAGGTTTTGCGTCACAAAATCTATCGGACGAGGACTGTAGGCAGCAATTTCGCTTTGATGTCGCCGGCGTCATTCGCCTAACGGAGCTCTTCGCGCTTCCGGACTTCGTGATCAGGGGTTCGCGCGATAAGGCGCACGCCACTGAATCAGCGTGCATCTTGCTCCATCGCTTGAGCTACCCCAAGCGTCATTACGACATCATTCACAGATTTGGGCGCTCCACAAGCGCCCTGCGCCGTATTTTCATGCACGTCGGTACGTGATGAGCAAGGACGCATGAGCAGTGAAATTCGTTGACTTACTCTCCTACAGTAATGTACTTGTATGATAGAAACGAGGATACTATCTACTGCCATGAAGCAATCGTGGCCGAGCGCATCCGTGCATATGCAGATGCCGTGCACCGCACCGGGCCGCCTTTGAAGAAAAATTTGCGTTCATAGACGGCACCAAGAACCGCATTTGCCGGCCCTCGTCTCGTCCTGGGCGCGGAGAAACCCTTCAGAAGCAGGTGTACGCGGGCCACAAGGGCACTCATTGCCTCAACTACCAAGCAGTGTTCACCCCCGATGGCTAACCCTGCATTTCTGGGTCGATCGAGGGTTCGCGCATGACAGCACG
>NW_003305346.1:0-2576 GCF_000142945.1 Phytophthora infestans T30-4 | reverse complement strand
ATTAAAAATAAAATGTTAGAGGTTTTTATATTTCAAAAATATAATATTATAGAGAATTACCTTGGCCGTGCGAGGGCAGCTAAAAACATCGTCTTGGGAACGAATCGTTTACTCTTCCAGGCGCGTGCAGGTAGGTCTTCGCCGTCGAAAACGAGGTATGATCGTCTGTTGCGGTCTGCATAAGACCACATCTCGTCTACATGGACTAGATTGTGCATTGGCTCAAACTGCAGAGTAGATTCGTCGATAAACGACAACGCGTGCTCTACCCGCCGTATCTTGTTTTCGTTCGTTAGCGACGGCTTGATAAACGTGGTTCGTCGCGTTACCATCCCTTCATTCACTGCATGTCTTACCAGATGCCTGGAGAGACCAGAGACCGCCGCCACACGTCTTTCAACCGCTCTATCCTCGATAGGAACACTCTTCAGTTTGTCTCGTACTTCGTCTCGATTCTTCCGCTTTCTGCCGCTGTTCTTCTTAATCCGGCTACGCCAATCACCCCCCACGACACCAGCCGTCACTGTAGAGCTGTACCGCTTCCAAATTAACCTCACGGTGTCCGGATGTCGGCCCATAAGAACACCAACCTTAGCAAGCGCTCCACGGGGTAATTCTCCGTTGTTGCTGATTTTTAGAAGCTCGTCAATGACGGCTTTGCGCTCATTATCGGTAAGGTTGGGCTTCGGCATATTTGTAGAGGAAGAAACAGCGTGGTGCAGACGTGGCGGGTCGCACTCCAGGCGAGGCTTGAAACCTTGAGAGCGAAAAGTGAGATTGCGGAGGCTACAGAAGTTCTTTCGGCGCAAAACTGGTGGCTGTAGGAAGAGGAGATGCAGGGCTTTCGTTTAGTCCAATCAGACGCTGAATTGGGTAAATAGAACTAACGCAATTGGTCAAATTGTCGACTTCGCGTGATCATTTCCGACCAGAGGAAGTATACATGGTATAAATGTTTTTGAAAACGTGTTGTTTGTGAATCGTGAGCCATTACTACTTTGTTTCCAAATTCTATTATTAGTTAACATCTCCTCAATTTCATCTAATCGAGTATTAAATTGATCACAAAATATATATATATCATTTAATAATCCTTTAGGTAAATCTTGATTAACCCCACCTGGTCTAAAATAAGCTGCATGCATACGTGCACCTGAAACTCTTTCATAAAATTCCATTAATTTTTCACGTTCTTCAAATCCCCAAAAATAAGGTGTCATAGCTCCTACATCTAAAGCATGACAACAAACAGCTAATAAATGGTTTAAAATACGTGTTATTTCAGAAAATAAAACTCGAATATATTGAGCTCTTAAAGGGATATCGCAATTTAATAATTTTTCAATAGCTAAAACATAAGCATGTTCTTGACACATCATTGAAACATAATCTAATCTATCGAAATAAGGTAAAGCTTGTAAATAATTTTTATATTCTATTAATTTTTCAGTACCTCTATGTAATAAACCTATATGAGAATCAGTCAAGTGCACATTTCTCAGCTCGATAGCGCAATGGCGTGGTTGAAGGTGCTTTTCGCCTGGTTACGAACACACCTGCATCGACCAGTGTGATCGTCACCAAGAATGGTACACCTCGACCCACATTTGCCACACCTACTGTAGTACGACGACCTGGTTCCGGGTCGGCACCATTCGTTTCTGGCTCCGGATCCATTGAAGCTATCATCGAGGCGCTCTCATCCTCAGCTTCAGGCTCCACATCGGGGACGGGCGCCATATCATTCGCAGCAGTCTTTGACGCGTTTTCGACTTCAGGATCGGGATTATCAAGGTCTTCACGGCCAACAGCGTCGTCGCTGATGGCTTCGTTTGAGGAGTCTAGAGTGACGGTGACGTCCAGCTCGTCGTCCAATTATTCAGCATTGATCACCTATGGCTCAGGCGCTTCGTATAAGCTCGCAACTCCGCTCACTGCTAAGCGTTCCGTTGTACCGACGTACCGGAATTGGGTAGGTCCCCCAGAACTGCAAGGTGACGCTGCCTGCTGGCGAGAGGCTCACATCATGGACAAATGTCCGTCCAACTACGACCGTCACGAAGCCACCAACACCTGCTGGGCGGAATGTCCGATCGAGTTTCCAGTGAGATGCGGCATTGAGTGTGTTCGTCAAAACGACGACTGTGGTCGTGAAATCTTCTACAAGGTCTCTTCACTTATCAACGTCGGTCTCAATGGAATCATGGACAACTGGTTCGGCAAGTTTTCTCTTATGGCCAAGAAAGGTTCGAACCGCCGTGTATTGTTCCTGTATGATCCTTGGGTTTGATCCGAGGCATGCTCCGATACATCCGCAGTGTCATGAGCTCAGACCCTCAAGCTTCTCAGGGATAAAATCCTTGCTATGCTATACCAGGCAAACGTTTGGGGTGGGTGGAACTCCCTATTAGTATCAAAGTATTGCATGGGTTGATAGGCCAACCAGAGGAGGGTGGCCTGGCAAAATCAAATCAGGGGCTCCAGCCGAGTATATTTGGACGGCAGGTTCTTTTACACAGAGAAAGAGAGCCTAGACAACAAGTCTGAGAACCGGTTCTCAAAGCCTTTGCACTAAA
>NW_003305345.1:0-2575 GCF_000142945.1 Phytophthora infestans T30-4 | reverse complement strand
AGCTACTGCGCGTTTTCGAGCCTCTCACCTGGCTACGCCACGTTCCGAGAGCCTGCTGCAACGTATTTGCGCAAGCAACGAGGACACGTTCAGTCGCCGAGACCGTGCGCGAGCTCCCTAATGTGGAGCCAGACGTCGGCAAGCCTACAGCAATGCGTCGTCCAGTGACGATGACTTCTTGTCGCGTACATTCGACGAGGAAGATCCTCAAGTCGAGTTGATGCGTCAGATGAGCGGGCTGTGAACGCTACACCGATTTCGAACCCGGCACTGAGGATTGAAATGGCGTCGCACCAATCATTGGATCGCATCAAGCCGTTCTCAGGCTCTCGTAACAAGAGCGAGAACGGTATGCAGTTGCTCCGTGAGTTTGTCTACGAAATGACTGGAACTCACACAGACGCCGACAAAAGGTGCATTCCATTTGAGCTTAGTCTCCGGAACGGAGCCCATCCCATTGGCTCCGTCAATTTCCGAAGAAGACGAAGCGCCAAATGGAAGCTGTTGAACGATGCGTTCATCCGCTATTACTGCTCGCAGTTCACGCAGACGGCACTGTCCCGTTACTACTCTGCAAAGCGGGAACGTAACGAACATCTGTGCGACTACATAAACAGGCTGAATGGCTACGCTCGGACCGCCCGTCTACACTTCGAGAAGAGTGGTCGCGACGCAAAAGAACACGTACAGCGGTTTCTTGCAACGTGCGATGATGACAAGTTGACAGAGAGTCTTTACCACGCTCGAGTCATGATCTGGTGGGAGTTGGTTCGGTGGATGTTTGTTCACCACGTCCGCATACTCCGTCACCAAAGGATACACTGGATTCTTGGGGTTTTTAAGGATCTCGGAACCCAAGCGCGTCTGACGCTGCTTGTTCAAGTCTTCCAGGACGTCTAAGACAGAGGAGGAGTTCACCTCCTCCCGAGTGGTCTCAGGTCTTACGAGCACTATCTCGGCAACCTTCCCAGCCTTGAGGTTGGCCAAAAAAGTCTCGACCGTCATTTCCTCGAGGTTCAGTATCTCTGCAACCTCTGGCAACGGTTTCAAGTGGACACCAGATGCATTGACGGGTAAGCTGGTCTCGCCATCGAAGATTTGATAACACTCTTCCACCGGCCTTGTCGGAGGAGCCCGGGCCCTGGACTCCGAGTCGCTTGAAGCGACGTCGATCTGAACGAAGTTCAGATCCGACTTTTGGCGGCGGCGGCGTCGTTAACGACGGCGACCGTGAAGTGGAGCTTTGCTGCCCACGTCTGGGGATGTCGACGCTGAGACATCCGAGGTACGCGTGGCCTCGTGTGGTACTATGGTACCCACACAGGAAGCGTATCCGACGTCTTCCGCTTCAGTTAAGGTCTGGGCGACCGTGAGTGGAACTCTGTTACCCACTCTGAACACGCTGTTCTCAGTGTTCGTGGCAGCTGCAGCTGTCTGCGGAACTAAGTTACCCGCTTGTGGACCTATGTTACCCACTTGGCCAGCGCCTCTTCTGGGCGCTGCCACCATCAAAACATCCTCGGAGTCGTCATATACGTCGACGACTCCCAAGCATCTGCCGGATGCTTTGGAACCCTGGCAACCCTTGCGGGCGCCCCGGGTCCTGACAGAGGTGGGAACATGACTCACCAATGCTCTGTCGGACTGCGCAGGGCGGCTGGCACCGATTGCCTTGCCTCGCCAGTCGATCCAGGGCTCGTGCTTCTCAAGCCAGGGCATGCCCAGGATCATATCATATGGATCCATATCGAGAACGGTGAGCTGTTCGAGGCTGTCAAAGTCTTCAAACTTGACGGTCAGATCCACTTGGACGTTGGGGACAGTGATAACCTTCCCGTCGGCCAGTCGCACTGACACCGTCCCGTTTCCCTTGCTTCCTCTCAAAGCATCGGACAACTTGTTGCTATTACGAGCAACCGTCTGGCGGCGTGCGAAATTCCTCGACGACCCAGAATCGATCAAGATTCTAAAGGGATGATCGTATCCCCGTACACATCCGTGTACTACGAGCAACCCGCCGCTTCTCTTCGCCGATTCGAGAGTGCGAAGACTCTTAGGGACTAGATCTTCGTGGTACGCTCCACCCGCGCACCCACCACGAAGACTTAGTTCTTCCCCAGTAGGGCCCCCCGCCCCTACTGGTTTTCGTCGTTCCCCTGTCCCCGGGATCCTGGCTTCTGCCAGCGACCCTTGAGGACGGGTTTGGGGAAAGACCGTCTGCGGAGCCTTTCCGCGGGACAGTCGCGCTTGAAGTGGCCCATCTTCCCGCAGCCGAAGCAGCGGATGTCACGCTGTTCGGCGGACCCGAGTTCCATGGGAACTGGTCCGTTGGGGCTCGTTCGACCGGGGAGTCTACAAGGAATATCCAGGACCACGCTTGAGGCCGCCTACGCGCCTAGGAGATGGCTGTTACTCTTCCCTGAAGAACAACTTGTATCGCCTCTTTAAAGGGAGCATGACTGGACCACAGATAAACTGATAGGTGGCAGAGCCCAATCAAAGGGCGTCCATAAGCGAAAGCGATTTGGTAGAGATCATATGAAGGACGTATACACTAGACGACCCAGTGATGACC
>NW_003305344.1:0-2575 GCF_000142945.1 Phytophthora infestans T30-4 | reverse complement strand
CATAGCGACGTTGCTTTTTGATTCTTCGATGTCGGCTCTCTCTTATCATTGCGAAGTAGAACTCGCCAATTGTTGGATTGTTCACCCACTAATAGGGAACGTGAGCTGGGTTTAGACCGTCGTGAGACAGGTTAGTTTTACCCTACTGATGAGTTCGTTGTCTAAACAGTAATCCAACCCAGTACGAGAGGAACCGTTGGTTCAGATAATTGGTAACTGCGGTTAGCTGAAAAGCTAGTGCCGCCAAGCTACCATCTGTAGGATTATGGCTGAACGCCTCTAAGTCAGAATCCATGCTGGAATAGACGATAATCACCTTTCCCGATGTGCCGCGAATAGCGATAGGTGTCTTCTGGACACCCAACATCATACAATTGCAACGCACTCCGCTGCCTGTCAAGTACTGGCGGTGGAGAGTAGGCTGATTTGTAATTTCAAATATTGGGAAAGATAAATCCTTTGTAGACGACTTAACTACAGAACGGGGTGTTGTAAGCATGAGAGTAGTCTTGTACTACGATCTGCTGAGATTTAGCCCTTGTTCTATTGATTTGTTCAGAAATGAACATTTCTCCCCCCAATTGCAAACGCGCAATGTTAAAACTATAAAGTTAAGCAGTCGAAATAAGGCTGCGTTAAAGTGATTTACTTTCGCTATGGGGCGGCGAGAGTAACCGGTCAAAGTGCTGGTAGAGAGTTAATACTGTTAAGCTTAAGATCGTCAAAGTCTTTGTTTTGGCTTAGTGAGGTTTGTTCGCAAAAATCGCTAAGTGCCGCTGCTATTGTTTTCCGAGCCAAATTCGGCGACCCTTAGTATCGGGTTTATAACAGGCAGAAAGCGAGAAACACTTTGCGTGAAAATCGCTAAGTGCCAGCGCTAATGATTTCTGAGCCAAAATCGGAGATTTTAGTATGGGGGTTTAACAGGGCAAGCTAGACGGCAGGGCGTAAAATTAGACTTGGTTTAAGTATGTTAAAAGAGAGCGAATAGCGTGAATTAGACCTGGTTTAACTATGTTAAAAAAAGCGGAATAGCATGAATTAGACTTGGTTTAACTATGTTTAAAGAGAGGCGAATTAGACATAAAATTAGAACTGGGTTTGAAGTGTGTTTAAAAGGAGAGCGAAATAGCGTAAATATAGACTGGCTTGATTATAACTATGTTAAAAGAGAGCGAAATAGCGTAAATTAGACTTGGTTTAACTATGTTAAAGAGAGCGGAATAGCATAAAATAGACTTGGTTTAACTATGTTAAAACGAGCGGAATAGCATGAAATAGACTTGGTTTAAGTATGTTAAAAGAGAGCGAAATAGCGTGAATTAGACTTGGTTTAAGTATGTTAAAGAGAGCGGAATAGCATGAAATAGACTAGGTTTAACTATGTTAAAAGATAGCGAAATAGCGTGAATTAGACTTGGTTTAACTATGTTAAAGAGAGCGGAATAGCATGAAATAGACTTGGTGTATCTATGTTTGTTAAAAGAGAGAGGAAATAGCGTGAAATTAACCTGGGTTTAAGGTAAGTTTAAAGAGAGCCGAAAATACGCGAAATTAAACTGGGTTTAGTTAGGTTAGAGAGAGACCAAGATAAGCGGAATTTAAATCTATTTTAAGTAAGTTTAAAGAGAGGCGAATATGCTGAAATAGACTCAGATATAAGTATGCAAATGAAGCTGAGGACTTTGTGAAAAATGCGAAGTTGTTTGCTGTTCTAATGTATGGGTTTGGAGATGTTTTTGGCTTGGATAATAACAGGCAGGAAGCGCGAGGAAACGCAGCGAATATGGACGCGTACGCGGAAGGTGACGGCGGAGGAAGCGCGGATATGGAGGTGAAAATGGTGAAGGTGATGGCGCGAGGAAGGTGACGGCGCATGGGTGTGAATATGGAGGTGATGAAAGGTGACGGGAGGAAACGCATGATGTATATGACAAGTTAGTGTCGTACTTAAGCGGAGCGCGCGCTGTGCATGTATGAAGGTGTCGAAGGTGTTCATATTGCCTAAGACGCGTACGTGCACATGTCATGTCGCATAGGAAGCGTAGGTATGGTTGTGCAAGTCGTAAATGGCCACTTTGGTGGTTTAACATTGTTTCCAGGCCGCGTATGCGCAAATATGGGGTGCGGCGGCTATCTGCACTGCTGTGTATGAAGGTGTCGGTCTGTGTGGGGTTCCTATCGGAGAGAATACGTATGCTGCGTTGTAGGAGTGAGCTGCTGGCCACACGTTTGTATTGGAGTGCGCCACACCACCCCCCTTTTTGTTTTGTTACTATATAAAGTGTAGCCATCCACCCAGCCAATTCTGAGGGCCAGAAGGGGTATTGGGGGCCATCGTGTGCAGTCTATGGCCACGTATGTGGACATGTGAGTGTGTAAATGTGTTGTACCAATGTATACGAATGATAGACACTAATAGGCGTGTCGGTCAAAGTCAAATGTAGACGGCCATCTTAGGCTGAAAGCACCATATCCCGTCTGCTCTGTGAAGTTAAGCAGCCTCAAGCTCGGGTAGTACTCGGGTGGGTGACCACCGGGGAAGTCCGGGTGCTGTCTACTTTTTAGCCCGTTT
>NW_003305343.1:0-2575 GCF_000142945.1 Phytophthora infestans T30-4 | reverse complement strand
TCTGAGGGATCCCACGAAATCGGCGAAGAGCAGCGGCGGGTTGCTCGTAGTACACGGATGTGTACGGGGATACGATCATCCCTTTAGAATCTTGATTGACTCTGGGGCGTCGAAGAATTTCGCACGCCGCCAGACGGTTGCTCGCAATAGCAACAAGTTGTCCGATGCTTTGAGAGAAAGCAAGGGCAACGGGACGGTGTCAGTGCGACTGGCCGACCGGAAGGTCGTCACTGTTCTCAACGTCCAAGTGGATCTGGCCGTCAAGTTTGAAGACTTTGACAGCCTCGAACAGTTCACTGTTCTTGATATGGATCCATATGATATGATCCTGGGCATGCCCTGGCTTGAGAAGCACGAGCCCTAGATCGACTGGCGAGGCAAGGCAATCGGTGCCAGCCGCCCTGCGCAGTCCGACAGAGCATTGGTGAGTCATGTTCCCACCTCTGTCAGGACCCGGGACGCCAGCAAGGGTTGTCAGGGTACCAAAGCATCCGGCAGATGCTTGGGAGTCGTCGACGTATATGACGACTCCAAGGATGTTTTGATTGTGGCAGCGCCCAGAGAGGCGCTGGCCAAGTGGGTAACTTAGGTCCACAGGCGGGTAGCTTAGTTCCGCAGACAGCTGCAGCTGTCACGAACACTGAGAACAGCGTGTTCAGAGTGGGTAACAGAGCTCCACTCACGGTCGCCCAGACCTTAACTGAAGAGGAAGACGTCGGATACGCTTCCTGTGTGGGTAACACAGTGCCACACGCGATCGCCCAGACCTTAACTGAAGAGGAAGGCGTCGAACACGCTTCCGGTGTGGGTACCACGGTACCACACGAGGCCACGAGTGCCTCGGATGTCGTAGCGCCGATATTCCTGGACGTGGGCAGCAAAGCTCGACGTCACTGTCGCCGTCGTCAACGACGCCGCCCGCCGCCTCAAGTCAGATCCGAACTTCGTTCCGATCGACGTCGCTTCAAGCGACTCGGAGTCCAGGGCCCGGGCTCCTCCGACAAGGCCGGTGGAAGAGTGTTATCACATCTTCGATGGCGAGACCGGTTTACCCGTCAAGGCATCTGGTGTCCACTTGGAACCGTTGCCAGAGGTTGCAGAGATTTTGCACCTCGAGGAAATGACGGCTGAGTCTTTCCTGACCAACCTCAAGGCTGGAGAGATTGCTGAGATGGTTCTCATGAGACCTGAGACCACTCGGGAGGAGCTGAACGCCTCCTCTGTTTTGGACGAGAACGTCCTGGAAGACCTGAACAAGCAGCGTCAGGCGCGCTTGGGTTCTGAGATTCTTAAGAACCCCAAGGATCCGGTGTATCCTTTGGTAAAGGAGTATGCGGACGTGGTGAACAAACACCCACCGACCCAACTCCCACCGGATCGAGGTGTACGGCACAAAGTATTGTGTCACGAGGCAATGGCCTCTCCCGCGCGAACAGTGCGAGGTCATTGATGCCTTCTTCGCCGCGAAAGCGAAGGCAGACATGGTGCGGGAGTCGAAATCCCCGCACTCGACGCCGACTTTCTGCGTTCGTAAGCCGAACGGAAAGTGGCGTCTGGTTCACGCTTATAACAAGCTGAACAACGCAACGGTGCCGGCCCAAACACCAATCCCACGAAAGGACGTGTTGTTAAACAACATAGCCGGGAGCGCACTGTACAGTGCGCTGGATTTGGTAGACGGATACTACCAGATCCTAATGCGGGAGAGTGACATCCCGCTCACCGCGGTAAGCACTCCAAGCGGCATGCTTTGGGAGTGGCTCGTCATGCCGCAGGGCTTGTCTAACGCCCCGGCGACGTTCAATCGCCTGGTGACGCAATTGTTACGCCCTTTGCGTTCCTTCGTTCAGACGTACTTCGACCACATATTCGTCCATAGCCGTGCCGAGGGAGACAAGACGGCCATGGAGGTGCATCTAGGACACCTCCGTCGAGTGTTGGACGTAATGCGAGCGAACAAGCTCTACGCCAACATCGACCATCCGGACGGGAGCTTCAGAAACGCGATGACTCGTTACCAACTCTGCACTCTTCAGCGAGTCTCCCAGAGACGACGAGCTTGTTCTCAAACTTGGACGCTAGCAGCAACAAGTCAAGCAAAGATGGAGAAGTTGAGTCAGTCCAAAGCGACGGAGCTCCTACGGGGTCTGCAGCTCGAAGTTTCCTTCCGCTCGACTTGTTCACCAAGGAATATCTGAATTCAGTGTGAGATTTGTCTACTTGTCCATTGTCCAAAAAAAAAAACATTTCTAACGTTTATTCTCTCTAGGAAACCTGCATTCGAAGAATAGATTAGTCGCAGCAACCATTTTGTGGTAATGACTTTGCCTTCTATGTCCCCACTCGTTAGCTCTGTCCGTTCAGAACCACTTGTGTGAACGTACTGTCCTCGCGAGCAGCCAGTTCGTTGTAAGTGCCTTGCTCCACCACGCGTCCGTTGGAAATGACAGCAATACGGTCGGCGCTCTTAATGGTAGACAGTCGGTGAGCCACTAGGATTACGGTGCGTCCTTGTTTGGCGCGGTCCACAGCGTCTTGTACGAGTCGCTCGCTCTCCGGGTCCAGAGCTGACGTC
>NW_003305342.1:0-2575 GCF_000142945.1 Phytophthora infestans T30-4 | reverse complement strand
ATCTATCTTTATGGATCAAGTGACAACGCTTATTAGCAGCGTTGTTCTTACGGTCAGTTCTTACGGCCATCTTCTGTTGTACATGTACTACGATTTGGCAGCTCAGCCAGTTACCTCACTCTCAGATAATTTATTAATACTTCTACAACAAAACAGCTGTAGTTATTATAGTCATTGTAACTTGCAGAAACTATTACGTATAGAGTATTACGTATATTAATATTACGGCCTCGAAAACGCGCATTCCTACGTGTACGCTAAACACGTTGCAGCATAGGAAGCTTCTTTAGGGGCTATTTCATTTGAGAATAAGTAGCTCTCCTTCGCACTCAAATATTAAAGCAACATGCATTTTTAAAATAGTAAATATTGTGCTTTGCAGATGGAATGTCCATCCGTTTTATCTAGATCGAGCATGGTCGTAGCATTAAACCACGATTAAAAATGAGATGGGAAGAGGCAGGCATCGATTTGTTTTAAATGTGATCGAATTACCATTTCAAAACGGCAAAAAGGGTCGATTTACAGGATATCGATGTGAATTTGGTGGTTGATCGATCCCGAGCGGTCGATTTGGCTGCCGTGGCTCGATTTATCAGCCAGTTTTGCAAGATCAATTTGATCTTTTTATAAGCCTCGATTTAATAAAACGACCTCTATTTATTATAAATCGCGCATTAGACTAAGTGAAAAGAACAAAAGCATTGAATTACACAATACTTCGCAATATTAAAACGATGCCGCCTTCGGATAATGGATAGTGAATCACATGAATTTATTGATGTGAGCTACATAATTAAGTTTTAAATACCCGAAGCCGCCTTCGCTTTGCTCGGCAGCCAATGGGAAGGCTAAAAGATCTGAGCGTTTCATGTGACGGACGGACGGACTCCGTGCTAGCATTGATAGTGTAGGACTAGCGCTCTGGGCGCCTGCTCCGCGGACGCTAGGAAATAGTTGGCTGGTGTAGAGAGGGTTGACCACCTCCGCTACGCTGCGGGGGCCTTAGAGTTTCTACTTAGAGCGAAGCTACAAATAATATATGTAGACTGTGATCTACGTTCCAAAACAACACTGCACACAATACCCTTAGTGCTCACATTTTATGGGAGACATGACCAAGGTTTAACGTGATAGGCAAGATGAGAACCATTTTGCCCGGGAAGGTTTTGTAGATAACCCCATTTGAGCGCATAGCTCCCAAAATGACACGAATCGGAGATGCGCGTGGTTGCAAAGTTTAAATATGCCGTCCCGGAGACGTGTCAGTATCAATAAGGATCCTAAATTGGCATATATAGGTGAGGAATCCCAGTTTATCTGGAGTAAATAAGCCTACTCAAACATTCTACCATCTGCACGCCGTCGCCGCGAGGCAGTCGACACCATATCTTTGATTGCGACGGTCTTTTAGAGCAAGGTTTGGTCGGCTCCTCGCGCGAAGTATCTTTTAGAACAGGTAGTATTTGCCGATGTTCACCACAAACACCAATATTATGCCTTGAAATTGTTCCGCTGAGCTCTTTATGATATTACTGAAGGGTCTTTCCACTATCTGCCGCATGCATTGATCTTATTTGTAAAGCTGACTTACTTACTGACTAATTTGCGTAGCTACTGCCTCACCGAGTGACGTAGATCCTTTCCGATTGACATTTACTGGTTCCTATATGTATGGAGAACATACAAAGCCATATGGCTGTAGACAAATTACCAGATCGTATACATCTTAGACTTGAAGCGAATAGTAGCTTATGTACATTAAATGAAGTACTTTCGCTGCCTACTTATCAACTCGGCGTGCTTTTTATGTGTCCGGTCCTTATCCCGCAAGGTGTATATACCACGTGCTCGTGATAGCCAGAACATATGCATAGGACCACTGTCGCTTTCTCGGTGCATTTGCGTCGTCGTGCTGGCTTACGGTGCTTACGCTTCTGATGTGTCAGTCTATATGACCAAGCAGGTCACTAACTGGACACAGGCCATACTGCAGCGATACAGGTATGCTGAACGCGCGTCTGCTAGCAGTAGCCAACGCGATATATACGCGCGAGGCGGGCACACCTTATAGTCATCCGCGACTCAACCGAGCTCTTATTTCGGTCATTATGGACAGGACACCAAAGTACAATATTGCGTTCAGACACATCGACTTGCCACGTCCATCTGTCCGGTCTGCACTGTCACGCAGTGGTAGTATCTATGTAAACAGCAGTTCATTCGTCGCTCGTAGTTCCCACTCAATACTGTAGTTTAAATGTGTGAGCGCCAATAAGTGCAGTATACGCTATAAGAGCTGATGGTACAGATAGCATGGTTTTGCGTGTGTCCACGTGAGCGAGTGTACGTGCCATCTACGGTGACGCGTATGCGGATAGGAACCACCAACTTGCAGCGGTGCACAGTTGATTCCATGTGCTAATTATTATATGAAACGCGCTACGCTCTATAGGTGCGTCAACACGCTTGGTAGCGCCACAGTCAGCTTACAGTATGTGCGACCCCAAGCCTTGCACCGTCAGCCAGTATACAAAACGATGCGGGGTAAGGGCTATAAGGATGTATTCCAAAT
>NW_003305341.1:0-2574 GCF_000142945.1 Phytophthora infestans T30-4 | reverse complement strand
AGGGACCCGCAATTTCCCAAGGCAGTAAAGTCATCGGTACAGAGTTAACCGGGCCATCCATCGCTCCCGGGACTTCTCCCCTCCATATCCCAAATCGGTTCTTGATGTCCCGGTCCTTCCATTTCAGCAGATGAAAGGGACTTAGCGGTGTGCTAACATGGATCACGTTGTGGCCCAGCTTGTTCATTTCTCGTGCCAAATGATGAGAACCGACAACAAATGGTCCACCCATATAGGTATGACTGGCGAACATAATATTCAAACGGCTCTCCCCCATCCCTGATCAGAATTAAGTACGGCTGCCGCCGCTTGCCTCTTTGGCTAAAACTTCATTGATTTGTTTAGGTTCCGTAATTGCCGTCAGCGTCTCTCTAGCGCATTTCTCCCAGGAGAAACGAGCGGCCTGCTTCAGTCCCTTTGTTTTAAGCTGAAGCTGCAGCGCAGGATCATCCATAACCTGTTCGATCCCGCGGGCTATATCCGTAAAGTCATGCGGATCGCAATAGATGGCCGCATCGCCGCATACCTCCGGAATGGATGCCGTCCGGGAGGCGACCACCGGGCATCCGCAGGCCATTGCCTCCAAAGGCGGAAAGCCGAATCCTTCATAAAACGAAGGAAACACAAAACATGCAGCATGCTCGTAAAGCGCTCTAAGTTCCCCTTCCTCGACATATCCCAAATATTTAACGCTGTCCGGAAGCTCCCCTTGTTCCTTGAACAGCTTCGGATTCGTCCCACCGGCGATGACGAAGTCAAAATCGCTTCTGTCGAGGTATTCGATGGCTTTTACAACCGAGCTGAAATTTTTGTTCGGGCTCATGCTGCTCACAGCCAGCACAAACGGTTTATTTAAACCGTATTTCTTTAAGATGCGCGAATCCGCCGGCGTGGACAGGACATGCTCCCGTCCGTGATGAATCACTTCAATTTTGGAAGGCTTAATCCCGCAGAACCGGATCAGCTGATCTTTCGAAAACATCGAGCAGGTTAGAACATGCCTGGACATCAGTCCGATGACCGGGAACAAAGTCTTGTACCAAAGCTTGAAGGCTTTGGAATAAGTGTCTGGCACTGCATAAACGGCGGCATCGTGCATCGTGACTGCCTGCTTTCTTTTCGCTGCCGGAGCGGTATTGCAGGGGTTGAGCAGAAAGCCGCCGGCCGAATAAAACGGAAGCTCCAACTGTTCCCAGAGATTGCCGTTCAATAGGCCAACCTGTTTGATTTTGACCGTGTTTAGTCCAAGCTCGGGCAGCTTTGCCTTAGGGGACAAGACTACGAATTCATAGTGCTCGAACCCTTCCTCCTTACGATCTGCAAGCCGGTCAATGGATTTAATCAGCTCCAGTCCATAACGCTGAACCCCGGTTACTCCATGGGTAAGAAACCGCCCGTTGATGTAAATGGTTTGTGCCAAGATCATCCGCTCCTTCCTGCTGGCTGCCAGCTGATTAGCTTTTTACGGTTGTAGTGAAGTATGAGGGTGAACGCAAGCAGAACAACCCAACACGGGAAAAACCGCCCGCTGCTGAAATACAAATAACGGGGACACTCCAGTATCCCAACCATCCAAATGGGGTAAATGATCAGGCCGAACGTCCGCCCCTTTTTAAACCCGTCGTACAACAGGCCGCTGAAATAACCGAGGATCACCCAGAAGATCAGCGATTCAATAAGACTGTAGTCCTGATAAGGAAGCAGCAGGCCCGAAGGGTTATTGAATTCAGGATTACCCAAGGTTTCGAGCGTATTGTTGATTCCTGTCTCCGGTTGGACGCCAAATGCCGAGAAGTAGGCGGAATCGCTCACCCCCGGAAACTTCCATACCCATTCGAGCGTGAAATAAGGAAACGGAATGGACTGAAAGCCAAGCTGCTCCAAATACAAGGTTCCCGTGTTCAGAGCGGTCACATAATAGCCAAAAAAGCGGGTGACTATAAATTCCCAAAAGGAGGGATAAATATTTACGTAATAGCTGAGCCAAGATCTGAAATATTCACTTAGACCGAAGAATCCGATCAGTGCAGCTACCCCGATTAACGGATAATAATTGATAAGCGGGAGCTTCTTCCCCTGCTTCCGTTTCACGGCCAGAACAATAACTAATGTAGGCAGGATGACCTCCATAAGCGCCAGCCGTTCCGAGAAGAAAATCGACCGGATCAGCGTGAGCACGAAGACAACCGCAATCATCAGGTTAAAGGTTCGTTTTCCTCTAGATACCTGGTAATAGACCGCAAAGATAACAAAGGGGATTCCAAAGTTGGTAAACGACGTAACCCCTGTTATCGTCTGAAAGTTCTCCGTAATCGCGTAAATGGCGCCGGGTTCTCCGCTTAGTACGTCCAGGAACAGTCCGACGGTAAATCCATTCTGAATCATAATCAGAAACCAGATGGCATAACCGAACAGCGTCATGGCAAACAGCAGCTTGATCCAGCCTTTTATGTATCCTTCTCGATGGTCCAGCATATCCGAGAACACTTGGGACTCCCGGGTTCCCTTAGCCGTCAGGGAAGCAAGAATGCTTCCCACAATAAACGCGGCGGCAGGCAAAATGCTGTACACAAT
>NW_003305340.1:0-2574 GCF_000142945.1 Phytophthora infestans T30-4 | reverse complement strand
CCAGGTCGCCTAGGGATACCGTCCTTCGCTAACCATCGCCCGATCTCCTCATAATGGTCCAGTAATAGTCTCTTATCGCTGACGTTCGTGACCTGGAGGTATTGTGATCGACCTGGCCCCTTACGGTAGGCACCCATTTCTCGCCCCGAGTGACCCACAGTTTCTCATGTTCCACCCACTTTAACCTATCTGGCAGCTCCCAGGTTTCCCCGGGCTCGATCCAGGCTGTCTTATCCGCCCTTATGATCCTCATCTTCGCCCCATACAACGGCCGCCGTCCGCTGAGCTGGATCCGCATCTCGTCAGGGAAACAAAGTGTCCCATCCGCTAGATTCAACCTCACTCCGGCCGGTACCATGAAATCCATCCCGAGGATGGCGTCTTGACCAGCGAGATCTCCAACCCAAATGTCAAACCAATACACCAAACAACCTGCCAGCGTGATCTTCATCCGCGTTCTCCCATTCGTACGGTGCACGCCTTCACCAATCCCAACACAGTCTTGGATCCGACTCCCATCCACTTGGCACCCAACCTTACGAGCAAAGGCGGTATCTAGTATAGACACCTCGACACCACTATCTAGGAGTAGGATTGCTTTTTCATTGTTGATCTTGCCCCCTACCATGGCTTGTCTGAACCACTTTCCTGGGGCATGGTACTTCCAGTATCCACGGGACTCCCCTGTTAGCAGCTCCATGGATCCAACATCCTCAGATCCACAGGATCCAGTGACCAGACAGACCTTAGGTGGATCGGCAGTGACCTCACCCTTGGTAGGCTCAAACCATCGACCATGTTGGTGTTTCTCCCAATAACCACGTGCCTCTCCCCTTTGTAGATCCAAAATTGAAGAGACTTCGGATCTGGCAAACTCATCCACTTGGCGCAAACTAGAGATCTTGGCAACTGACACTTCATATAGATCACGTGTATTATCGACTGGATCTAGGGTCCTGCTACCTGGATCTAGCGATGTCTTGTTCACAAATGCATAAATACAATACCTAGAGCGCTCGGATCGTACCGGATTCAAACCCGGCGAGCGTCCTAGTTTAACATCTTCTCGGCCACTTCTGGCAACATCCCTCTGTGCTTGGCTGGATCAAACCATTGGCGGATCTAATTGTAGAATTCTTCCATCGGACACTTGCCGACGTCGTGAATCTTGCCACACCCGCGACACACGTAGAAGCAATGATCTCCGGGATGACCTTTCTTGCCACACTTCTCACAGACCAGATGTTTCCAACATCCAGATGAAGTGTGCTTCCGGGATCCGCACTGCGAGCACCTAATTTGCCCCGTCCATGAGATCTCGGGATCTGTACATCCCATGGTCTCCGGGTACGGTATCCCCCGATCGCGAGTTGTCTCCGGTCTTCGCCGTTCGATCGTTGGATGCAGTGAGCCAGACTCGACGGTAATCCTCTGGGTCGGAGTCCGAGCCGTCGAATCCCGATTCAGTTCCTGAGTTGGGCGCCGTGACATGGTGGACACGTCGAGCTGAAGCCGTGGGCGTCGGAGCGTTTTGGCGATACTTGCCGGATCCGACCGCCGCCTTCTTCTGGCGGTGTTTCGCGCGATCCACCGCCCGCAGCACTTCTTCGAGCTCATCTGCGTCTGAAAGACGTAACAGGGTCAGCCTGTCGGCCAGATCAGCATCTCCCAACGTCTCGATGAAATGATCCACATGTTCCCGTAGTACCTTGGATCCCCCATCCTTGATCTTCAACTTGGCCCGTAGACCGGCCACATTCAGTCGATGCAGATATTCTAGCGGGGATTCATCCGATCTGCGGCGAGCGTGGTAGTATTGTCGTGCCACCGACACTTCCAATCCACAGTACTGGGTCTGGAAGCTGCGCAGCAAATCTGGCCACTTGTTCCTGGTGGATCTGCCCAGCTGCCGATACCAATTCCTGGCTGGTCCCGCGAGCAGATCCGCAAAGGTCAAACACTTCTCAGCATCCGACGCTTGATCTCTCATGAGGGCCGACTTGACTTTGCTGATTCATGTTCTCGCTCGATCCTCGTCTTGATCCTTGCCCGTGAATTCCTTCAGATCCGATATGGCTGAGATCCGTACCCTCTGGATCATGGACGGTCCACCTGATCCGGCTGCGGCTGTTGGTACCACTTCTGATGAAGGGGATGGGCCAACCAGATCATCTGGGTCGAACTCATCATGGGAGTTGTCTCCCTCCACTGACTCCATCTCCACGTCTCGTGCTCCATGTTCGTGGAGCACTTGCGCTTGTGGCACGGGCGCTCTCATACCCTGTTCGGCCAGAAACCGACACATCGCAGCTTCGAAGTGTTGCTGCAGGGTGCCCGAGGAGGTGTCGGAAGAGCCTGTGGCCGGCTGGTCCACTGGCGAGACAGGATCCGTGAGGCGATTACCTTGAGCCCGATCTGACGATAACCCCACTGGCTTCTTGCCGGATCTGGCTCGATCCTGGCTGGATTGTATCAGATTACGGGTAGGGCGTACTGGATCCCGAGTATTCACGTTCAAAGGGACTTCCTGTGCCCCGGAACCTCGCCCGCACTTCCAACATGGATGCCCCGGAA
>NW_003305339.1:0-2573 GCF_000142945.1 Phytophthora infestans T30-4 | reverse complement strand
CAAGTTTGGCATTCCACTTGCTGGGGGTGCAAGTCACCGACGCAACCTCGCTGTGAACAAGCACCTGTCCCGCATGAGTTGCTGCTCTCCGAAGTGAACGACCTTAAGGTCGAGTTACACCACGAAAACAACTACACTGAGCTTAAAAAGCACACAGAATTTCATCCTGTAAAGCGGAACGTGACTCGCTGGTCGTCTACATTTACAATGTTGCAGCAGTATATTCGAATCCGAGCTGAGATTAAAAAGGTGGGAGATGTGGAAGAGCTTATCCCGACTGGCGCCAAGCACCGGAAAATGCTTGACCTCTTCGAACATATGAAGAAGTTTGAAAGATGTGTCTACGATTAGAGCGAGACGAAACGGACATGGCCGAGGTGCGAATGATGTTTGACGCACTTGTAGCTGACTATCCTGTTATGGAAGAACATCTGAAGGCCACAGCGAAAATTGTGCACTCGCCGGAATTTTAGGCAGCAACTGTGAAGGTCATCAATGGATCTTTACTGTCTTCAGCGGAGGCTTTAGGAATGAAATAGTTCGAAGCATCACACTTAGCAGGGAAGAAGCGCAAAGTGAGATACAAAGACTACGCTTCGCAGCATCTAAGAAGCGGAGGAGAGAAGCGCAATGCGACGCCAAGCATGACATGGTATATGCCTCTGGTGAAGATGATACCGCCATCTTTCAACATCGTTGAACGGCTCTTTTACCAATGCAAGCTAGTGTTGACACCGCAGCGTCGCTCCAGGGACCCCGCCAACTTCGAGCAGCTGGGGTTCCTTCGTGCTAGCCGCGATATGTGGGACGTTAGTACTGTAGCGGATTTGACCAAGGAACAAAGCGAATAAATAGTCTGTTTGATTTGCTCTAATTTCAATATAAACACATTTTTGCGGATTCTGTTATTTTTTTTTAAAAATAAATCTTTATGGAGTGATTTACATTGAGTAGTTGAATCGAAGCAACATAATAGGGTCTGTTGGCTACGTGTTAAGCTTTCATTTGAGCATAGAAACCAAGTATTGGCAGAGAAGTAGCGATTTACTTTAAACCATTCCCCATGCTTTACCATATATCATCTCTAATCCCACTTATAAATACAGTAAATATGGATAAATTTGAATACAGTGCCATAATTTAGCTGAAATAAAAGCTCAAAATTATTGGTTGTTACACCATTCCGATGAGTTACTTATAACAAATTATTCTGACAAAATGCCCAGTCAAGAGAACTATTCTTGACTCGCCATCTTGTCGGGAATAATTACCCCATATCATGAAGGTGATGAGTCATCCTCTAGATAAGAATTGTAGACCCAGTCTCTGACATAGTGTACCCGTTAAGCAGCAACTACATTTCCAGACTTGCCGGCAATGCCACGTAAAACCAAACGAAACACGTAAATCCACGCACTTGCTAACGCCAAACGAAAGAAGACGATGAGAACAGTGAGTCTGCCTGATAACTGGGAGCAAAGTTTTAACCCGCCCCCTGCTCTCACGGGCAAAAATGCCCCCTGCTCAGTCCTTAATATATTGTTAATTACACCATGTAAATGCCAGCCCACACTTGATTTTTGTATTGCCTGTAGTAAGTACGAGACCGTTTTATGAATTGCGGGAAGTTGATTAAATCGACTATGAACTGGGCACAGTGCTCTGCACCAGCGATGTCGTCACATGCACCATCGCGTGCTCAAGCGGCAAAAACAAGAAGTATTTAATACATTAGAATTTGGCCCGTTTATATGACAAGGAGTATTTAATACATTAGAATTTGGCCCGTTTATATGAAATGAACAACGGGTAAACATACAAGCCCAATTATGTTTGTCAACTTCAGCAGATGAATTGAATACTTGCAGCTTACAACCTTTTTTTTATGCCTACGCACCATCACGCCTCGCGATCAGACGCTTCCTCCTTCCCCTCCTCGTCAACCTCACTCGCTTCTTCTTCTGCTTCACTCTCACCGGCATCGGAGTGGAGGGAACGTCGGTGGCGCTTATTACCAAGCCCACGCATCTGGATGTCTCGCCCGACACGTGGCCGCGGGCGCTCCTCGCCGTTTTTATTCACTTGATGTGCCATATTTGATGGCACGTCATGTTTTTGTTCGCGTAGTGACTGGGGCGCACACGATCGCCAGGTAGACGCTGCACAAACCATAGGTTATAGATTTAGATACAGGAGTGATGTTGACAAGAGCCACCGTTTGTTTCCGTCACTGCAGGCTTCACAGTAAAATCTGGTGGTACTGCGCTGCCCAACCTTGGTCTTTCGGATTGAAAAAACGTTGGACTGGTGCTGTGGGCGCTTTCGGAAGCCCTCGCGGACCTGTACCAACTCCGAAAATTCTTGTAGCTTGAGATCGGTACCATCGTGCTGTTACTCCGAGTGAGTGCTGAAGGTCCTGGTGAATATCTCTGTACATTGACAAAACAACATGTAAGTATATATACAACATGTATTGTGCATTTCAATATTTTTGTCCTTTTCACTTAGACTGATGCTCGATTTAAAATAAATAAAGGTCGTTGTATTAAATCGAGGTCTGTAAAAAAATACAA
>NW_003305338.1:0-2573 GCF_000142945.1 Phytophthora infestans T30-4 | reverse complement strand
TCATTGCAAGTAGCTCTTTGTCATGAACTGGATAGTTCTTCTCTGCAGCTTTGAGCTGGCGAGACTCAAACGCGATCACGCGTTCACGCCCTTCGGCGTCTGCTTGTAGTAAAGCACAACCGATTGCAAAATCGGAGGCGTCACAGACGACGCTAAACGGACTATCCGGGTCCGGTAGCGCAAGGATCGGAGCCTGGAGAAGGCTCTCCTTCACAGCCTCAAAGGCTCCGTCGTGCTCGACGTTCCAGCACCATGGTGCGTCCTTCTTAAGGAGATCTGATAATGGCCGAGCCATCTCCGCGTAGTTCGCACTGTACTTGTGCAAGTAATTGGCTAAGCCTAGCCACTTGCGTAAGTCTTTTTGGTTCTTGGGAACCGGCCAGTCCACGATGGCCTTGACTTTGGCAGGATCTGCCCGTAAGCCACGCTTCCCAATGAAGCACCCGAGGAAAGGTATCTCCTCCGCGCCAAAGACGCACTTGTCCAAGTTGGCATACAACTTATTAGTGCGCATGCACTCGAGCACCGCTCGCAAGTGGTCAATGTGGTTATCCACGTCTGACTTTCCGTGCTCGGCACGACTATGGACGAATATATCGTCAAAAGTACGTCTGAGCGTACGGCCCGGTGGGGCCTAAACAGCTGCGTCACAAGACGATTGAACGTTGCTGGTGCGTTCGACAGCCCCTGGGGCATCACCAGCCACTCCCAGAGCATACCGCTCGGAGTACTCACCGCTGTCAGCGGAATGTCGCTCGCTCTCATGAGCAATTGGTAGTAGCCATCGACCAAGTCGAGCGCGCTGTACAGCGTACAGCCTACCATGTTGTTCTGCAGAACATCCTTGCGAGGAATCGGCGTTTGCGCCGGGATAGTGGCCGCATTTAGCTTGTTAAAAGCATGAACAATGCGCCACTTGCCGTTCGGCTTTCTGACACAGAACGTGGGTGTCGAGTGCGGAGACTTACTCTCACGCACCATCCCTGCCTCGTGCTTCGCACGGAAGAATGTTAGCTACCAGTCCAGGCAGATGAAGCCGGCGGAGCGCAACTACCCTGTTCACGACAAGGAGCTCCTTGCGATGCGCTACGCTCTGATCAATTCAGGAAGGTCCAACTTGTGTCCAGTAAACTAGGAGCCCCCTGAGCCCCATGCCAGGACCTGGGCATGGGGGCCGTGCAGTAGTGCTAGTACCTCACGATCCAGGAGGCTATGCACTTCTTCTCTTGCAGCGCTTCCGTCTTGCGAGCATGTGTATGAACTGAAAAGACCGCTGCAGCCGCTGCAGTGTTATGTATATGAAGATCGACGCTGTACTACAGCGTCGAACCAGCATTACAGCTTCGACAAGGTGCTGAATCCTTCTATCACATGCAGAGTGTAAGCGCTCTATGTTGGTCCTTATACCCCCCAACGACGCTGTGGTGTTTCCGAGCGCAGGTCGCCGTCGTAGACGCCTTTCGTGCCCGCAGCAACTTTCTCTTTCTCTGCATCCTTTCTCAAATAAACCGTCTTAGAAGGGTTAAAAAGAAATAATCTCGGCACCTCGTTTTTTCATAGGGCTTCTTCAGAGAAAAAAAATAGGTAAGAAAAAATTATCGATTTTCTATTTGGACAAGGCTCTAAGGAGGCCAACAAATCGAGCTACGACAGGCGCACGAGATGGATTTCGAGGCAAATCTATCGAACTCCTTGAAATCGATTCTTTTTGCGTGTTTGAAAACGCAAATCGAGCGCAGATAAATAATTCCATCTGCCTTTCCCATCTTATGCGCCGACCATGCTGGAGCGACATTCCATCTGCAAAGCACATACATGTACGAGTACTGAAGTATTTAAAATATTATTATACTTCAGAACTTCAAATTTTAATTAGTACATTGTATTTTATCAACGTACAGTAAGCATTTCTTGCCATAAATAGAGCACTTTCACCAGTTTGTTGAGAAACTCCTTGTCAGCTGCACGAAGATCCCTCACATTTAATTTACGAAGTATTATAACGGAGGCCAAGTAGAGAAGAAGGGAAGAAGAGCGACGTCGCAAATGGAGAGCATAAACAGCAGCATGAGCGTGTTCGATGGGACGACGGACTTCCGCGTGTGGAAGTCGCGGCTGGAGAACGAACTCATGCGCTACCATCTTCTCGGCTACGTGATGGTGCGCGGCTACGACGGAAGCCAATCGTTCACTTATAATGGGGAGGAAGTGCCTCCCAGAACGCCTATAATCCACGTTGACGACGAGCAGCACCAGTCTCTGATCAAGGAGGAAACGTCCTGTGGTCGGAGCAGCACTGGCATGCAGCGAGGACGACTCAGTCAATGGGACGTTTTAGGGGAGAGCGCCGAGGCCAAGGGGATCTTGCAACGCTACTTGCACCCAGATGTGGAGGCAGCGATTGTTGGAACAAGAACATTCACGACAGTTGGCAGATGCTTTGTGCACTGTACGACAACCGCAGCAGCCCCCGGAGCTCCATGACGTGTACCAGATGCACCCGCGTGCTCCATCAGCATCCCGACTTTGCGACAAGGAAGGCGAAACCCGTGAGGGAGTGTAATCACCGCCGG
>NW_003305337.1:0-2573 GCF_000142945.1 Phytophthora infestans T30-4 | reverse complement strand
ACCGATGAGGCGTTGGTAGATCTGGGGTGCGTTCTTCAATCCAAACGGCATCCGGGTCCACTCGAACAGGCCAAACGGTGTGATGAATGCGGATATTGCGCGAGCTCGATCCGTCATAGTAACCACCCAGAAACCACTGGCCATGTCTAGAGAACAGTACCAGAGTACTTTATCCAAATCTTCCAACAGCTCATTGATCAGAGGCATCGGATACACCATCAATCGAGTCAGGCTGTTAACCAGCCGGTAATCAATGCACAGACGTATGTGCACCCCGTTCTTCTTGATGATGATTACCACCGGCGACGCCCACCGGGAACTTGAAAAAACTGAAGAAAACTTGGTGTTTTTTTGTGTGGGGAAAGAGGCCTCTAAAACGAATCGCAAAGTTTTTTTTCCGCGAAAAGGGAGGGGCCCCCCTCCCGCCCACCCTTGGAGAGGCAAGTAATTTCGCGCTCCCCCAAATCTCAGTTCCACATTGAATCCGCGGGCGGCGGGCGGTAAAGCATTACCCTTACCGATCAGCAGATGTCGGCTTTCCCAGATCTTCTGACGCAGACGATCCACTTCAGTGGGTTCGTTCGCCCCTGGATCCACTTGGATATCATCAATCGTGACCTCCTCTGTGGTCAGTGGTACCTCCGGGATTACCGCCATACCTTCTCCAAGATCCTCGGCGTGTAGATCCCCGCCTTCACGGTAGCAGACTTGTTCATCTTCGGTCTTTGTCTGATCCACCCTTGGATCCAGGCACCGCGACTCTCCTTCGACCGTCATCCCTTCTGTCTTCGTGGGGTCGGGTATCCTGGTACTGGGGAAGTCACCGGTCGGATCCAGCCGGTCCTCTAACGAGTCTAAACCCGACAGTTCGGGTTTGACTAGCGTTGCCACTCTCGATAGGGATCCAGGCACTTTATCCAGTGGAAAGCTTGGATCCACTTGTAGATCGGCGGGATCCGGCTGTTCGGCTTTAGCCCTCTGCAATCCTTCATCCACCGACCCTGCGTTATCTAAGGGCCGACTCCGGGGATCGTCCCCCGTCATGGATCCAACCTCCATTGCTTGGATCTCAACCCGTCGATCTCTCTGCAGGATCTTTCGCGGAGTTGGATATGAAGGCCGATCCACCAAGGGGCCAGTTGGCTCCGCCGGGAGCTCCACCTCTCCGAGGGATTCGATCTCGGTAGTCGCCTCGTACACCAGATTCTGCCATTCTTTGTAGCGGCGGGATCCCACTGACACATATCCAGGTCGTCTAGGGATACCGTCCTTCGCCAACCATCGCCCGATCTCCTCATAATGGTCCAGTAATAATCTCTTGTCGCTGACGTTCGTGACCTGGAGGTATTGCGATCGACCTGGTCCTTGGATTACGGTAGGTACCCATTTCTCGCCCCGGGTGACCCACAGTCTTTCATGTTCCGCCCCTTTTAACCGGTCTGGCAGCTTCCAAGTTTCCCCGGGCTCGATCCAGGTGGTCTTATCCGCCCTTATGATCCTCATCTTCGCTCCATACAACGGCCGCCGTTCGCTGAGCTGGATCCGCATCTCGTCCGGGAAACACAGTGTCCCATCTGCCCGATAAAACCTTACTCCGGCCGGCACCATGAAATCCATCCCAAGGATGGCGTCTTGACCAGCGAGATCCCCGACCCAAATGTCAAACCAATACACCAAACAACCTGCCAGCGTGATCTTGATCCGCGTTCTCCCGTTCGTACGGTACACGCCTTCACCAATCCCAACACAATCTTGGATCCGACTCCCATCCACTTGGCACCCAACCTTACGAGCAAAGGCGGTATCCAGTATAGACACCTCGGCACCACTATCTAGGAGTAGGATTGCTTTTTCATTGTTGATCTTGCCCCGTACCTTGGCTTGTCTGAACCCCTTTCCCGGGGCATGGTACTTCCAGTACCCACGGGACTCTCCTGTTAGCAGATCCATGGATCCAACATCCTCAGATCCATAGGATCCAGTGACCAGACAGACCTAAGGTGGATCTGCAGTGACTTCACCCTTGGTAGGCTCAAACCATCGACCATGTTGGCGTTTCTCCCAATAACCACGTGTCTCTCCTCTGTGTAGATCCAGGGTTGAAGAGAGTTCGGATCTGGAAAACTCATCCACTTGGCGCAAACTAGAGACCTTGGCAACTGACACTTCATGTAGATCACGTGTATTATCGACTGGATCTAGGGTCCTGCTACCTGGATCTAGCGATGTCTTGTTCACAAATGCATAAATGCAGTACCTAGAACGCTCGGCTCGTACCGGATTCAAACCCGGCGAGCGTCCTAGTTTAACATCTTCTCTGCCACTTCCGGCAACATCCCTCGGTGCTTGGCTGGATCAAACCATTGGCGGATCTGGTTGTAGAATTCTTCCATCGGGCACTTGCCGACGTCGTGAATCTCGCCACACCCGCGACACACGTAGAAGCAATGATCCCCGGGATGACCTTTCTTGCCACACTTCTCACAGACAAGATGTCTCCAGCATCCAGATTCAGTGTGCTTCCGGATATAATGGGACTGCGAACACCTGACCTGGGCTGTCCCGTCCATGAG
>NW_003305336.1:0-2573 GCF_000142945.1 Phytophthora infestans T30-4 | reverse complement strand
CCCCACCACCATGAGGTGACCCCCCTTTTACCAGATCCGGGAGATCCGCCATCTCAGGCGACCCCCCTCCACCAGATCCGAGGAGTCCGCCACCACGAGGCGACCCTCTCCCACCATCACTACCCGATCCGCCGTCACTGTCGACTTGGATCGCGGATCCCGCAGTGTCGCCTCCGGATCCGGCTGTGCCAGCGACTTGTGGAGGCGGCGTCGAGAGGGATCTCCGCCGGGCTTCGGACCGGGATTGGGACAGAGCCCGTCGCGTGTCTTCCTCCAAGACATCCTCAGCGGCTTGAGCCTCCTCCGAATCCTCTGGACTCCCGTCGTCATCGTCGTCGTCGTCATCGTCCTCATCGCTCAGAGTGAAGGGATACGGGCCGGAAGACGACGTATGCTTCGACGACAATCGGTTAGGAGGCCCCGAGCCGTCAGACCAGTCTGACCCCTCATCCTCGTCGTCCTCCGAGCTGCCAAGTCCACATCCCGGGGGAATAACACGTTTAGCTTTCCCCTTCCCGGGTCCAGCACGGGCTGGCGGATGGCCGATGGAGGCTGGCCGGGGAACGGCCGGCGTCGTTACCGAAGGACCGGCGGTGGATCCCGTCTTGGACGTAGATCCCGTTTTGGCCGTCGATCCGGACTTGGACACCGCTGATCCTGTTTTGGATGGGGCAACGGATCCAGTCTTGGACGCCGTAGACCCAGTCTTGGGTCCGGATCCAGATTTTGACGTAGCAGCAGTGGATCCAGCCTTGGATCCCACTCCCGCTTTGGACGTAGCAACGGGTCCAGTCTTGGACGCCGTAGACCCAGTCTGGGGTCCGGAGCCAGACTTGGACGTAGCGGCAGATCCAGTCTTGGACGCCGAGGTAGACTTGGATCTAGCGGTGGATCCAGACCTGGATCCGGCACCCAACTTCGAGGGGGAAGCGGAAGTCTTGGACGCGGGTGTAGATCCCGCCTTGGACACCGAAGTGGATCCCGCTTGCGGAGCCGATTTAGAAGTGGATCCCGCTTGCGGAGCCGATTTAGAGACCGGAGTCGTTTTGGGCTTGGCTTTCGGGGAAGCTCGGGCCTGCTTATGGGGACGGGAGGATCCGGTGCTAGGAGCGGGAGATGCACTACGCTGGCGTTTCGCAGCCGACGAATCCGCCCCACTTACAGTCGGAAGAGGAGCAGAGACGCTAGCAGCCTGAGAGGGCCCCGACAAGGGGGAAAGTGGATACGAAACGGCAGCTGTCACCAGCGCCAGTCGTCGACGTGCCAAATCCCGCTCCGACAAGCCACGATCGCGCTCCAGGATCAGCTGTTGCTGCTGAGTTTGGGCTGCGGAGAGTTGATCCTGGCGTTTCGCGGTGGTCGCATCTGCTTCCTTCAATTTGTCACCTAGATTGACAATAACAAGTGAATATGGAGTTACTAGCAAAGGCTAAAAGAGGATCCACGTACTCGTGCGTCGAAGCTTGGATTCCAGCTCCGTTTGCGTACGCTTGGCATCCGCCCACTCGGTAGCCGCCTTGTCCCGCTGGAGTTCGCTGTCCGCCAGTTTCGCTCGGATCACGTCGCGCAATCGAGTCATACGCACGAATTCTTCAAGCGCGTAATCTCGTCCGGCAGACGCCCTCTCGAGCGACTCCTTGGTGTCTTGCAACTCCTCAGAGAGTTGAGCCAGGGCTACATCCGGCGATGAGGGAGGTGGATTTGGCGCGGGGGACCCTCCACGCGCCGACCCTAAGGCGGATCCGCCATGGGTGGATCCCACATAGTCGTTGGTCACCACCTCCTCCTGGGTCAGACGCAACTCGTCACGGAGACGGTCCAAGCTCGCATCCGCAGCTGCCCTAGCAGTCTGGGAATCCTCCAGATCCCGCTCGAGGTCGTGGATCCGGGATTGGAGTTGGTGGATCTCAGATCCGGCGAGTGCCATCTCCCTAAGGAGATGGTCGTTGTCATCTCGCATAACGTCTCGTTGACGGGAGGCGCGATCCAGCCGTCCGGTCAGGTCGCGGATCTCGACCGCCTGATCAGCCAACAGGAGTCGCAGGTCCTGTGACCGAGAGGCCGCACGGTGCTCCCATCCCTGGATCTCCATAGACTGGTCATGGACATGGGCCCGCAAGGTCTGAAGTTGGGTAGCGTGTAGGGACGCAGCTTGTTCTTGGGCATCTTGAGCCGTCTGGAGTTCCGCCGTCAGGGTTTGCACCTGATCGGAAAGAGCCTGGGCTAGAACCCGCAGATCGGTGGGCGACATAGAAGACGGACTGACCGGAGGGGTAGTGGATGGGGCCTTGCCCGACGATTTGCCGGTACGCTTGGCGGGAGACATGTGTCGCGAAGGGGAGAAAGCGGTTGTGGATGCTAGTAACGCACGCCGTGAAAGTGGCGCGTTTGCAGCTCTGCCTTCGCTTGTATCACAGCAACACGCTCTTTCTGATCCTTGCTCTCCACCTGGAACTGATGCAAGACGCCTTCAAGAGCATCCAGGTCTCGCTGCAGTCGCTCAGCGTCTTGGTGGGCGACTACAATTATCGGCTTCCGACGTAGTCAACCGAGCCTCCAGGTCATACAGTGAA
>NW_003305335.1:0-2572 GCF_000142945.1 Phytophthora infestans T30-4 | reverse complement strand
TGCATAGATAGAGCGGTTCCAAACTATACTTCACAAACGTTTCTGGTCGTTATCCCACAGATCTCCTCAAAATAGATTCCTTATACCCGTCGACGACATCCAGTAGCAGCACCACAAACGATAAACTTTAACAACTCAGCCCCCTGATAACCGTGGATACATCAACCCGTTCGTTAGATCAAATGTGGTGGCTGCTACGCTGACAAGCAAACGAGAGCCAGATTGTCGGTAGCTAACGGTATGTAGAACCATTTGTTTAAGGTTTGACAGTGTTTATAGTCTTATTTACTGCTGGTTCGACTGGTGAGCTAATGGAAAACAATGATCCATTTTTATGGTATAATACATCCCAAGATAGTAATCCCCTTAAATAAGATATAACAGCGGTCTCCTGACGCTGTGACTACCGACGGTATTATTGTTGGAGCCCCGTTGACCGGCAGCATACGAGCCCAAGTCATAATTACCTCTAGCATACCAGATTGTACATACTGATACAGAATCCATGATTATGAGTAGATAGGAGTCCTTAACTAAACACAATGATTGTTTGGTGAGTTACATCCAAAAATGTCCAGCAACGACATTTGCTTCTTCCAACACCCATTTCAGTGAGTGATCCTCCTCCTCCTGACCCACACCCTTCCTGTGGGTCCTTCTTCATCCTCCCATCGATATGACCAACTCACATCTATGGGTCCCCTCCCTACTCTTCTTCATGAGACTGCATCACGCCGAATCTGTTACGATTCGTACGATCCCTCAAGAAATCATAGAGTAATGCTCCACAGTTCAGATCTGCCTCGTCTACCCAACTAGGTTCGTCATGTCCACGCCAATGCACCAGAAACTCACGGTAAATCCGTCCGTATCTCGTTCGCTTCCCCGATCTCATATCGGTGATCTTCTCGACTTCGAACTCGTCGGCTTCGAGATCCACATTCCAACTGTCTTCCGGTAGGAGAACTTCGTCGAAGTCGACGCGGTCGGATGCATCTACCGAAAGACGGACCTGCGGCCGATCCGGATATTCTTTGACCAACTTCAGCTTGGATACGTGTACTACAGGGAACAGGCGATATTCGGTACCTGCCGTTTCCAGCCTCACCGCATGTTCTCCAATCTTCTCTCTCACCCGGAACGGTCCATGCCATAGATGGGCCAATTTGCGAGCGTACCCTTCTTTCACTCGATCCAAATACAGCCACACCTGCGATCCCACTTGGATTTGATGTGGGCGGGCGTCTTCGTTGTGTCGATCCGCTCGATCCTGTATCGCATTCTGTTAACGGTGTAGAGGTGTTGGAATGAAGCTTGGGGCTGAGCGGAGTGACTTCTGCACTTGGTGTGGAGACCGGAGTGAAGGCACTTGAGCGGAAGAAGGAAGATTCGAAAGTGATTGATTTATCGGGGCTTACACTGTCCTCACTACCTAGGTCATCCAATCATTCTACTCATCCAATCATTCTGTACTCGTCCAATCATTCTACTCGTCCAATCATGGGTGGCATAAACAACGTACCATAATCACAGCGGGATCGTATTGGACCGGTTCAGGTTGACCGGTTAATGGGTACAACTGGTACACAGTACCAAGACCAGCAACCCTCAATACGCCCCCTCAATGCGAACATGCGTGGATTCCGAGAGCAGCTGCTAGGTCCATGTGACGAGGCCCTGGGAGCGCCTTCGTCATGATGTCAGCCAGCATCACAGAAGTCTCGCAATACTCGAGCTTGACTTCACCACGCTTGACTTCATCGCGGATGTGGTGGTACTTGATGTCGATGTGCTTGGCGCGGCCGTGGTTCACAGGATTCTTTGTCATCTTGATGCACGACTGATTGTCTTCTTGGATCTTGAGGTCGGGTCCAGTCTCATTGGCAGCTGCTAAGATCTCGCACAGTAGGCGATGAATCCACTTGCCTTCTTGAATTGCCAGACTTAGCGCGATGTACTCCGCTTCGCTCGTAGACAGCGAAACACTTGACTGCTTCTTGCTGCCCCAGCTCACTGGCGCACCCATCAGCATGAACGTGTAGCCGGAAGTCGACTTGCGGTCCGCGAGGTCACCAGCCCAGTCTGCGTCAGAGTATCCGCGAAAGTCGATGTTGCTACCCGGCTTGTAGCAGATTCCATGCGTCTTGGTGCCTTGCAGGTAGCGAAAGATGCGCTTGACCGCAACCCAGTGTTCTTCTTGGGGATTCTCCATGAAGCGCGACACATAGCCCACCGCGTACGCAATATCTGGACGCGTCGCGGTCATCAGGTGCATGAGTGCACCAACAGCTTCGCGAAACGGAGCTTGTACCTTGGTCGCCGCGTCCCTTGGAACCAGTCGAGTGCTTATATCCACCGGACTCACCACAGCCTTGCACTCGTCCATACCAAAGCGCTTCAGGATGTCATCCACATAAACGCCGCTGGATCATCGTCACGCTGCCGTCCGGGACCGACTACCAGTTCGATCCCCAAGGACGAACACACACTTGCCGCTGTCAGTCATTTCGAAGCGTGTCTTTGGAGGGTCGATCTTCCCGGCCGGGGAAATCAGGCTTCGGGGTGACTTTCC
>NW_003305334.1:0-2572 GCF_000142945.1 Phytophthora infestans T30-4 | reverse complement strand
GGTTAAGTGGGTGGAACATGAGAAACTGTGGGTCACTCGGGGCGAGAAATGGGTACCTACCGTAATCCAGGGACCAGGTCGATCACAATACCTCCAGGTCACGAACGTCAGCGACAAGAGACTATTACTGGACCATTATGAGGAGATCGGGCGATGGTTGGCGAAGGACGGTATCCCTAGGCGACCTGGATATGTGTCAGTGGGATCCCGCCGCTACAAAGAATGGCAGAATCTGGCGTACGAGGCGACTACCGAGATTGAATCTCTCGGAGAGGTGGAGCTCCCGGCGGGGCCAACTGGCCCCTTGGTGGATCGGCCTTCATATCCAACTCCGCGAAAGATCCTGCAGAGAAATCGTCGGATCGAGATCCAAGCGATGGAGGTTGGATCCAAGACCGGGGATGATCCCCAGAGTCGTCCCCCAGATAACGCAGGATTGGTGGATGAAGAATCGCAGAGGGCTGAAGCCGGACCGCCAGATCCCGCTGACCCCAGAGTGGATCCTAACTCTTCATGGGGCCAAGTGTCTGGACCCTTGTCGACAGTGGCCGCACTAGCTAAACAGGAACCATCGTGGGTAAGCCCACCAGAGGATCAAGCCGATCCAAAAGGTGGCTTCCCCAGTACCAGGATACCCGACCCCACGAAGCCAGAAGGGATGACGGTTGAAGGAGAGTCGCAATGCTTGGATCCAAGGGTGGATCCGACAAAGACTGAAGATGAACAAGTCTGCTACCGTGAAGGCGGGGATCTACACGCAGAGGATCTTGGGGAAGGCATGGCGGTGATCCCGGAGGTACCACGGACCACAGAGGAGGTCACGATTGATGATATCCAAGTGGATCCAGGGGCGAACGAACCCAAGGAAGTGGATCGTCTACGTCAGAAGATCTGGGAAAGTCGACATCTGTTGATCGGTAAAGGTAATGCGTTACCGCCCGCTGCCCGCGGAGTCAAATGCGACATCGATGTCGGCGACGCGAAACCGATCGCTCAAAGGGTGCGGAAGGTGGCACCTCAGTTCCGAGAAAAACTATCGGATCTGATTAAGGGCCTGCTGCAAGCCAAGATCACCAGCTTCTCAACGTCCCCGTGGGCATCTCCGGTGGTAATCATCATCAAGAAGAACGGGGTGGATATACGTCTGTGCATTGATTACCGGCTGGTTAACAGTCTGACTCGATTGATGGTGTATCCGATGCCTCTAATCAACGAGCTGTTGGAAGATCTGGATAAAGTACTATGGTACTGTTCTCTAGACATGGCCAGTGGTTTCTGGGTGGTTACTATGACGGATCGAGCTCGTGCAATATCCGCATTCATCACACCGTTTGGCCTGTTCGAGTGGAACCGGATGGCGTTCGGATTGAAGAACGCACCCCAGATCTACCAACGCCTGATCGATAACGCCCTCTATGGATTTACCCGGATACCGGAGCCCGAAACGGGTGGGTCCGGGGAAGGCCATACGGAAGTGGATCCATTCGAAGCGGGGGAGCCAGGGGATCCTGGGACCCCGTCTGTGTTAGGACGCAGATATTACATCGACGACATTCTAATCCCGGCGGAATCGTGGGATCAGTTGTGCGAAAGAGTGACATCCCTACTGGAGGCGTGTACTAAGTGGAATCTCTCTATCAGTGTGGTAAAGAGATATTGGGGGATGCGCAAGGTGGAGTACTAAGGCCATCGGGTGTCCAAGGAGGGATTGGAGGCGAATCCTAAGGATCTGTCTTCATTAGTCGATTTGTCCTTCCCACAGTCGTTACGGGCGATGCAATCCTTCTGAACTACTACAGTCGGTTCATCGAGGATTACGCCCTGTTTGCCGCGGTATTGTATGAATTGAGAGAGGTAGATTTTGCTGCGATGACCACTCCAGCTGTCCGGATCAAAGTCCAACAAGCTCTGGCCCTGGAGATGTCGGATCAACGAGGGGATCCAAGTAGTACGATGCCAGAAGAGGACCTAGAACAGGAGCTGGACCCCCCCCCCCCGGGACCAAAGGAAAGAGGATCCAATCAGGATAGAGACGACGGATCAGAACTCGGGAAAGGTGGAACCTCGGTGGATCCGAGCTCAGCACGCGTTCGTGGAGCTAAGGAACAGGATCGCGACGACGCCCATCCTCCGCCATTTCGATCCGGAACGTCAACCTACGGTGATACTTTATGCTAGTGACTGGGCAGTCTCAGCAGCACAGGTACAGGTACATGAGGGGATCTGCCATCCAGTCACCTTCGTCAGCCGGACGCTAAAGCCGAATGAGCTTAATTGCGGAGCGGTGGAGAAGGCGATACTCGCGCTCCTACGAGTGTTGGATCTCAATTACAACCTGCTGGTGGGAAGATCCATCCGGATCTTGACTCGACTCTCTACGCTAGCTTGGTTGTTCAAGTCGGCCGGTCTGCAAAGGACGGGTTGGGTCAATGGGCAGCTTTACTTCACCTTGGGCGCTGGAGATCGTGAAATGTTCGAAGGGGAGGACGAGATCCTGGGAGTCTTGGACGCGAGCATCACACCCCCGAGCTAAGATGGATGAGCGGCTGACCAGGATCGCTCCCAAGAAAGA
>NW_003305333.1:0-2572 GCF_000142945.1 Phytophthora infestans T30-4 | reverse complement strand
TTATATAGTTTTTTCGATGCAGGTATCTTTTATGCTGGCAGAAAGGCTGGACCACCTCAAGAATTTGACAGTCGCCAATCACATAAGGAATACGGTAACGCTAATTTCGCTTAAAATTACATTTTTCTTCTTGGATTTTAGATGAAAATCCCCAATTTTTTTAAATCTAGTGATTTCCGCCCCAGCCCTTACCTCCTATAATAAATACACCTTTCGTGGCATAAGGGCGCCTATTGCACTGTAAGCAATAACTGCGAGCAAGTATGTATCCAGTGATGACGTGAGTTGCTGTATGTATTAATAGTGGGCTCTTGCCTGGCAAGTTGCCACCGTGATTTAGTAGATGCATGATTACTCAATGGAAATGACCTCTTCCATTGAGTAATTGTTGATATGCACCAACTCTGCACGGTTCGGCTAACCGGCGTGACGTTCCAAACTGGACCGGTCCCAAACCGGTTAATCTGGTGGATGGCCAGGAGCACTGAAGTTTAGAGGACAGATTTAACTGACTTTAATCTACTCACTTCGGCATTTACCGTTAACAACAACAACAGGTTAACAGCCGCAAGCGCTCAACTCTACTGGAACGTTCCAAAATATGACGACGACCAAGCGCGCCGAAGTCCTCCTCGGGAGTGGGAACTACTTCCACTGGGAGTACAATATGCGCATGACGCTAGCCAGGAAGGGCCTGCTTGCGCATATTCAAGCCGTCAAGCCGGAGAACGAGATCACCGAGGCGTGGCTCGTCAATGATGCCAAGGCGCTCGGCATCATCGCTCAGGGAGTGGAACTCCAGCATCAGACCAAGATTCGGTCGGCCACTCGTTCCATAGAAGCTTGGGGAACGCTGCGAGAGTTCTATAACCGCACCACCGCGTGACGATGACGCGTCGCCTCCACGAGTTCAAGATGGAAAGTGGATCGACTATGGCAAAGCATCTGGATGCGTTTGATGAGCTGATCGTCGGGTTGCAGACGCTAGGAGAGCCCATGGACGAGGCACGCCAGCTGGTGGTGCTGCTGAGCAGCCTCCCCGATGAGTACGAGCTCATTTCGTCTATCGTGGAGAACGCCAAGGGTGTGACGCTCATCGAGGCCAAGGAAAAGCTGTTGAAGGAGTACGAGCGACTCGAGAAGAAGGAAACCATGGAGAAGGCGTTCCAAGTGAATGGGAACGCAGGCAAGTTCCGGAACGGCCGAGGGAACGGTCAAAAATGGAACGATCGAAAATGGAACGGTCCGAAACGGAACGTAGGTTTCAAGGGCAAGTGTTTCAACTGTGACCAAGTGGGTCACATGAAGCGGGACTGTCCTGCTGCAAAGAAGAGCAGTCAGGACGATGCAGTGTTTGCAGTTGGTGGGGAACGCTCGGCCGGGTGGCTGATTGATAGTGGTGCGACGTCGCACATGACCCCTCACCGGAACGACCTATTTGGGTACGAGGCACTAGACAGTGCCATCAACGTGACGATTGCAAATGGCAAGAAGCTGCGCGTCGCAGGAACTGGAACGGTCAAGTTGACTGGTTTGGACGGTAAACGCATCCGAATGGTGGACGTGCTCCACATTCCGGGGCTCGAATAAACGGGTTATGTCTTCGCTCGCGAAGACTCGCGAAACGAGGCATGGACCGTGAAGTTCCAGCGTTCCAGTTGTGTAATTTGGGGACCGAACGCTGCGATAGCGTCAGGGAAGAAGGTCGGTAAGGCGTTCCTGCTGGACTGTCAGCAGGAGGAGACACACTTCGTGCAATACGTCGGTCCTGACAGCGAGTGGGAGCTTTGGCACGCTCGCATGGGTCATCCAACAAGGACGCGCTGGCGAAGACTCAACGTTCCACAATTGGTATTCCCACATGTGAAAAATGGGACCGAGACTTTGTGCGGTAGATGTATGAAGGGAAAGCAGACCGTGACGACGTTCCCGTCACGATCGCTAACGAGAACGACGCGTGTGTTGGAACTAGTACACACGGACGTAATGGGCCCAATGAGAACGATCTCAAAGGGTGGTGCCAAATATGCTCTGACGTTCGTAGACGACTACTCAAGCTTTGTCGCTGCGTACTTTATGAAGAGCAAGAGCGAGGTGAGCAGTAAACTGAAGGCGTTCAAGGCATTGTACGAAACTTAATGGGGGAAACGTCTAAAATGTATACGTTCCGATAACGGAACGGAGTTCGTGAACAAGACAGTTTTGGAACTATGCAAACGGAACGGTATCGTGCATCAGCGTAGCGTTCCATACAGCCCTCAGCAGAATGGAGTGGCGGAACGCATGAACCGTACCATCATGGAGAAGGCAAGAATGCTGCACTACAAGTCTATGTCGACGCAGTGGTGGGCGGAGGCGGTTAGTACTGCAGTGTTGGAGATCAGTCAAGGAGTAAACTTTTACGAATAGCTAGTTGACCAAAACTGCAGTAGTAACAACAACACAACTAGTTACCTCGGCTCCGTCTCTAGCTACGTGAGGTAGAGAGGGTTGGAGACGGATATGTATAGGTTACACATTCTCATCTGCGCAATGGACGACGAGAATGCTGTCGTCGTGAATCCCCCACAAT
>NW_003305332.1:0-2572 GCF_000142945.1 Phytophthora infestans T30-4 | reverse complement strand
TTCGCCACACGAAGTTGGATTGTTTCTCGCTCAAAATTCATTTTCTATGTTGCCAATGTAAGTTTGTAGCTGGTTCCCACGTTAGCTCTCTATGGTTTACCCACTGCGCTAAGTAGAATTCAAGAGTGTGGACCCATCGTTTTGCATAAAGGCGCTCAACCTCAAATGTCTCCCCACCTCGCCCTCTTTGTGCTTTGTGGTGTTGGAAATCCCACGTGAACTCTAGCTACAGATGTAGTTAGGATGTTCCCACAACAATACGTCTACTAGGATAGTAAACGATCGTTCGGGCGGACCTGAAGACCCCAGTTCTGCCCTTGCACCGGGACAAACTGGACCTTGTAAACTACTTATATAGGCCAACCAGTAAAATAAGAATACGCTACTAGCACGAGCAAAGCTAGCAGGTGTTTTGAATCCTCGTGGTCCCAACAGCGGAAGGGTACCAGGCACGGGTAAGCCTTTTACGAGATCACCGAGTGTTCAACACTCGGCTGGAAGAAATAAAAGGGAGGCAATTCAAGCACTCCCAGTCGTGCAAATAGGCAACAATAAGCCGTCACGTAAAACCTCCCGATAATAATCGGCCAATACACAAAGTCTCTTGGCCTTGCCGGATGAACCCTCGCTACAGAGCTTCGAGCTCACCGACAGGCATAACACACTCAAACAAGCTTGACCTGACGCTTACCTTGAAGCCGGACGTCGCTCTGTGTGCTTGAGTGGAAATTCTGCTCTGTATTTAAGCTTACCCTTTCGGGTCTATTACTAATAAGAAGTCCTAATCAAGTATACAAATATCAAGTGAACAATGATCCGTTATGGATCTTCTTGCATGCCAAGCGTCGTCTGCACTGTCGCATGAGCATCTTTAACGGTCCGCGCCCTGTCCCAGACGGTTAACGTGTCTTCCAAAGGTCGCTGAGTATTCCGCGAACTCATCCCAACCGCCACTGAGGGTTCGTACCGTAGATGGTCCGCTGAATGCGAATCCGGCCAGTCCATTATTAATAATAAGGACAGCCTGGATTCAGTGACATAGGGCCGTATCCGATATTTGTTGAAAACTCGGAGGTGACGCCGTCGAGTCCCTTGCACATTGGCGTCTCCGTACATCACCCGACCGAGGGTTCGTCGCTTGAACAACTTGGGCGGTGTCACGTCTTTGTCGACGGGTTGATATCCGCAACCAAGGCGAAATCCATTCAACCACAGTGGTGCACCTCTTTCACGCATAGTGCACTTACAAAATTTCGTATCATTTGCTGGTGATTGGCATCACGTCGTTTCTGACGATTACTTCTGGTATTTTTATGATAAGATTGACGCGAGTGATTCATGACTGTTTATATATACCTGGAGAAAGTAAAACAAAATATCATAGTATAAGCACTCTGTTCTTCTAGCCACCGCTTGTGCTTCTTCGATCGAACGTAAACATGGTGATTTGCAGCAGAATATTTGCCACCACATTCACAATTGGATCGAGCTGCGAGTCGGGCTTTAGAAATTGCATCCCATCGATGCTTATTTGCCCTATAGTATTCTTTATTGTAGGCCTTGAATTTCTCTTTATTATCTTTTCGAGACTCTGTTTTTCGCAGCTGATCTATCGCAAACGCATTGTTTTTATTTACTGCTGTTTTTCTAAATTTGCCATCCAAAGTTGTTCATATGCTTGAAGATGCTATTTGTCTACAACCTCATACTTCTTCACGAGAGTGATCTTGAATTTTCGATGCCGTGACTTTTGAAGTATGGAAAGATTGACATCTGTGTATGCTTGCCTTCGACCCAGCTTCGAAAATTATTTTTGTGTCCTCCATGACAATTTATTGATAGTAGAGCCAATATAGCATAGGTCATTCTCAATAAGGATGATTCTGTAGACCCGGCCAATCATTTTATTTCTCAAACTGGATTTCCAATTTTATAGTTTCTATATATTGATCGATATATTTTCAGAATTAAAATTAATTAAGTCGGGCGTCGCTACGCGATCGTCGCTTACCTGGCGCGCTTCCTTCATGCTTCTGCTTGACTGAGAACAATTCCAAAATAACCTCAGTGGAGGTTTTTGTTGAGTTCCGAGGTTCCAAAATCGCGTTCCGAACCGGTTCAAAATGATGCGGTACTTACTAAGAGCTGCTGTGGAGCTTCATATATATAGAGATATGCAGATATATGTGTATATATATAGATACACATGGATCTATATATATCGATACATATATATATATACTATATAGGATCTGTGGTATACTATAGACATATATCGATGTAGCTCGAGCTCTGTGTACATATACATATATATATATACATATATATATATATATAGAGAGATGTATAGGATATATATATATATGAACATATAGAGAGACAGACCCTGGCGTATATATATATATACATGGATACATCGATCGGATGTATATAAACCATACCATGTACATATATATATAATAGTATACGACGGGTCCCGTGGACATGTATACCGGATCCAGGCCATGGTTATGGAACTTTACCGCACTCTACTGCATTATATATAGCTATACAGCCCATCTGGGAATCTCTC
>NW_003305331.1:0-2571 GCF_000142945.1 Phytophthora infestans T30-4 | reverse complement strand
AGACCTACCTGCGATCCGATCGTTCTTGGGACTGATGAGCTATTTCCTTCGTTATATTCCGGGATACGCCTCGATTTGGGCGCCCCTGGAACGGTTGAAGGTGAAAGATGCGCTATTTGCGTGGAATGATGACTGTGAGGCGGCCTTCCACCAGCTCAAGCGAGCGTTGATGAAGCCTCCGATTCTAGTCGACTCGGATGTCAAGAGACGTTTCAAACTTTACGTGGACTCGTACCGATACGCTGTCGGAGCCTGTCTGATGCAGGAAGTAGACGGTCGAGACCGTGTAGTGGCGTACACTAGTAAATTGTTGACAGGGTCCCGGAAAAACTGGACAACAAGCAAGATGGGATCTTGGAGATCGAGTGTAGGCGGGGGGGTATGTTCGACAAGCAATTTTTGCTGTTACTTGGACAAGCGAAAGCTCGACTTGTACACGGATCATTTGGCACTCACCTCGAACTTCTGTCCTGGGAACTATACTACAAACACGAAGGTGGGACGATGGGGGCATGGGGGTGGTCCAAATCTGCTGTTAAGTACGTCACAAGCCTGGGGTGTATTCCTGGGACACACAGTAAATCCCTACCGGGATACCACTTAATCCCAGAGAAGGTCAAGACCGTGAGGCACCTGAGGCACCCGCAAGACCTACCTTCATTCTGGTCGTTGATGGGATTGATGAGTCGTTATATTCCGGGATACGCCTCGATTTGGGCGCCCCTGGAACGGTTGAAGGTGAAAGATGCGCTATTTGCGTGATATGATGACTGTGAGGCGGCCTTCCACCAGCTCAAGCGAGCGTTGATGAAGCCTCCGATTCTAGTCGACTCGGATGTCAAGAGACGTTTCAAACGTTACGTGGACTCGTACCGATACGCTGTCGGAGCCTGTCTGATGCAGAAAGTAGACGGTCGAGACCGTGTAGTGGCGTACACTCGTAAATTGTTGACAGGGTCCCGGAAAAACTGGAACAACAAGCAAGATGGGATCTTGGAGATCGAGTGTAGGGGGGGGGTATGCTCGACAAGCAATTTTCGCTGTTACTTGGACAAGCGAAAGCTCGACTTGTACACGGATCATTTAACACTCACCTCGAACCTCAGTCCTGGAAACCATACTACGAACGCGAAGTTGGCACGATGGGCCATGGCGTGGTCCAATCTGCTGTTAAGTACATCACAAGCCTGGGGGTGATATTCCTGGGAACACATAGTAAATTCTTACCGGGATACCACTAATTCCAGAGAGGGTCCAGGGGCGTGGGGTGAACGTGAGGCGCCCGCAAGACCTACCTGCAATCCGATCGTTCTTGGGACTGATGAGCTGTTATATTCTGGGATACGCCTTGATTTGGGCGCCCCTGGAACGGTTGAAGGTGAAAGATGCGCCATTTGCGTGGAATGATGACTGTGAGGCGGCCTTCCACCAGCTCAAGCGAGAGTTGATAAAGCCTCCGATTCTAGTCGACTCGGATGTCAAGAGACGTTTCAAACTTTACGTGGACTCGTACCGATACGCTGTCGGAGCCTGTCTGATGCAGAAAAGTAGACGGTCGAGACCGTGTAGTGGCGTACACTAGTAAATTGTTGACAGGGTCCCGAAAAAACTGCACAACAAGCAAGATGGGATCTTGGAGATCGAGTGTAGGGGGGGGGTATGTTCGACAAGCAATTTTCGCTGTTACTTGGACAAGCGAAAGCTCGACTTGTACACGGATCTTTTGGCACTCACCTAGAACTTCAGTCCTGGAAACCATACTACGAACGCGAAGTTGGCACGATGGGCCATGGCGTTGTCCAATCTGCTGTTAAGTACATCACAAGCCTGGGGTGTATTCCTGGGACACACAGTAAATCCTACCGGGATACCACTTAATCCAGAGAAGGTCAAGGCCGTGATGAACGTGAGGCGCCCGCAAGACCTACCTGCAATCCGATCGTTCTTGGGACTGATGAGCTGTTATATTCTGGGATACGCCTTGATTTGGGCGCCCCTGGAACGGTTGAAGGTGAAAGATGCGCCATTTGCGTGGAATGATGACTGTGAGGCGGCCTTCCACCAGCTCAGCCGAGCGTTGATGAAGCCTCCGATTCTAGTTTACTCGGATGTCAAGAGACGTTTCAAACTTTACGTGGACTCGTACCGATACGCTGTCGGAGCCTGTCTGATGCAGGAAGTAGACGGTCGAGACCGTGTAGTGGCGTACGCTAGTAAATTGTTGACAGGGTCCCGGAAAAACTGGATCAACAAGCAAGATGGGATCTTGGAGATCGAGTGCAGGGGGGGGGGGGGTTTTCAAAAAAAATTTTTTCTTCTATTTTGAAAGAGAAGACCTCTGTTTGTAAAAGGATTTGTTGGGCACTCCGCTGAAACTTCGCTCGCGGAAAACATACTACACACGCGAGGGGTGGCATGGAGCGGCGGGGGGGGTGACCCACCCTGCTGGTATGTACATCCACACACCTGGGGGTGGTTTTTGTTGCGAGGCAGAGATACTGCCTGTCGGGGCAGCATATCTCTCCTCAAAGAAGGGTAGGCCCGTGGTAGAGGGAGAGGGGGGCGGAGAAA
>NW_003305330.1:0-2571 GCF_000142945.1 Phytophthora infestans T30-4 | reverse complement strand
GAGCGTACCCTTCTTTCACTCGATCCAAATACAGCCACACCAATTAAATCGCCACTTGGATTTGATGTGGACGGGCGTTAGATCCTTTTGTCGATCCGCTCGATCCTGTATCGCATTCCGCAGTCGTTCGTTCACCTGGGATCTAGCTTGCCGGTAGTATTTCTGGACTTGGTATCGCCATCGCCTTGGATCTCGGTTTCTCTTCTTGGTACTGCATACTGGAATGGCCGCTTCTAGGGTGGATTTGGGATCCCACCCATGTACCAAGTAAAATGGTGTATCACCCCGGATCCTGTCTTGGGCGGTGTTCATCGCCGAAGTGGAACCTCTCTTCCCTACTCCTTTCCGTCCCTTTATCCCAATTCGTAAAAATAAATCTTGGAGGGTTTCTCTTGAACCGTCGGAACACTGTGTTTCGGCGAACCCGTTAAGCTGGGGAACGATTCGCCATGGTTGCTCGCCTGTCGACTGCCCTAGGATCCCGGTTGAATGCTCGAAAGAAATCAGACATAAAGCCTGGCTCCCGATCATGTCTAATCATTTCGCTAGCACCAAATCTTCGGAAAACACACTCCTCGTACGATTCCGCAATGGTTTGCGCAGTTCTAGACGCACTAGCTTTGGCAATCACATATCCGGTAAACAGGTCCACCAAATCACATTCTGGTTCCTTGACGACTGGGCACGAGGATAGATCCTGGCATATCGGAAAGATAGATGCGCGGGATTTTCCCGAGGGGTTTGGTTAGATTTTTGAAATAAACGTCTTGGCCCCTTCCAACACATCCCCAAATATTTCACGAAAATTATGGGGGTTACATTTTAAAAGAAGTCCTTTAAAAGAATAGTCCTCTCCAATGGAAACATTCCCGGATCCGTTGGTAGGTCCGACCAATGCCCTGATGTCCGCCTTCCAAGCTAGCGTGGTAGTGGTGTAGGACATCCTGTTGCAAGGTTTCTGGCATCACCAATCTCATCAATCCATCCCGATCCTCGTGGACTCTCTTCGTAGGGGGGCAATAGAAGAGCAAGTCGTTCAGATCCACCGCGTAATCCGTAGCGATAACGCTGTAGGATTTGGCATCCTCCCGACTTAAGTCTCGTACATCCCCCATCAGATACTTCTTTAGTCCCAGGATCCACGCTTCCTCATTCTGTGCTTTGAGGATCCGCTCGATGCGAACTCTCTTCACGAATGTTTCCTCGAGGATCCGGGGGGTGGGAGGGGGGGGGGGAATTCATCTCTTTCTCTGGAATCCAGTGAAAGCCCATCCCTCGCGAATGTTCTTTTTTTCCGGAATCCATACCACTTAACAATATCGCCCCAGATGGGTTTTCCAAGGTAAAGAGAAAACTCGAAGTTTTGCGCTCTTCCCTCCCATCTCCACACCACATGAATCCTAAAGCGCATGGCCAACTATCGCACTGGCATTACCAATCCCGCTTGACATGCACAACTCGTGATCAACAACCACGCAGGTGGATCATCACTTTCTGCCGTAACAGTGTTAGGGCCGGGGCCTTGCAGTCAATCTCACCCCGCACCTGTCTGATTACCAAATTTGAATCCCCACAAATCACCAGCCGTTTTGGATCTTGTCCCTTTAGTAGATCCAAACCCAGAAGGAGTCCGTTATACTCCGCTTCATTGACGGTGAGGCCTTCCGCGTAAGTGGATCTGGCCCGTACAACTTCCCATCCGGGCAATCTCCACAGTATTGCACTGTATGCTCCTCCTCCGCGTCGTACACGAGCGGATCCATCGAAACTCAGGACGTATAGATCCTCATCCACCTGTACCGTCGGGATCGGGATCTGGATCCGGCGTTTGGGCTCTTTCTTAGGGGCGATCTTAGTCAGTGCCTCATCCATCTTAGCTCGAGGAGTGATGCTCGCGGCCAAGACTCCCAGGATCTCATCTTCCCCTTTCGAACATTTAACAATTTCCAGCGTCCAAGGCGAGAGTAAAGCTGCCCACTGTCCCAAACGTCCTTGCAACCCGGCCGACTTGAACAGCCAGGCTAGCGTGGAGTGTCGAGTCAGGATCCGGATGGATCTTCCCACTAGCAGGTTATAATTTAGATCCAACACGCGCAGGAGCGCAAGTATCTCTTTCTCCACCGCTCCGTAGTTCAGTTCATTCGGCTTCAGTGTCCGGCTGACAAAGGTGACTGGATGACAGATCCCCTCATGTTCTTGCACCAGAGCTGCTGAGACTGCCCAGTCACTGGCATAAACTAAAGCTCGTCTGGCGATGCGGGATGAACCGAACGCAAAGTTAAAGTGCCAAAATGCTCGCTCACCTAGATACCATAAAAGGTGTTGGTTCATTTAGACAGCAGGACGGTGGCCATGGAAGTCGGAATCCGCTAAGGAGTGTGTAACAACTCACCTGCCGAATGAACTAGCCCTGAAAATGGATGGCGCTAAAGCGGGCTACTTATACTTTGCCGTTAGCGCGATAGCATTTATAATGTACGCGTTAATGAGTAGGAGGGCGTGAAGGTCGTGAAGAAGCTCGTGGCGTGAGCCTGAGTGAAACGGCCTTTAGTGCAGATCTTGGTGGTAGTA
>NW_003305329.1:0-2571 GCF_000142945.1 Phytophthora infestans T30-4 | reverse complement strand
CGCGGCACCAGTTGTGGTGTTGGAAATCCCACGTGAACTCTAGCTACAGATGTAGTTAGGATGTTCCCACAACAATACGTCTACTAGGATAGTAAACGATCGTTCGGGCGGACCTGAAGACCCCAGTTCTGCCCTTGCACCGGGACAAACTGGACCTTGTAAACTACTTATATAGGCCAACCAGTAAAATAAGAACACGCTACTAGCACGAGCAAAGCTAGCAGGTGTTTTGAATCCTCGTGGTCCCAACAGCGGAAGGGTACCAGGCACGGGTAAGCCTTTTACGAGATCACCGAGTGTTCAACACTCGGCTGGAAGAAATAAAAGGGAGGCTATTCAAGCACTCCCAGTCGTGCAAATAGGCAACAATAAGCCGTCACGTAAAACCTCCCGATAGTAATCGGCCAAAATACACAGTCTCTTGGCCTTGCCGGATGTAGCCCTCGCTACAGAGCTACGCAGTTTCACCGACAGGCATTAACACACTCAAACAAGCTTGATCTGACGCTTATCTTGAAGCCGGACGCTCGCTCTGTGTGCTTGAGTGGAAATTCTGTTCTGTATTTAAGCTTACCCTTTCGGTCTATTTCCTAATAAGAAGTCCTAATCAAGTATTACAAATATCAAGTGAACAATGATCCGTTATGGATCTTCTTGCATGCCAAGCGTCGTCTGCACCGTCGCATGAGCATCTTTAACGGTCCGCGCCCTGTCCCAGACGGTTAACGTGCCTTCCAAGGGTCGCTGAGTCTTCTGCGAACTCATCCCAACCGCCACTGAGGGTTCGTACCGTAGATGGTCCGCTGAATGCGAATCCGGCCAGTCCATTATTAATAATAAGGACAGCCTGGATTCAGTGACATAGGCCCGTATCCAGTATCCGTTGAGAGTTCGGAAGTGACGCCGTCGAGTCCCTGGCACCTTGGCGTCTCCGTACATCACCTGACCGAGGGTTCGTCGCTTGAACATCTTGGGCGGTGTCACGTCTTTGTCGACGGGTGATAATCCGCAACTACGGAGAAATCACTACACCACAACTGCCCCTGTCGCAATGGAAGCCACGGTACTGGTGCCCGTTGTGACATTTCTTCATTCTCCAATTCACCATCTCGCCACCGTATGTCCAAGCGCCTGAATCGAGTCGTGTCCGACGCATTTCAGCGTCTCAATCGCCGTAGACGTCGCGAACGTGAACAGCTGGAGGTACGTCAGCTCATCCTTCTCTTGAATCATCGGTACCTTGCTCATCACCTCGCATTACTCGACTTGTTTCTCAGGAGGGCAAGACCGAGCGTTCGAACGCCCTTCAGTCTGCTGCACTTCCCCCGACAGCAGCGTCATCAACCGGTCCTCCGGCGCCTGCTGCCCCGGACTCTTCACTCCCTGCGGTAGCTCCTGCAGCACTCCCCGTCGTCGCTGAATCCGCGGAGATGGCTCCTGCTGCTCCTCCTGTTGAAGCTGGTACCGAGGATTCGCAGGGTCCGGCTTCAGCTCCAGCTGCCGAGGCTCCGGTTCCTGATGAAGAGGAGAAGGAGAGTGGTGACTCGACCTCGTTGACACTCTTGGCCACCGCGGCCAGGTACTTGGAATCGATTTGAATCCTCGCTGCACGTTCCACGACGTTCTCCAGCATCTCAGCTAACTGTTGAGGTGTCCCGCGTGACTTCGTTTTCAGTGGTTGCTCTCCGGTCGGCATTCATGTTTTCTTATTCTTAATCCACTTCCACAGCGTAATCATGTTCATGTTGTTCTTCAAATGCATATACAATTTGTTGTTGCAGTAACGTTTTTCGTCTGTTACCACAGGCTGCATCGCCCTGTGGACAGTTCACACGTGATCCAGTCACGCTAGTCTTCGTCCGCCACTTGCGCCATCTGCAGCCGATTCTCGCTCTTCTTGGCTCGCAAATAGTCGTACAGCAGACCTCCACATGACAAGTTTGATGATGGTTCCCAAGTTGTATCTTCATAGCCAACCCACTTGACTTTGAACTCGCGTACAGCACGCTCCGTGCTCGTCGTTAGTGGTGTTCTGATGGTCTCGACTTCATATTCACCGGCAACTTGGTCTGGTTCCCAGCTGTCCTCAGGCAGTAGTTCCTCATCGAAGTCGAGTCTTGCTTCATTAGTCGCGTCAAGTACCAACCGAGTGTTCGGTCGACTGTTGAATTCGTTGACAGCCTTGAGTCTTGACACATGCACTACTGGGTAAAAGCGATACCCACTTCGATCAGGCAGTTCTGGCTCGTACGCAAACTCTTCCACCTTGCGCTTGATCCTCAGAGGTCCATGCCATCCGTGACCTAATTGCTTCGTATAGCCCGGTTTGACGCCGATCCATGTATATTCCACGCCCGGCTCCCGATCTCTAAAAGAGATCACGGTGGAGATGATGGCATGATCTTCCATCTCTTTCCGAAGCTCCTGGAGGGCTCGCCCGAGTGTTCGTTTTCGCTTTGGATGACTCTCAACAGATTTTTTCAAGCCGACTCAGGGCCCCCATGATGCTTTTTAGGCCCTTCGCTCCCTTTTCTACATCCAGCAAATCTTTGGGCCATACCTAGAGACAAC
>NW_003305328.1:0-2571 GCF_000142945.1 Phytophthora infestans T30-4 | reverse complement strand
TATGGAGGATATTATGGCTTGAAAACCGATCTGTCGTTTTTTAAGTGCCAGAGTGGTATTGTAACGGGGTACGTAGCCCTAAGTGTACCCCTAGCTACATGAAGTGTGACGCGTCACACCTCAGAAGTATGACGCGTCATACTTCGGGATATTTGGTACAAGACCCCGTCACACTTGGTAGCACTCGTAGTCAATCCACGCCACCGCGGGTAGACTACCTGAACCTCTTCGAAGTTCGTTGCCATGGATAGGAACGACTTCTCCCATATGAACGACTCTCAGTTCGAGTCGGTTCGGAAGATGGCAGGCATCTTCGGGATGGAGGCCCTGCAGAGCCTGGTGGTGTCAACACTGGCCGAGCAGCTCGAGCGCGTCAATGCGTTTGACGCTTACAAGCAGGGGCTCATCGCGCATGTGCGGGAGAACCTGCAGGCTCCGGCGGCGGAAGCAAATCCGCCACACCCGAAGCCAATACGGCTGAATGTTAAGCCGTATGAAGGGAAGGAAGGCGAGAACCTTCACTTCTGGGTCCGAGAAGTAGAGCTCGCGATGGACGCGGCTCTGATCTCGACCGAGCAACTGCGTGTTGCTTTTGCACCCTCCAACCTTAGCGGCCGTGCTAAGAGTTGGGTGTACACACGGGAAGCAACATCCCCTGGATGTTTCACATCCTGGGCTCAGCTGTGCGAACAGCTCCGAGCCGCGTTCCTCCCGGCGAGCTACGAGTACCGCCAGCGTTCGCGCTTCCTCGCGTGTAAACAAGGAAGGCGCGAACTGCACGAGTATGTGCAAGAGATACGGGAGCTCACGGCGTCCCTAGTGGGAAACCCACTCAACGAACACATCAAGATGACTGTGTTCATGGACGGCCTTCGAGTGGGTCCCGCACGCACTCAGCTGTTCCGGGTGCAGTCAAGCACCCTTGAAGAGGCGATTCAAGTGGCTCTTCAAGAAGAGTACAGCCATCGCCAGGCGCGTACGCCGGCCTCAGCATGGCCTGGGAGTTCTTTGTCGGCTCCCGGCCGAACAAGCCCCAACGGACCAGTTCCCATGGAACTCGGGTCCGCCGAACAGCGTGACATCCGCTGCTTCGGCTGCGGGAAGATGGGCCACTTAAAGCGCGACTGTCCTGCGGAAAGACGGTCCTTTCCCAAGCCCGCCCTCAAGGGTCGCTGGCAGAAGCCAGGATCCCGGGGACAGGGGAACGCTGGAAACCAGTAGGGGCGGGGCGCCCTACTGGGGAAGAACTAAGTCTTCGTGATGGGTGCGCGGGTGGCGCGTACCACGGGGACTTAGCCCCTGAGAGTCTTCGCACTCTCGAATCGGCGAAGAGCAGCTGCGGGTTGCTCGTAGTACACGGATGTGTACGGGGATACGATCATCCCTTTAGAATCTTGATCGAATCCGGGGGGGGGGCAAAAAAAAAAAACTCCTCCCCCCCGCCCCAAAGGGTGGCTCGCCAAAACAAAAAGTGGGCGCAATCTTTGAAAAAAGACCAGGGCAAAGGGGAAGTTGTTCGTGCGAATGCCGCAACGGAGAGTCCTCCCTGTCCCCCAGCTCCAGTGGGATCGGCGTCCAGTTTGAAGACTGACGCCTCAACAGTTCATGTTCTCGATATGATCATATGATATGATCTGGGCATGCCTGGCTGAGAGCACGAGCCTGGATCGACTGGCGAGCAGGCAATCGGTGCCAGCCGCCCTGCGCAGTCCGACAGAGCATGGTGAGTCATGTACCACCTCTGTCAGGACCCGGGCGCCCGCAAGGCTGCCAGGGTACAAAGCATTCGGCAGATGCTTGGGAGTCGTCGACGTATATGACGACTCCGAGGATGCTTGATGGTGGCAGCGCCCAGAAGAGGCGCTGGCCAAGTGGGTAACTTAGGTCCACAGGCGGGTAACTTAGTTCCGCGGACAGCTGCAGCTGTCACGAACACTGAGAACAGCGTGTTCAGAGTGGGTAACAGAGCTCCACTCACGGTCGCCCAGACCTTAACTGAAGAGGAAGACGTCGGATACGCTTCCTGTGTGGGTAACACAGTACCACACGAGGCCTCGAGTGCCTCGGATGTCGGCGCTCCGACATCCGCAGACGTGAGTAACAACGTTCCACGTCACGGTCGCCGTCGTCAACGACGCCGCCGCCGCCTCAAGTCGGATCCGAGCTTCGTTCCGACCGACGTCGCTTCAAGCGACTCGGAGTCCAGGGCCCGGGATCCTTCGACAAGGCCGGTGGAAGCGGGTTATCACATCTACGATGGCGAGACCGGTTTACCCGTCAAGGCATCTGGTGTCCAATTGGAACCGTTGCCAGAGGTTGCTGAGATACTGAACCTTGCGGAAATGGCGGTCGAGTCTTTCTTGGCCAACCTCAAGGCCAGGAAGGTTGACGAGATGGTGCTCATAAGACCTGAGACCACTCGGGAGGAGCTGAACGCCTCCTCTGTCTTGGACGAGGACGTCCTGGAAGACCTGAACAAGCAGCGTCAGACGCGCTTGGGTTCCAAGATCCTTAAGAACCTCAAGGATCCGGTGTATCCTTTGGTGACGTAGTATGCGGACGTGGTGAGCA
>NW_003305327.1:0-2571 GCF_000142945.1 Phytophthora infestans T30-4 | reverse complement strand
GCAGGTTTATTCTTCGGGTAGCAAGGAGAGTTCGCCTAGTGAAAATGATGGCTCCGGGACTTCGACAAGCGCCCGATCACGTAAGCGCGCGCTAATGGAGTGTGCAAACGAACTTTTCTACGTCGAAGGCCTGAAAAATATCATGAAAATTGAAAGAATTTTGAAGAGTATCTGCTTCAATACCAACAGAACACGATGTAAGTACTGGCGGCTTTCGAAACGCTAAATGTTCGACTCCGCAACCGGCAGATTCGGAAGATGAAGATGTTTGCTGTGTTACGCGACTCGGACTTGCCCCCTGGTTCCCGAAATCCTTGGATCCATTTAAGCCTGTGAACATCTGTACCCATGGATGGAAGAACCGTGTTCGATCAAAAGGAAAACGGCCTGTTCACAGAGTCAACTTCACCGAGTGCCAGGTGCGCTTTGTGGCACAACTGTACGAGAAAGAACGTGGAGCGTGGTGTGTTGAAGTAAAATTGGCTTTTTATGGGCACAATCACCCTGTGTCGCAAGACATATACGACGGATATCCGACGGTTCGCCAGATACCCGCCAGTTCGCCGATCATGCGCGATGTGGAGCTCATGGTTGCAAGTGGGAGTAAGCCCAGCCGCCTTTATGATTACATTCGTACCCACCCGACGCACAGGATGCAGATGCAGGACGTGTTTAACCTCATTGCGAAGATAAGAAGTCAGGTTCGTAGTAAATCGAGATCATGTAAACAATATAAAGAGTAACCAAGTTGTATTTTATGCAGGTAGTACGCTGTCCGACGAAGATCAAGTAGCAGAACTGCTTGTGGAGTTTAGTATGGGTGGTGAAGCTAACGTGGCCATGGTTGAAGTCAACAGTCGAGGTCAAACGGCCGTGGTGTCCATCTGCACGCAACATATGCGCAGGCTCTACAAGCGTTTCCCTGAGTTATTGCTTGTAGATCGCACCCACAAAACAAACAGGTACACTCCTTCTACATGTTTACAGCATGTTTCAGCCATTTATAAACCATGTTTCCTTGTCATGTATTAACCATGTACAACCATGATTTTGGTGGTGCTCCTTTGCTACTTACGTAGATACAACTACCAAATTTGCACATTTATGACAATGGATCAATTCGGGAACGGCCAGGCGGTTCAGCATTCAGTAATCGAGCGGAATGCCTATTGGCACATGCTAAAGCTTATAGACCATTTCCAGGAGGTGAATGATTGGGAAATGACGAAGGTTATCATGGTCGACAAGGATCTGAATGAGATCGCGGTGCTAAAAAAACATGTTCCCAAAGACGCGCATTTTGCTATGTCTATTTCACGTGATCAAGTGGCTGCGTGGTGCTTTCCGCAACGACAAGAAGTATGGAGCCTATTTGAGTAGTGTGCTGAAGCAGATGAATTTCTGTGTTGCCAATATGGTTACTCCAAATCAGAGAATGAGCTTCAACACAACGCAGGTAAATTCGAGTTGCTCTCATGTCGGGGCGATGGGCTGTACATTTGCCGATTCTATTTTATTGAATTTCTTGAAACGTTTTCTTTTTGGGGCTGGTTTATAGTTATGTCGTACCCCTTGGTAGCTCGTAAACTGGAAGACCATACAAACAGTTCACAATGGTCACAATCTGTTCCCGGGTCGCGGCACCAGTTGTGGTGTTGGAAATCCCACGTGAACTCTAGCTACAGATGTAGTTAGGATGTTCCCACAACAATACGTCTACTGGGATAGTAAACGATCGTTCGGGCGGACCTGAAGACCCCAGTTCTGCCCTTGCACCGGGACAAACTGGACCTTGTAAACTACTTATATAGGCCAACCAGTAAAATAAGAACACGCTACTAGCACGAGCAAAGCTAGCAGGTGTTTTGAATCCTCGTGGTCCCAACAGCGGAAGGATACCAGGCACGGGTAAGCCTTTTACGAGATCACCGAGTGTTCAACACTCGGCTGGAAGAAATAAAAGGGAGGCAATTCAAGCACTCCCAGTCGTGCAAATAGGCAACAATAAGCCGTCACGTAAAACCTCCCGATAATAATCGGCCAATACACAAAGTCTCTTGGCCTTGCCGGATGAACCCTCGCTACAGAGCTTCGAGTTCACCGACAGGCATAACACACTCAAACAAGCTTGACCTGACGCTTACCTTGAAGCCGGACGTCGCTCTGTGTGCTTGAGTGGAAATTCTGTTCTGTATTTAAGCTTACCCTTTCGGGTCTATTTCTAATTAGAAGTCCTAATTAAGTATACAAATATCAAGTGAACAATGATCCGTTATGGATCTTCTTGCATGGCAAGCGTCGTCTGCACCGTCGCATGAGCATCTTTAACGGTCCGCGCCCTGTCCCAGACGGTGGAAAGTGCCTTCCAAGGGGTCGCTGAAGCCTTCCGCGAACTCATCCCCACCGCCACTGAGGGTTCCGAACCGAAGATGGTCCGCTGAGTGCCAATTCCGCCAAGTCCATTAGTAATAATAAGGACAGCTTGGATTCCGTGACATAAGGGAGAAGTCCCGATAACTTGTTGAGAAATCGGAAGTGAGAGCACGTCAGGGCCCCTTGGACCTTTGGCGC
>NW_003305326.1:0-2570 GCF_000142945.1 Phytophthora infestans T30-4 | reverse complement strand
TTGAAGCCGAGAGTATAAAGAACATGCATTTTGACAGCGTTGCACACGTCGTGGAGCCTTCCGATTTATATCATGTCGTTGGGGGATGCAATAGTTTACGCCAGTCCTTTTGCTTTAGCCATGTACCTCATTAAATAGAATGCTGATAGCGACTCACGAGCTGTGACAGCTAGCAGCGCGACTGAACCATTAGTTCTTGACACCGATGGAAGCATATCACTAGCAGCTGTATTGTAAGTGGGTTCGACCAAGGAGCAGAAAAGTAGCAATCGAGCGCGTAGTGCCGGATCCATGAGCCCTACGAACCCCTCGCGCAACTTCTCCGTCGTTAACTGCGAGATCGGACACGGTTCGACACCCACACCAGCCTTCACCACTGCGTGACCCCAAAACGGCTGGTCTCCGAAGAACGGAACAATGAAGGTGGGCTTACCGGCGAGTAGACCGGCAGCCGTGGTGCCCGCGCCTCCGTGGTGAACCACCGCACACACTCGTGGCATGAGCCAGTCGTGCGGACAGTTGCCGATGAAGAAGACGTTGTCCGGAATGTCGAGGTTACCGGCCATATCACTCCAGCTGGACTGGGATAAGCACGCGAACACCAGCCTGCTGCGCCGCCTCGATGATCATCATGGTAGTAGCCAGCGGATCCGCCAGCACCATCGACCCGAAAACCGACGAAGATCGGGACCGCCGTCTCTGCCCAAAAACATCTCCAACTCTGGGGACGGCGTATAGACGAAATTGGGTCTGCCGCTCAGGGGTCACGGTGCCGACTATGTCATAGAGATTCCCCCCAGTCTGCCGGTTTGGCCACGAGTTCTGGACTCCACATGAAAGCATGCGGAATTTGAAGATCCAGAAGTAGGTCCCGACCGCCGTCGCCGTTGCGGATCTTGCGCAGTTTTAGTACCTTGGTGCGGAACTCGTTGATGAGACCCTCCGTTCCCTGCCACATGAGTAAATCCACCATTTTATACGACATGTAGTTGGTCTTCCTAAGCTCGTCCGTGTAGGGCATGTTGGCAAGCGGATGGGGGAACGCCATGGTGGGCACCCACGGCTGCGGAAACATGATGTGCAGCGGCACACCGAGGCGTTCGGCGACGTGGATGTGTCCGTAGGAGACGGGGTTGGCTATGATAGCTTGTGCCTGGAATGGCTTACCGGGTACGCCCGGGCCGTCTCCGTCTGGATCGGGGGCGGAGACGGCTGGCCACGTGGAATGCACGATTTCTTTGATTATCTCCTTGTTGCGCGGCACGTCCTTAGTGAGCGTCTCGATCTTGGTGGGTATGAGGTGGCCTCCAGTTTTAACCATGTAGGCGGCCAGTCTCCAACTTATGTACTGAGAGTTTGTTAACTCTCCGGGTACTTCGTACCCCTGTGTGCTCCACACCATGTAACCCCGTTACAGCTGCTGTCTCGGATCCCCTTTCTCCCCTGGCTGGATCATCTTCTGCCGCTAGCGTCTCTGTTGCTCTGCCGTCTCCAAGTGGGGCGGGTCCATCAGCCGCGAAACGACCGCGTAGCGCATCCCCTGCCCCTAGTACTGGATCTTCCCGTCCCCACAAGCATGCCCGAGCTTCTCCCAAGGCCAAACCCAAAACCAGATCGGCCTCCAAGTATACTTGGTATACCAAGTGCAGCGGGGCTGCCGTAGCTTTAGCGTCAGAGGAAGACGTTCGACTCAAAGAGTCACTGATACTAAGTTCCTTATCCAAAGGACACTTACAGCCCAAGACCAGGGCTCAAAGTTAACACCTTAACTTTTATGCTTCAAAACCAGAAGTGTTTTATTTACTATTATTGCGGCCAAGCCGCCTAGGGGTAAATGTATCTCTTTAACTATCTAGCATAGTTAAACCTAATCAAATGCATAACGTGTGGCTTTCAGCCAACGTACTGAGAGACCTTGTTAACTCTCCAACTTATGTACTGAGAGTTTGTTAACTCTCCGGGTACTTCGTACCCCTGTGTGCTCCACACCATGTAACCCCGTTACAGCTGCTGTCTCGGATCCCCTTTCTCCCCTGGCTGGATCATCTTCTGCCGCTAGCGTCTCTGTTGCTCTGCCGTCTCCAAGTGGGGCGGGTCCATCAGCCGCGAAACGACCGCGTAGCGCATCCCCTGCCCCTAGTACTGGATCTTCCCGTCCCCACAAGCATGCCCGAGCTTCTCCCAAGGCCAAACCCAAAACCAGATCGGCCTCCAAAACAGTCTCCCAGGCGGGATCCACATCCACGTCCAAACCTTCCGCCTCCCCTTCGAAGTCTGGTGCCGGATCCAAGTCCGGATCCATCGCCACATCCAAACCGGCATCAACGTCCAAAGCCGGATCCGTAGCTACGTCCAAGACGGGTGTAAGATCCAAGGCTGGATCCACTGCTGTTACGTCAAAATCTGGATCTGGACCCAAGACTGGATCCGCTGCTGCATCTCAGCCGGGATCCACAGCATCCAAGTCCGGATCGTCTGCCAAGGCTGGATCCGTCGCAGCCTCAAAGTCGGGATCGGCGTACAAGGCCGGATCCAAGGCGTCTAAGACATGGATCCGTAGTTACGTCCAA
>NW_003305325.1:0-2569 GCF_000142945.1 Phytophthora infestans T30-4 | reverse complement strand
TCGAAGATTAGCTCCAACGGATTGAAAGACAGCTATCTGCCAATGGCAAAGGCGTGCCTCGGTATTCTTACGTCGTGTGTTCGCTCTTATGGGGGAGTTTGATTTGATACGGACCAGTCCCAGAGAAGCAGTAACAAATACAGCAGCTAGCAGGTTCCTTTTACACGAAATTCAGACGTCCGACGATATACAGAGTGTACTTGCTGCATTTTCCGTAGCGTCGGAGTAAGGCGCACTTGTCATTCGTGGCATTCTCTTCACGATTGACACTGACTTGGCACCGCGACGGCGCACTTCGCCGGCAAAGAACTCAGCGTGTTGCTGTTGTGGTCGGTGCCCACGCAGTTCATGAAGACACCTTCTGTGGATACTACCGTGCAACTCGGTTTTCAAGAGCTCGTTGCAACCTAGGCGACACGTACAGATGAAAGAGAGGCAATCGACAGATTGTATACCAAACTAATGAATCGCAACGGCACGAGTACAGTGCGGACAACTAGAGCGTGCGACCATCCACTGCTTACATCTGTGAACTTTCAGCTGGAAGCCGTCCGGGATACTTAAACCGTTTTTATTTCCGGTTGTAATCAAGCGAGGTCTCAAGTGCCCGAACTGGGACTTTTCCGACACGGTAGCGTTCACATACGGCCATTCCAGGGCAGGTCCGCACTTCTGTGATAATACGTTCTAGGCTACATTTGAGCTACTGGAAGCGCTAAATATTAAGATACCTCCAATGTCTGACGACCGCGGCCAAAGAATTCGTTGTCGAGACTGTTAGCTGATGATATCGCCTCAGCGGCGGGAGTGAAAGCAAAAACAAGGAAGATGGCACCTGTACCATGGTCGAAGTCACAACTAGCGTTTTAAGGCTCGTCTGCCGATCGAAGATTAGCTCCAACGGGTTGAAAGACAGCTATCTGCCAATGGCAAAGGCGTGCCTCGGTATTCTTACGTCGTGTGTTCGCTCTTATGGGGGAGTTTGGTTTGATACGGACAAAATCAAATTGATGCGGACCAGTCCCAGAGAAGCGGTAACAAATACAGTAGCTAGCAGGTTCTTTTTACACGAAATTCAGGCGTCCGACGATATACAGAGTGCGCTTGCTGCATTTTCCGTAGCGTCGGAGTAAGGCGCACTTGTCATTCGTGGCATTCTATTCACGATTGACACTGACTTGGCACCGCGACGGCCCATTTCGCCGGCAAAGAACTCCGCGGGTTGCCGCTGTGGTCGATGCCCACGCAGTTCATGAAGACACCTTCTGTGGATACTACCGTGCAACTCGGTTTTCGAGAGCTCGTTGCAACGTAGGCGACACGTACAGATGAAAGAGAGGCAATCGACAGATTGTATACCAAACTAACGAATCGCAACGGCAGGAGTACAGTGCGGACAACTAGAGTGTGCGACCATCCACCGCTTGCATCTGTGAACTTTCAGCTGGAAGCGGTCCGGGATACTTAAACCGTTTTTACTTCCGGTTGTAATTAAGCGAGGTCCCAGCTGACCGAACTGGGACTTTTCCGACACGGTAGCGTTCACATACGACCATTCCAGGGCAGGTCCGCACTTCTGTGATAATACGTCTGTGGTGTAGCGGGATCAGCAAAATCTGCGAGATTGCCAGATCCAACTTACCAACTGCGCCCAGACACCGACTAACGGAGGGGGTCCCCCGATGATCCGTGTTCTGCTGAACTTTCCTCACCTTGTGTACCCGTCGGTAGGGCGGGATCTGCTCTCTCGGTAACCTCCGAAGAGTTCAAGTGGTGAAGCTTGAGTGTCTTGGCGAGACGTGGGGATGGGGTGGAGCAGCAGTGGAAAATCTTCACTCTGCGTCCGTGGATGGTTCCGTATCCCTAAGCGAATATTCGAGCTTATGGATCCGGGGCCTAGATCGTGGATCTAGCCGTAGGGTTGCCTTGCGGGTGTGGTCCCTTGCCTTTGTGTTGTCCTTTAAGTCGTACTCGCCGCCTCCTCTGACGGGATCTTGAGAGTTGAGAGTCCCTAGCGTGTAGCCGACCCAGTAGTAAATTCAGTTAACCTGTCGGATCTGCACAAGTAAAGGAAAAGCTCACTAGGTTGTAGGATCTGGCCAATGTATTAACCAGTTATCACTACCAACACTAGATTCGCAATTCCCAACCTTCTCGGAGCTCGTACGGCCAATGTAGTTCCGGTTCTTGAGGGCAGGAAGGCACTTGCGTGTCACTGTGCAAATTGGAGTCTGTATTGATATTTAAGCCTATACCTGCCTGGGTTTCTACCTTCTATGTCTCTCATCTGCTAAATCCCTTACCAGGCTCGGCTGCATGTCCCTTCTTCCCTTGACCCATCATCCCAGCTGTGTTATCTTCAGATCCACCGGATATATGACGTAATCATCATGGTCACCCTATTATGGGTACACTCATCCGGATCCAGGTCGCTTGGATCCACCTCACTGTAATGGTACACTCGCCGTGGATCCGAGCTCTCCAATCATCCAACATCATCTCGCAACCGTCTGTGATCTCCGTTGTCCCACGAAAGTTCGAGATCCACTGTATCCCTCATCCCTATACC
>NW_003305324.1:0-2569 GCF_000142945.1 Phytophthora infestans T30-4 | reverse complement strand
CGGTGGAATTAATGTCAGGTTTTGACGATGCTCCGCTCCAACCTCACTATTAACATCGGACAGCAAATCGACCTTCTCGTGGTGGCGAAGAATACCACGGATATGTCCCTTTGGATGGATCTGAATAAGAGCAACGGGGCTCAACCGTTTATCCTGCATGGCGGCGCCACATTAACGCTGGCGAGGGATTGAGCGTCAACGGTCAGGCGATGGTATACGGCAAGGAAGATGACGTAGCCGAGCCCACCACTTAGTACTGCAACGAGACGTCGACGGTCGGTGAGAACGAGTTGACACCTGGAACATCACTACGTTGCCTGCAACCCCAGACAAACAAGAGGTCATCGATAAGCCGATTCAGCAGCCACTCATCGTGCATGGTCGGAAGCGGTCATGTCATATTGGCTGAACTGCCGCCGTATGGAAGAGCTTCAGGTTATGAAGGTGTCGTCGCTCGTCAGAAAAATGACGAAAATGTAGATACATGTACGGCGACCGCTGCAATAGTAGTATCACACACCCTTTTCCTCTTCTTCAACGCTCGCTTGAGAAAATAAGTCGAGAATCATTTCGTCTTCATCATCACGTGGTGTAGCCTCCATTACGTAGCTCACACACTGAGGGATATGAGAATCCAGTTCATCGTCCGGGATTGACTCGCACTGTGCAATGTCCACAAAGGCTTCGTTTCGATTAAGAAAAGCACACATGTCGACACAGACCAGATGTTTCCAGCATCCAGATTCAGTGTGCTTCCGGGATCCGCACTGTGAACACCTGACTTGTGCTGCCCCGTCCATGAGATCTCGGGATCTGTACATCCCACGGTCCCCGGGTACGGTATCCCCCGGTCGAGAGTTGTCTCCTGTCTTCGCCGTTCGATCGTTGGATGCAGTGAGACAAACCCGACGGTAATCGTCAGGGTCGGAGTCCGAACCGTCGGATCCTGATTCAGTTCCTGAGTCGGGCGCCGTGACTTGGTGGACACGTCGAGCTGGGGCCGTAGGCGTCGGAGCCTTTTGGCGATACTTGCCGGATCCGACCGCCGCCTTCTTCTGGCGGTGTTTCGCGCGATCCACCGCCCGCAGCACTTCCTCAAGCTCGTCTGCGTCGGGAAGTCGTAACAGGGTCAGCCTGTCGGCCAGATCCACGTCTCCCACCGTCTCGATGAAATGATCCACGTGTTCCCGCAGTACCTTGGATCCCCCATCCTTGATCTTCAACTTGGCCCGTAGACCGGCCACATTTAGTCGATGTAGGTATTCTAGCGGGGATTCATCCGATCTGCGGCGAGCATGGTAGTATTGTCGTGCCACCGACACTCCCAATCCACAGTACTGGGTCTGGAAACTTCGCAGCAAATCTGGCCACTTGTTCCTGGTGGATCTACCCAGCTGCCGATACAAATTCCTGGCTGGCCCCGCTAGCAGATCCGCAAAGGTCAGACACTTCTCGGCATCCGACGCTTGATCTCTCATGAGGGCCGACTTGACCTTGCTGATCCATGTTCTCGCTCGATCCTCGTCTTGATCCTTGCCCGTGAACTCCTTCAGATCCCATATGGCTGAGATCCGTACCCTCTGGATCATGGACGATCCACCCGCCCCGGCTGCGGCTGTTGCTACCACCGCTGATGAAGGGGATGGGCCATCCAGATCATCTGGGTCGAACTCATCATGGGAGTTGTCTCCCTCCACTGTCTCCATCTGCACGGCTCGTGCTCCATGTTCGTGGGGCACTTGCGCTTGTGGCACGGGTGCTCTCATACCCTGTTCGGCCAGGAAACGACTCATCGCAGCTTCGAAGTGTCGCTGCAGGGTGCCCGAGGAAGTGTCGGAAGAGCCCGTGGCCGTCTGGTCCACTGGCGAGTCAGGATCCGTGGGGCGATTACCTTGAGCCCGATCTGACGATAAACCCACTGGCTTCTTGCCGGATCTGGCTCGATCCTGGCTGGATTATATCAGATCACGGGTAGGGCGTACTGGATCCCGAGCCTTCACGTTCACAGGGACTTCCTGTCCCCGGATCCTCGCCCGCGCTTCCAGCATGGATGCCCCGGAGGGTCCTAAAGTCATGCGTCGTGGTTCGGACGACGTGTCTGACTCATCCTCAGCGGCGGATTCGTAGTTCGAGGACGCAGCTTGGCTGATCCTCGGCGACGACACTGGATCCATAGTGCGCGACCTTTCTCCGGTGATAGACTTTACTCTGGCAAAGAGGTCCCGCGTCGCGGATACTATGAGATCCAGGTCTAGCTCGAAGAAATCCTCTGCGTCGAACACACCAGCTACGATGCCTGACTCCGTAAGCAAACGTAATAGATCTTTGACTGCCACCAACTTGTTCGCCGTTTCGTTGGTGCTCTCACCGGTTCCCTTGGATCTTCGATCTGTCGTGGATTCAGGATCTGCATGGCAGGTGCTTGATGCAGGAAGTCGCGTAAAGCAAGGTGGCGATACACAAACTCGAGATCCTTGTCGGACCAGCTTGACCTGGATCCAGCTTGGTCTTCTTCCGACTCTGGAGCTTGCATCTTCTTCCGCGTAGTCTTACTCGTTTTCGTCTCTTC
>NW_003305323.1:0-2569 GCF_000142945.1 Phytophthora infestans T30-4 | reverse complement strand
ACTAAAATCGGTGAAGTTAAACAAAACTCCCTAAGTTAGTACACTCTACACATCGTACTTAAATAAAACGTTCAAACTTCATTTTGCCCCCATTTTCAAAACGAATGCCGCGGAACGCCACGTTACTCAAGGTACTGCGGTGTTGGAATTCCCACGTGAACTCTAGCTACAAATGTAGTTAAGACGTTCCCACAACAATACGTCTACTAGGATAGTAAACGATCGTTCGGGCGGACCTGAAGACCCCAGTTCTGCCCTTGCACCGGGACAAACTGGACCTTGTAAACTACTTATATAGGCCAACCAGTAAAAATACGAACACGCTACTAGCACGAGCAAAGCTAGTAGGTGTTATGAATCCTCGTGGTCCCAACAGCGGAAGGGTACCAGGCACGGGTAAGCCTTTTACGAGGTCACCGAGTATTCAACACTCGGTTGGAAGAATAAAAGGGATGCAATATGTGACGGGGTCACACAGCACCTTGCGCTAGAGGAAGTTATCTTCCGAGAGTATACAAACTCTCAGTGAACGGCAGTTCACAGGTCCCCTCTTTAATTAAAGAGAGCGAAGTGACCTAAATAAGGTAGATTGTAAACTGAGTATATTTATAGGTAGGTTAAGTTTGAGGTTAATACAAACTATCAGTTACCTATAGAAATGCAATGTCATTTAACCAATGGTTGGTTTGAATGACCTTGGTACCCTTGTACCAAATATCCCGGAGTATGACATGTCATACTCCTGAAGTGTGAAGTGTCACACTTCATGTAACCAGGGTACACTTAGTGCTACGTACCCCGTTACACCCCCCCAACGCTACAGCCACGAAGTAATGAAGGCACCACTCTTTCGCGCACTCGAAAGGCTATAGTTTGCAAGCAAATGCTGCGCTCTCGCCTCCAGAATATCAAGCTGATAGAAGAAAAGCTGGAGAAAATCTCACAGTTTTCACTAGAGCTTATGAATGAACGAGACGAGTTGGTTCTGATGATAGCTCACGTGAAGGAACAGACTATCCGCCTTGCCGCCGCTGCTGGAGTACCTACGCACGAAACATGCTACGTGATGTCGTTCTCCGTGGCTCTCGAACAGTGCTGCGAAGCTCTATTAGAGCACATTTAAATCAGCTTAATACAAATCTCACAGGAAGAAGACGAGACGACGTAAGTACTTAAAAAATCGATACCATTTGGCGAAGGCAACTGCTCGTGTTAATGTGTTATGGTCGCAAGTAGCTCCAAGTCAGTCGCCTCTATCTCCTTAGCAATTTGGTTTGCTACAGTGTTAACTTCTGGTTGCATAACTATCATCCACATGATACGAAGCCGCATAATTGCGATATCGTCTGTTGTAACGGCACCTTGTGCAAGCTGGAAGCTGTCCTTCAGCACGGAATAAACTTGGGCAATAGTCAACACACCACACGAAGTTCCATGGGCTGCTTTGGCAACATTAACCATACTTTACTGTTCTCCACTGGATAATCTTCATTCGGCATTGTCTTATCATGCCACTCTTTCAAAAATGGCACAGACGTAGACGTGTAAGTCGCTTCCATCGTATCGCTATACGAAGATCCGCACATTGGGTCGTAGTAGTAGGGTGTAAAGCACGGATCTTCTCTTTTGTAAGCAAATCCAGATATGGATGCACGTGTGCGAAGCCGTATGGACATGACGCAAGGCCTCGATCGTGCCGTCATGGAAACAATTGACCAGATGATGGTGGCGCACAACCCGTATACATAAGAATTTATCAACGCGTGTAGATTTTCGATAGATCGTGGTTGGGATGCGTATGCAGCAGCCATCAGGGAGCACGAACGACGCCGCTCGGCAGGGGAAGACGTTGATGACCATGACCCGTCGTTAGCCTTGAGTAATTTTCTTCCGGAGGGGGATCACCTTAAGCTGCGTCTGCACGTGACACGGAATGCGAATCCGGGTACGCATAACACCCCAACGGCATCGGAGGTGGCAGCCGTTGTGATCGATACAAACGCGGCTGAACATCTTGATATAATCCTACACACGACAGGAGGAGGTTTCAAGCGCATCTTTGAGACGAGCGTTACCTACGACCCGCTGCAGTACCCTCTACTGTTTCCGTACGGGGATAATGGCTGGACTTACGATATCCCCTACGTTGGTAATCCCGTCGATCGCCACGGTGACCCCTTAACCATGTCCGTTCGGGAATATGAGGCGTATCTGCTTTACGACCGGACGGTTAGTAATTCGCTTATCCTGCGCGGTGGGCGACTGACGGAGCAATACTGCGTTGACCAATGGGCCAAATGCGAACAAGAACGCCTGCGCTTCATCAAGAAGAACCAGCTCCAGTATCGATTGGAAACCCTCCAGGGACTCACGGACGCGTTGCGTGGCGTGTCTGTTGAAATCCACAAAATGGCAGCTGACGACGAGGCGGCCATACGTAGGACTCACCGTGGGAATAATACGGAATGCGGATATCGCGCGAGCTCGATCCGTCATAGTAACTACCCAGAAACCACTGGCCATGTCAAGAGAGCAGTACCAGAGTACTTTATCCAGATCTCCAACAGGA
>NW_003305322.1:0-2568 GCF_000142945.1 Phytophthora infestans T30-4 | reverse complement strand
TCAGGTGCTCAAACCAGCAAAACCTTGAAGGGCCAGGGCGCAGCTTCGTTAATATCCTTCTCACACGATTTGGTAACCTTTATGAAGTGTGCGGCGAGAAGTAGGGGTAAACCGTCTTGTCATTAGTTTATTTTACATTGTGACCTAAAACCGCTAGTTTTTTTAGTATTTGTGTACAGGTTTAATGATTCAATATTTCAAAGAGCAGCAACCGCGATGGCTTCAAACGTATCTTGCTGGTAAGGAAAGCGATGAGAAGGGTCTAAGTGCGTTAATGAGACTATGTCAGCGGTTTGCAGCACGGTAATGTCTTTTAATTTTGTTGGTTTTATAAAATTACTTTCTTTAATAGTGTGATAGTCATGGATTTACAGTGCAAAAGCCACAGTTCGCAAAAAAGAATCAAGCCGAAATGATCGAAACGCATTGGCAGTTTGCCGTGAAGGTTTGGGATGAATATGGGTCATTTCCTCTAGACGCAATCTAGAAAAAGAGGAGCTACCAACATATCCGGTTGGTCATGTATACTCGGTGCAGCAGAACGGCTGGATGGATGCCAAAGTGTGGGCGATATATGTACGAGAGCTGCTCAAGTTCGAGATCGAGGAACCATCAGTGCTTATACTTGATAACTTCGACGCACATGTCTCAGCAGAAGGACTTAATGTTGTTGCCGAGACAACGTCGGCACTGGTTTGCCAACTACCGCCCAACAGTACAGCAATCTGCCAGCCACTAGACGTTGGGGTCATGGGACCTTTAAAAAAAAAAATTACGGGAAAGTGGCTGTCAGACATCAGCGTGGAGACGAACTTTGTGGCTGAAACTACTGAAGACTCGGTGAATGACGCGGCATCTGTATATTGTAGCAAGTGTGGACGGCTGGAATCGTGCACGTGCTGGGAGGAGTGCATCTGCTGGGACGAGTGCATGTGCGATGAAGAGTGCTTGTGCCTGCAGGAGTGCGTCTGCGTGACACCAAACGAAGACGATAACGGAGCGAGCGAATCGAATACTGCGAGCACGGACAACGAGGTCATGGATGAATCTAAGGCAGAGAACAAGGCGGCCAAAAAACGTCTTGCTACAATACAACGGACGATCGAGGCTTGGGGGGAGCTTTCAGAAGAAGTCGTAGCGAAAAGCTTCCGGAAAGCTATTCCGATGTGCCCGATAGTTGAAATATAATCGCATTTTTTCTACTTTGCTTTTGCTAATTAATTCGTTTTATCTACCAATAAAATTGTGCGACGGATTTTCCTGTCGAGAAAACAAAAAAAGAACTACTATGGAGGATGGCGCTCAGAGGGTGGCGGATTTCACCGTCGTTGTCTGTACAACCTTCAGTAGTCAGGATCTTGGCTCTGACTCGGGCGAAGTATAATCGCATGTACCAACGACATTGGCCATAGCCTACTAGCAGCCATGATTAGAGTCTTTTGAGGCCCGTGACCCACAGTAGTCAATGACTTTGGGGTATTTCGAGCTGTGAGGCCACGGGCGGGCGTTCGCCGTCAAGGTCATTACATTATATGCCGTTTACTAAAGTTAAAAAAAAAACAATCATGTTCTATTAAAAAAAAAGCACAGAAAACATGTTTTTGTTTTGAGGTTCACTTGGCGGCACAATGTAGCGATTGTTGTACCGAAGGTCGTAACTTTCATCTACATGTATACGACTAAGGAAATGATGTTGTGAGTCACAACTTGTGACCTCCCATCTGGTCCAGATGATTGGTTTTTATTCTAGATTCTGGAATAAAAACCAATCATAATGTATGGTGCATCCCATCCGGAACGCTAATACATTGCTCACGTCTTAATCGCTGATACGTCGAATAGAGCTGTCGACGTCGCGACCCTTGGCACCGATTCGACGTCGACGACGCCGGACGATCTTTTACACTCGATGTCGCGTTGCGCCACGCCGACACCCATGCGTTTCTCGTAGTGTTATTGGTCGAAACTATGCGAAAGAGCCCATCATTAACCTGCCATTTTTCAGCCTGCTAACTCCCATATTTATCATGCGTATGGCTCCCACTTCTAAAGAGATCCTCATGGATCTTGGCAAGCCCACTCCGTGCCCACCGTACCGCTCATTTTGCACCCATTGACACTGCGTCAGCAACATGTGCTTAGCTCATCGGGACCTTGGCCCATTCTTCAATTTCGCAGGAGACGCCGACAAGAACATCGCGGATGCCATGGCGAGCGATAGAGATACAGACGTGAACAGTCTGGCAACCCCTTCCAGCAAGAACTAGACCCGACTAGCAAGCCCAGCCACCACGAAAGAAAACGAAGCATGTACTTTGATACGTCGTCAGCAAGGACGGACACGTAACAATGCCATCCAAATCGTCACGGATGACCGTGGGGGGCTGCGCCAAGGGACAACCTTCGATTCACACGGTTCAGGGAAACTGTCTCCTTCCAGAATATTCTTCTCAGAGCCAACACGGTCCATGGTACGAAGATCCGAAACCGACCATACCAGTAATAGATTGTCCGGGACGGCTCGGCACATCACAACCACGTAAAGATGCATCCCATTTTCCCGGAGCC
>NW_003305321.1:0-2567 GCF_000142945.1 Phytophthora infestans T30-4 | reverse complement strand
TTCGTACGATCTCTCAAGAAATCATAGCGTACTGTTCCACAGCTCAGATCTGCCTCGTCTACCCAACTGGGTTCGTCATATCCACGCCAATACACCATAAATTCACGGTAAATCCGTCCGTATCTAGTTCGCTTCCCTGACCTCATATCGGTGATCTTCTCGACTTCGAACTCGTCGGCTTCGAGATCCACATTCCAACTATCTTCCGGTAGGAGGACTTCGTCGAAGTCGACGCGATCGGATCCATCCACCGAAAGACGGATCTGCGGCCGATCCGGATATTGTTTGACCGACTTCAGCTTGGATACGTGTACTACAGGGAACAGGCGATATTCGGTACCTGCCGTTTCCAGCTTAACCGCGTGTTCTCCAATCTTCTAGCTCACCCGGAACGGTCCATGCCATAGATGGGCCAATTTGCGGGCGTACCCTTCTTTCACTCGATCCAAATAAAGCCACACCTGCGATCCCACTTGGATTTGATGTGGACGGGCGTCTTCGTTGTGTCGATCCGCTCGATCCTGTATCGCACTCCGCAGCCGTTCGTTCACCTGGGATCTGGCTTGCCGGTAGTATTTCTGGACTTGGTATCGCCATCGTCTTGGATCTCGGTTTCTCTTCTTGGTGCTACATACCGGAATGGCCGCTTCCAGGGTGGATTTGGGATCCCACCCATGTACCAAGTAAAATGGGGTATCACCCCGGATCCTGTCTTGGGCGGTGTTCATCGCGAAGGGGAGTCGTTCTGCGTACTCATCCCAATCCCTCTGATCCAAATCCTGGACATACATCTTGAGTGCTCTCGTGATCGTCTGCACCATGCGCTCGGCCGACCCGTTAGCTTGGAGACGGTATGCCATGGTTGCTCGCTGTCGCTGCCTCAGGATCCGGTTGAATGCTCGAAAGAAATCAGACATAAAGCCTGGCTCCCGATCATGTCTAATCATTTCGCTAGCTCCAAATCTTCGGAAAACACACTCCTCGTACGATTCAGCAATGGTTTGCGCAGTTCTAGACGCACTAGCATTGGCTATCACGTATCCGGTAAACAGGTCCACCCAAATCAACAATTCTGTGTTTCCTTTGAACGACTTGGGCAACGAGGGGATATGATCCATGGCTATAATTTGGAAAGGGTAAGTCGCTTGGATATTCCCAGGTGACTCCCCTTCGATTGTGGGCCTGCCCTTGCCTGTCTCACAATCCACGCATTCACCGACATATCGTTGTACGCTCTTGAATAGTCCCCTCCAGTCCGGATCCGTTGGTAGGTCCGACCAATACCCTGATGTCCGCCTTCCAAGCTAGCGTGATAGTGGTGTAGGACATCCTGTTGTAAGGTTTCCGGCATCACCAGTCTCATCATCCATCCCGAACTTCGTCGACTCTCTTCGTAGGGGGGCAATAGAAGAGCAGGTCATTCAGATCCACTGCGTAGTCCGTAGCGATAATACTGTAGGATTTGGCATCCTCCCGACGCAGGTCTCGTACATCCCCCATCAGATACTTCGTTAGTCCCAAAATCCATGCTTCCTCATTCTGTCCTTTGAGGAATAGCTCAATGCGGACTCCCTTCACAAAATGTTTCTCTCCAAAAATTGGGGGGGGGGGGGGAAAAAATATCTTTCTCCCTCTGGAATTTAGTGGAAGGCCCCTTATCTGCGAAGGGTGCTCTTTTTTCGGAATCAAAACAAAAACAACTTGTCTTAAATCGGTTTAAAGTAAAAAGAGAAAACTCGGAGGTTCGGGCTCTCTCCTCCCCTTTCCAAAACACCAATTGTTTTTCCTAAAAAGGGGGCTGGAACCAATGGTCGCACTGGCAATTCAATCTCGCTTGACATGTAATAACTCGTGATCATCCAACACGCAGTGGACCATCACTTTCTGCCGTAACAGCGTTAGGGCCGGGGCCTTGCAGTCAATCTCACCTCGCACCTGTCTGATCACCAAGTTTGAATCCCCGCAAATCACCAGCCGTTTTGGATCTTGTCCCTTTAGTAAATCCATCCCCCCAGAAGGAGTCCGTTATACTCCGCTTCATTGACGGTGAGGCCCTCCGCATAGGTGGATCTGGCCCTTACCACTTCCCATCCGGGCAGTCTCCACAGTATGGCGCTGTATGTTCCTCCACCGCGTCGCACGCGAGCAGGTCCATCGAAACCCAGGACGTACAGATCCTCATCCACTTGTACCGTCGGGATCGGGATCTGGATCCGGCGTTTGGGCTCTTTCTTAGGAGCGATCCTAGTCTGCGCTTTGTCCATCTCGGCTCTGGGTGTGATGCTCGCGGCCAAGACTCCCAGGATCTCGTCTTCCCCTTTCGAACATTTCACGATCTCCAGTGTCCAAGGTGAAAGTAAAGCTGCCCCTTGTCCCAACCGTCCTTGTAAACCGGCCGACTTGAACAACTAAGCGAGCGCAGAGTGTCGAGTCACGATCCGGATGGATCTTCTCACCTGAAGGTTGTAACTGAGATCCAACACCCCTTTCCACTCGCGAGTATCTACTCTCTCTACCGCTCCCGTAACCTCAGCTCATCTCCGTTCGCTTTCGGAGTGACGCGCGCG
>NW_003305320.1:0-2567 GCF_000142945.1 Phytophthora infestans T30-4 | reverse complement strand
TCGACGCGCAAGTTCCGGTGTTATCTGAGTTACGCGGAATTTGATCTGTACACGGACCATCAAGCTCTCACGTGGATCTTTGGCGAGACAACACGAACGTCAAACGCCAAGTTGGCACGATGGGCCATGGAGCTGTCGCAGCTACGGTTTAAGATATACCACAAGCCTGGAACGTCGATGGGACACGCGGATGGTTTGTCGAGACTGTATCACCGACCGGATGCTGGTATTGTTAGCGCCATCCGAATGGCGGATCTTCTCAACGACAGTGAGGAAGAGACCCCTGGAGTGCAAGTGCCGATTTCGGACGAAGTGCAGAATTCCATCCGGGGAAAAAACCCCGCCCTCTTAAAGGGAAAGCTGGGTTCGCGAAAGTCCACGCAGTCTCCCATCTCAGTCCGGGGAACCGGCCGAGAATTAACGCAATCTCACGCAAAGACTGCAAAGAAGTAACCCAACAAGACAGAAGAATGCGTCCGCAGTTGTCGAGCCTCTCACGCAAGGGGAACAGGAAGAAGACTCGCAAGGGAGAGCCCTACAGGCGAACTCATCACGATGACGTGTTTGGATGGACTATGACAAGTTCGTGGCTGAGCAAGAACGTGTGCCCTGGATGCGAGCGCTGAAGGCGTTCCTGAAAGATGGAGCCTTGGCTCTTGATCCACAACTAAGAGTGAGTGTGCTGAAGATGTCTCCGCACTACTTGATTCGAAACGGAGTTCTGGCACGTCTCGTACATCTAGGAGCACGTGCCGGTCCAGCCCGAACTGTGTGCGTTCCAACTGTCCCGTTACCGTTCATTGAGACGGTCCTGCACTATTGTCACGCCGACATCTTCTCTGCACACTTAGGGAGAACGAAGACGACGGACAAGGTGAGACGCCACGCGTATTGGCATGGGTGGAGGAAGGACGTGATCGAGTACGTGCGTGAATGTTCTATCTGCAGTGGAGGGAAGGGACACAGACCTTGGAGAGCTGGACTGATGCAACGGATGCCAGTTCAGGACTTGTCTGGTCCGTTCTCGCTACTTATAGTCGACGCAATTGGACCATTGGTCGTTACTCCTCGAGGAAACAAGTACATCCTGGTGTTTGTGGATTATTTCACAAGATGGGTCGAGGCATTTGCGGTCGCTTCGTTGGACACGATCTCGTTTGTGAACGCAATGATAGAGGGCGTTATCTGCCGACATGGAGTACCGGAACGTCTACTAAGTGATCGTGGTTCCAACTTCACGTCCAATCTAGCCAAGTCACTGTATCAGACGTTGGGGATTAATAAGTTGTTCGGAGCGGCGTACCACCCGCAGACACAAGGTCTGGTGGAACGTTTCAACGGAACGTTGATGGGCATGCTACGTATGTTTGTGAACGAGACGCAGACGAATTGGGACGTGTACCTGCCAAGGGTCATATTTGCGTACCGGACGACATATCACGAAGGCCTCGGTGACACCCCGTTCTTTAGTCTGTACGGACGAGATCCTGTACTACCTATCGACTTGGCGTTCCTAAACACAGGAAGGGACTGGAAGAGTAACGAAGTTGCGACGTGCCGCCGGAAATTGTATCGCTCGTTGCGTGACTCGCGTCGTCTTGTGGAACGACAACTACTCAAGGCTCAGGATCGACACGAGCAGAGGTTGGACAGCCAAGTGAAGGTGACATATGCTGAAGGAGACGCTGTCTCGGTGTACCAGTACTTTAGAGCCCGAGTGGGGGAACGCAGGACGAAGAAGCTGGCGTTCTCCTGGCACGGTCCCTACCGTGTTGTTGGCCAAGTCGGGGAGAACGCCTACAAGATCGCGATTCCAGCGCACCCGAACAAGGTCGTCACGGTAAACGTCAACCGTCTGAAGCGCTTTCAAGGACGCTGGAGTCGACCCTATGCAGACGAGAAGCCTGACAGAGTCGAAGAAGAAGAGGATGAGGACGGTACGGGTCCATTGGACGTCGAGGACCTGCCGTCGACGAGCTTTGTGGAACGTCTCTCTATTGGCGAAGAAGAAACGGCGTTCTCGGGTGTGTCGTCGCCGATAGTGGACGTGATCGCGAAGAGAGTCGAAAAGCGTGAGTTGCAGTATCTCGTACTCACCGCCACGTATGAGACGTTCTGGTTGTCTCGAGCGGCGTTGGCACCGGAGTTTGGAACGATGATACGTGCCTTTGAGGACGCAGATCGGAAGAAGAGAGGTCTGCCGGAGTTGCGTCGGAACTTCAGGTTGGTCGAAGCCAATGCTGATGTGGACGACGCTGAGGTGTTGCTCTAGCTGGCAACGGGAGCCGGTTAGAATGCGTACGGTTGTGATACTGCACGAGAGTTGGTTGGGACTCGCTGAGTCTCAGAACACTGAGTGACGTGTACATATTTTCTATATTGGAACGACCACGGGGTGTTCTTTGGGGTTTTACGGGAATTGGGTATTTTTGGGAACGTCCAGAGCCTATGAAAAAACAGAAAAAACGTCCGGGTTGGGACCGCGAGAAAAGTTTGGGTGGTGAGTCGAGGTTAGAACCACGAAGAAAGCATTTTAAAAGGAGAAGGTCACTTGGGAGGACAGGGAC
>NW_003305319.1:0-2566 GCF_000142945.1 Phytophthora infestans T30-4 | reverse complement strand
CCTTTGAGCGATCGCGCTTCTGCGTCGCCGACATCGATGTCACATTTGACTCGCGGGCAGCGGGCGGTAATGCATTACCTTACTCAATCAGCAGATGTCGGCTTTCCCAGATTTTCTGACGTAACCGATCCACTTCTGCGGGCTCGTTTGCCCCTGGATTATCGTCAATCGTGACCTCCTCTGTGGTCAGTGGTACCTCCGGGATCACCCGCCAGGCCGTCCCCGAGATCCTCGGCGTGTAGATCCCCACCTTTCATGGTAACAGACTTGTTTATCTTCCGTCTTCGTCGGATCCACCATTGGATCCAAGCACTGCGACCCTCTTTCATCTGGCAGTCCTTCTGTCTTCGTGGGATCAGGTACCCTGGTATCGGGGAAGCCACCGGTTGGATCTAGTCGGTCCTCTAGCGAGTTTAAACCCGACGGTTCTGGTTTGACTAGTGTTGCCACTCTCGATAAGGATCCAGGCACCTTGCCCCATGAAAAGCTAGGATCCACTCTGGGGTCAGCGGGGTCTGGCGGTCCGGCTTCAGCCTTCGGCGATCCTTCATCCACCGATCCTGCGTTGTCTAGGGGCCGACTCTGGGGATCATCCCCGGTCTTGGATCCAACCTCCATCGCTTGGACCTCCATCCGACGATCCCTCTGCAGGATCTTTCGCGGAGTTGGATATGAAGGCCGATCCACCAAGGGGCCAGTTGGCCCCGCCGGGAGGTTCACCTCTCCGAGAGATTCGATCTCGGTAGTCGCCTCGTACGCCAGATTCTGCCATTCTCTGTAACGACGGGATCCCACTGACACATATCCAGGTCGCCTATGGATACCGTCCTTCGCTAGCCATCGCCCGATCTTCTCATAATGGTCCAGTAATAGTCTCTTGTCGCTGACGTTCGTGACCGGGAGGTATTGTGATCGACCTGGTCCTTGGATTACTGTAGGCACCCATTTCTCGCCCCGAGTGACCCACAGTTTCTCATGTTCCACCCACTTCAACCGATCTGGCAATTCCCAGGTCTCTCCGGGCTCAATCCAGGTCGTCTTATCCGCCCTTATGATCTTCATCTTCGCCCCGTACAACGGTCGCCGTCCGCTGAGCTGGATCCGCATCTCGTCAGGGAAACAAAGTGTCCCATCCGCCAGATCCAACCTCACTCCGGCTGGTACCATGAAATCCATTCCGAGGATGGCGTCTTGATCAGCAAGATCTCCAACCCAAATATCGAACCAGTACACTAAACAACCTGCCAACGTGACCTTGATTCGCGCTCTCCCGTTTGTACGGTACACGCCTTCACCAATCCCAACACAATCTTGGATCCGACTCCCATCCACTTGGCACCCAGCCTTACGAGCAAAGGCGATATCTAGTATAGACAACTCGGCACCACTATCTAGGAGTAGGATTGCTTTTTCATTGTTGATCTTGCCCCCTACCTTGGCTTGTCTGAACCACTTTCCTGGGGCGTGGTACTTCCAGTATCCACGGGACTCCCCTGTTAGCAGATCCATGGATCCAACATCCTCAGATCCACAGGATCCAGTGACCAGACAGACCTTAGGTGGATCTGCAGTGACCTCGCCCTTGGTAGGCTCAAAACATCGACCATGTTGGCGTTTTCTCCACACAAAAAAACCACGCGCCTCTCTCCCCTTTGTAGAATCTCGGGTTTGAAGAGAATCTCCGAATCTAGCCAACTCCATCTCACTGGCGCCAAACAAGAGATCTTGGCAACTGACACTCTCATGTTAGATCACGCTGTATTATTCGACTGGATCTACCTGGACTAGCGATGTCTTCTTCACAAATGCATAAATGCAGTACCTAGAACGCTCGGCTCGTACCGGATTCAAACCCGGCGAGCGTCCTAGTTTAACATCTTCTCGGCCACTTCTGGTAGCATCCCTCGGTGCTTGGCTGGGTCAAACAATTGGCGGATCTGGTTGTAGAACTTTTCCATCGGCCACTTGCCGACGTCGTGAATCTCGCCATAGCCGCGACACACGTAGAAAAAATGATCTCCGGGATGACCTTTCTTGCCACACTTCTCACAGGCCATATGTTTCCAGCATCCAGATTCAGTGTGCTTCCGCTGTGAACACCTGACTTGTGCTGTCCCGTCCATGAGATCTCGGGATCTGTACATCCCACGGTCCCCGGGTACGGTATTCCCCGGTCGGGAGTTGTCTCCTGTCTTCGCCGTTCGATCGTAGGACGCAGTGAGACAGACCCGACGGTAATCTTCAGGGTCGGAGTCCGAACCGTCGGATCCTGATTCATTTCCTGAGTCGGGCGCCGTGACTTGGTGGACACGTCGATCTGGGGCCGTAGGCGTCGGAGCCTTTTGGCGATACTTGCCAGATCCGACCGCCGCCTTCTTCTGGCGGTGTTTCGCGCGATCCACCGTTCTCAGTACTTCCTCAAGCTCATCTGCGTCTGGAAGACGTAACAGGGTCAGCCTGTCGGCCAGATCCACGTCTCCCAACGTCTCGATGAAATGATCCACGTGTTCTCGCAGTTACCTTGGATCCCCCATCCTTTGATCTTCAACTTGGCCCGTAACACCGT
>NW_003305318.1:0-2566 GCF_000142945.1 Phytophthora infestans T30-4 | reverse complement strand
GCCTTTGCATGACGAATTCCGCAACTGCCGAGCGATCGGCAGGGAGCACCGAGGGTGTCGGTGTATAATTGTCCGTGGTAACTGCCTGCTCGCGAATCTTGCTGCCTGGATCGATCAAGTTCTGCGACGTCCATCTCGTTATCGGAGATGCAGTACGCCGAGGAGGCTCGATGGGCTGCTTGGACGGAGAGCGAGTCAAGGCGTTCACACTGGCTACACTCGAAGATAATCCTGAAGTCGAGTGCGCCGGCAGGCCTGTTGGCACCGGTGAGGCTACCGGGGCGTGCTGAGACACCGGTTCACGTACCGGTGATGACCACAACACGGACTCGTTGTTCACAGGAACTGAAACGCCAAGCCTCAGCGTCCATGTCGACCGAAAGGAGGTTCTCTCCTCACCCAGGGTGGAGCCGCCAGCCATCCGTGGGGTGACCTCACGGCGAGAAGTGCCCGAAACACGTGGGGTGGCGAGCGTTGTTTCACGCAAAGAACGCGCGTTCTTAACCGTCGAGGAGTGCTCGACGCTGTTGAGTGCGAAACTCGGCTAGCGGTAGGAAACGAGCTCCAGCTCGTGTACGAAGTTGCATAGCTGCGGAGAACGTCTTCAAATACGCGGTTGACGCGTTCCGGTTGTCCATCCGTCTCCGGGTGTGCCGCAGTCGACATCAGCAATTTGGTTCCCAAGAGCTCGAAGAGGCGTGACCAGAACGCGGATGTAAACCGCGGGTCGCGGTCGGACACGATGGACTCCGGCAGACCGTGGTGACGAAAAATCACGTCGACGAAGTGGGCCGCGGACTCTTCCGCGGTGATTGAGGCCGCCACCGGAACGAGATGGACCATCTTGCTGAAACGATCGACGAACACAAGTACACCTGTGCGCCCGACTGTATCGGGCGGAAGACCGAAGATGAAGTCCATCGAAATGGAGCGCCAGACTTCCGTGGCGACCGGAAGAGGGCGCAATGGGGCCTGAGACGTCGAAGACGGTTCTAATGCCAAACATATTGCATACAAAAATATAGATGTTAATGACGCCAACGATCACAGTATAGTATCAGCTCATGTACCGATTGTGCATTTAACTTCGCAGCATTTCGTTCAACAAAAACGTTTAACGACAAAACGAGACATACCTGCTGGAACCGTTCGCGCACTTCTAACAGACGCTCAAACAGCTAACGCTGATCATGACAGAGTGGTGCCTAACAGGTTAAAACTGTGTGTTGGTGCACCTATAACACTTACCTACAACATTGCCCAAGCTGCAGGTCTGTGCAATGGTACAAATGCTATCGTTTATGACTTTATTTTTGTGTCGGGAAGCGATCTACCCATCGTGCTCGTTCAAGTCACGGACCCGTATATCGGTCCTTCCCTACTAGATGAAGTAGCAAATATCGTTCCAATACCACCAAAAGACGTTACTTGGGGAAAGGCATCCAGTGATCTTCGCGTTGTTCGAAGGGGAATTCCGCTTCGATTGGCTTATGCTATGACAGTGCATAAGGTACAAGGGCTTACATGATCGTGTGTGGTTTTTCACTCTAATGCAATTTCAAACATTTCGTTTGCATACGTAGCCCTTTCACGTATAACACATCGAAATTTAATAGTTATTACACAGCCACTGACACTAGAACGACTCACAGCTACTCCCGAGCAATTAGCAATTTTCCGAAGTGAGGAGCAGCGTGTTTTAAAAGCTGTCGCCCAAACGACGCTAGCTGCTTCGTCGGTGGTAGACAAAATGAAAGCGGTGGCGCAAGCTCACAACAGCACCATCACACCAAGATGATAGGAAGGTGAAAACTACGAAAAATGGCTTTCGAGGCGCCAAAACAGCTCGTAGCGCAACGCAATAGAAAAAGACAACTTTGTCGCCCCGAGAACTACAAGAGGTGAGAAAGCTTCTGATTCTGGACAGCAACGAGGCTTTTTAACATGCTTTGTTTTAGGGACTCCGATAAAGCAATGTAATATTGCTGCAGTAATGATGGCTGCGCATACCTGGGTGGAAGAAAGATTCTAGTGCTGTACTTCGAAGGACTTAAGTAAAACTAAGCTCTTCGGGTTGATCGTGACTGCTGGCAAACAAGGGCTACGACACGAACAGGACATGGAAATTGAGTGAAGATTCAAATAAAACTATGAAGTCGTTAGTCTAACTAAGTGGCGTCAATGTAACGTCACCAAACAAAAAAAGTTTAAACAATGTAACCAGTGCATCCACAAGCGTTCATTCGCACTGTATCAACTACTGGAGTCTGCGTATTAACGGGGCTATGACTCGTTGTATTTGCAGTATCGGCAAGAATACATAATATCGCTGGGCAATTAATGAAAATGTGATTTTCAACTCGAAATAGAGTTTTACTACATGTATGTAGAGCTCTGCTTTGGTTTGCTCTTTCTTGCAAAAAGAATGGTCAGGCTATGCCTGGTATGGAGGTGCAGGTTACGGCCATTTTTACTAACACCGTCTGAAGTACATAATCCACCTTTGAGCAAAAAACATTTTATTTCCTATTAAATACTGTATTGCAAGTAGTTTAAAAATCCTAGA
>NW_003305317.1:0-2566 GCF_000142945.1 Phytophthora infestans T30-4 | reverse complement strand
TTCCTCATGACGTTCCAGCCATGCCATGCCAAGGATGAGGTCATACCTCGCATCCAGGTCTAAGACCAAACAGCGTTCCACGCTATCGAAGTTCTCAAACTTCACTCCAAGGTCGACAGAGACCTTCGACACAGTTACCAGTGTCCCCGTCGCGAGACGGACAGAGATCGTATCTCTCGTTGGCACTTCCAGTGGCAGGTACCTCGAGCAAGGCAGATTTTGCAAAACATGGCTAATTTCGGCTCTCCATTTCTGCTTTGCTTAAACAACAGTCATTCGTGAATCTCGTCGGGCGCGAAGCTGGATTTCAACGCAATTTGGTCACTCCTTGGAAGGAGATATGCACGAGGAAAGTAATAGCTTCTCTTGATGCAGGAAGTCATCTGGGCTAATGACGTCATATCTCTATTCGAAACTAACCACAGCTACGTAAAACGGGGGGTGCAATAAAGCGCGGGGGAAAGCAGGGCGTTGATTATATAAACGACGAGGACGCATTGCTATGCCAGCGCCAATGTAAGGTGTGTTCGGTGTAAAGGGCGGAGGGAAACAACGAGAAGGGACTTCAAGAAACTATTGCGCAGCTTTTTACAGAGTCGTTAGTGGCTGGTGACGCAATGCAACAACGTGTAGGGGCACGCGAAGAGCCCAAACTTCGCTTGCTCGCAGAACTGGGCAAAATCGGGAGTTAGCCACTAAGAATAGACATATTAGGGAAAGAGATATTAGGAGCAGGTTCGATTAGTAAAAAGTGCATTGATTCATAATCTGGTAAGTTCGATACCGCCTCCTCTTGACTGCACAACCTTGTTTTCACTGTATGGGCTTTGCTTAAGGTAAGACTCGATGTGGCGACCGTAGATGCACTGAGGCACATCAATTAAATAAAAATGAGAAAGTTTAGGTCGGCTCCGATTGTATTAAGAGTTGCTGTGGCATAGCGCATCCTCTTTGGGGAATTATTACCGGTGAGCTTGTCTACACCCGCGCATAATATTTATTTCTACATTTGCCTTAAGTGTGCATACGTTCTTCTATAAAATTTATTATGCTGTTCAGAACAGCACAAGGCGTTTAACAACACGTCCAGTCACCTCTCCGCGGGCAAGGGGCTAAGATGCCCTACCACTACTCCGCACAAATCCTCACCGCCTCTTTCGCCGTCCGCTCATGCAGTCCAGACAAGGAGTTATGCGCGAGGCTCCGAATCTTGAATGTTATAGTTTGGCCTGAAATGTAGCAAGTACGCGTACACAAAAGACGTATACATACTGTATGCACTTACTTGAGGCTACCTCTGTTTTGTTGCGCAAGTTGTGGGACTTCCAGAATACTGAACTACACCTGAATACTACCGTGGGCAATCAACAGCTCAAATGTCAGCTGGGACCGCTCAAAAGAATTTTATGCCAACCAAAAAGACTGTACCCGCGAAGCAACATGCTGTGTCTCTTCCGAGATGCCGACAAAGAAAATCAAACAATGAAGCAGCTTGCTCAAGAAGTGAGTGCTTGTTGACGGAAGATGCCTAATTTTTACAGGGTTTGGGGACTACAAAGCATGCCCGGGGGTGTCCGATTGATGTTTAACTTTTGCTGATACAATGGACGCTCAGCTAGCAGCAAAACCGCCGAGCAAAATGTAGAGCTAATGCTTCAGCTACACCTTGTCCTGTCATGGCTGCTGAATATTAGCCTTACATGGGCGGCATTGATTAACACGATCAGCTACGATTTTTAAGTTTACGCGATGCCGATGGCGAATCGGTATGTCGTTATGCTGATGAGGAGCGGCTCCACTGACTAATTAATGCTATTCCGAACTGCAGATTCAGTAATTACTCTAAAATGCCTCTTTCTCGGCTCGTTGACATGACGTTAATGAGCGCGTACATTGTCTATCTCTACCGATGGGGGAAAACTAAGTAAAAGAAGGACTCGCGCCTCGACTTCCTGTCCCGGCTGCATAAAGAGCTCGTTGAAGAAAATGAGGACGATCTCACATAAACACAAGTCCCTCTCGTAAAGCATGACCCGGTGGAGCAGCCAATGGCGATGTGAGGGGTGGGGGTGCATAAGCTAATCCAAACGTCGGACATGCGGATGAACAGCGGTGTACAATGCCAATGCCAGCGCCAATGTAAGGTGTGTTCGGTGTAAAGGGCGGAGGGAAACAACGAGAAGGGACTTCAAGAAACTATTGCGCAGCTTTTTACAGAGTCGTTGGTGGCTGGTGACGCAATGCAACAACGTGTAGGGGCACCATAAGAGCCCAAACTTCGCTTGGTCGCAGAACTGGGCAAAATCGGGAGTTAGCCACTAAGAATAGTCATATTAGGGAAAGAGATATTAGGAGCAGGTTCGATTAGTAAAAAGTGCATTGGCTCATAATCTGGTAAGTTCGATACCGCCTCCTCTTGACTGCACAACCTTGATTTCACTGTATGGGCTTTGCTTAAGGTAAGACTCGATGTGGCGACCGTAGATGCACTGAGGCACATCAATTAAATAAAAATGAGAAAGTTTAGGTCGGCTCCGATTGTATTAAGAGTTGCTGTGGCATAGCG
>NW_003305316.1:0-2566 GCF_000142945.1 Phytophthora infestans T30-4 | reverse complement strand
CAAGTCGGCCCTCATGAGGGATCAAGCGTCGGATGCTGAGAAGTGTTTGACCTTTGCGGATCTGCTAGCGGGGCCAGCCAGGAGCTGGTATCGGCAGCTGGGCAGATCCACCAGGAACAAGTGGCCAGATTTGCTGCGCAGTTTCCAGACCCAGTACTGTGGATTGGGAGTGTCGGTGGCACGCCAATACTACCACGCTCGCCGCAGATCGGATGAATCCCCGCTAGAATACCTACATCGACTAAATGTGGCCGGTCTACGGGCCAAGTTGAAGATCAAGGATGGGGGATCCAAGGTACTGCGGGAACACGTGGATCATTTCATCGAGACGGTGGGAGACGTGGATCTGGCCGACAGGCTGACCCTGTTACGACTTCCCGACGCAGACGAGCTTGAGGAAGTGCTGCGGGCGGTGGATCGCGCGAAACACCGCCAGAAGAAGGCGGCGGTCGGATCCGGCAAGTATCGCCAAAAGGCTCCGACGCCTACGGCCCCAGCTCGACGTGTCCACCAAGTCACGACGCCCGACTCAGGAACTGAATCAGGATCCGACGGTTCGGACTCCGACCCTGAAGATTACCGTCGGGTCTGTCTCACTGCATCCAACGATCGAACGGCGAAGACAGGAGACAACTCTCGACCGAGGGATACCGTACCCGGGGACCGTGGGATGTACAGATCCCGAGATCTCATGGACGGGGCAGCACAGGTCAGGTGTTCACAGTGCGGATCCCGGAAGCACACCGAATCTGGATGCTGGAAACATCTGGTCTGTGAGAAGTGTGGCAAGAAAGGTCATCCCGGGGATCACTGCTTCTACGTGTGTCGCGGGTGTGGCGAGATTCACGACGTCGGCAAGTGCTCGATGGAAGAATTCTACAACCAGATCCGCCAATGGTTTGATCCAGCCAAGCACAGAGGGATGTTGCCAGATGTGGCCGAGAAGATGTTAAACTAGGACGCTCGCCGGGTTTGAATCCCGGTACGAGCCGAGCGTTCTAGGTATTGCATTTATGCATTTGTGAACAAGACTTCGCTAGATCCAGGTAGCAAGACCCTAGATCCAGTCGATAATACACGTGATCTACATGAAGTATCAGCTGCCAAGGTCTCTAGTTTGCGCCAAGTGGATGAGTTTTCCAGATCCGAAGTCTCTTCAACCCTGGATCTACACAGAGGAGAGGCACGTGGTTATTGGGAGAAACGCCAGCATGGTCGATGGTTTGATCCTACCAAGGGTAAAGACCATCCTCACAAGACTGTACCAGCGGCATTTCCCATTGCGGAAGATGTTGACCCAGTAGCGATACAGCGGGAACGACGCAGACGGATACTAGTGGCACAAGACGAGGAACAGAAGTCGTTTAACATCAAGAAGGTGCTTCAGGGCCAAGCACAAGAGCTGAGTTACAAAGAAGCTCGAAATGCCTGGAAATATGCTGACCGGTTCGTGTTATCAGAAGACGGCGTGCTTCACTATCTTGGATTGAATCGTCGGTACGACCACGGTTGGCAAGAAGAGATCAAGCTGCGGCTTGTAGTACCAACAACGATGATTCAAGAGGTCCTACAGAACTGTCACGACTCGCTGGAAGGAGGACATCAAGGTGTGGTGAGAACGTTCCATCGCGTTAAGTCCGATTATTATTGGATCGGCTTGTACGCTGACGTAGAGAAGCATGTGAAGTCATGTTTAGATTGCAGCTCGAGTAAAAGCCGTCCGCAGCTTCGTGGATACTCACCTGGCAACGTACTAGCCGAACGACCTTTCCAGATCGTCTCGATGGATTTTGTGATCCCACTACCGAAATCTCGCAGGGGCAACACGGCGTTGCTCCTATTTCAGTGCTCGTTCACGGGATTCGTTATTGCCAAGGCTATGTCAGATACGACTGCACTGAGTGTTGCCCAAGTGTTCGAAGAATGTGTGTACCGACGGTTCGGAGCCCCATCATTAATACGGCATGACCGCGACCCACGCTTCATGAGCGAGGTGTTCCAAGCGTTCGCAGAGATGATGCAGTCAAGATCAAGAGCGACTTTGAGCTATAGGCCACAGGCTAATGGACAGCAGGAACGCTCGGTGAAGTCAGTGATGGGGTCCGTACGGGTGTACGCGGAAGACCCTCTACAGCAAGATTGGGACGAAATCGCGGAGAAGCTAGTATTTGCTATTAATACTTCTCAAGACACTACGAGGAAGGAAACGCCGTTTTACCTCGCTCATGGTTGGGATGCGCAGTCGACGTTGAGGGCAATGTCGTCATCACTCAAAGGAGGACTCGGCAAGCAGTCTGACGCACTAGCGTGGCGGCGTGAGATCAATCGACAACATGAGGTCGCCCTCACTATGGCCAAAGATTATCAGGCTGTAGAAAAGAGCGAAGGGCTAAAAAGCATAATGATGCCCTGAGTCGACTGGAAAAAGCCGCTGTACCTCAAACAGAGAGGGAATTGAACATTCGGCGGACCCTCCAGAAAGCTTCCGGAAGAGATGGACCGTTCCTGCAAAGATCCCCGCCGAAGATCTCTTTTTTTAGATTGGAATCTGGGGCGTGGCTGTTAC
>NW_003305315.1:0-2566 GCF_000142945.1 Phytophthora infestans T30-4 | reverse complement strand
GTTTCATCTAGTGCTTGCGTGTCATTCATTCGTCCCGAGTTGCTTTTGGAGCCGTCTAAGCCGTGGTACCCCATTGAAAACTTGTCATTCGCACCTCAGACATCTGACTGGCTTTCCGAAGTTCCGGCTCTCGACGCTCGTCAGCCATGGCGTACTGGATGGATGAATGCGCCGCATCAGCACCCGTACAACACCACGTACTTCCCGTGCCAGCGTAATCCGGAGTTCTTCAATCCTCGTGGTACGCGTTTCGTGGATGTGTACCGAAGCGTGATCGTTGACCCGTCTCTTGATTCAACCGAGCTTATTCCGACCTGGCGTTCGTTGTTTGACTCGCCACCGGGTACTCCACGTCCTGCTCTGGCTGCTGCTCCTGTTGAAGCTGGTACCGAGGTTTCGCAGGGTCCGGCTTCAGCTCCAGCTGCCGAGGCTCAGGTTCTTGATGAAGAGGAGAAGGAGAGTGGTGACTCGGCTTCGTTGACACTCTTGGCCACCGCGGCTAGACACTTGGAATCGATTTGAATCCTCGCTGCACGTTCTACGACGTTCTCCAGCATCTCAGCTAACTGTTGAGGTGTCCCGCGTGACTTCGTTTTCAGTGATCGCTCCGCGGTCGGCATTCATGTTTTCTTATTCTTAATTCACTTCCACAGCGTAATCATGTTCATGTTGTTCTTCAAATGCATATACAATTTGTTGTTGCAGTAACGTTCTTCGTCTGTTACCACAGGCTGCATCGCCCTGTGGACAGTTCATGCGTGATCCAGTCACGCTAGTCTTCGTCCGCCACTTGCGCCATCTGTAGCCGATTCTCGCGCTTCTTGGCTCGCAAATAGTCGTACAGCAGACCTCCACATGACAAGTTTGATGATGGTTCCCAAGTTGTATCTTCATAGCCAACCCACTTGACTTTAAACTCGCGTACAGCACGCTCCGTGCTCGTCGTTAGTGGTGTTCTGTCGTCGAGGATGGCCTCGACTTCATATTCACCGGCAACTTGGTCTGGTTCCCAGCTGTCCTCAGGCAGTAGTTCCTCATCGAAGTCGAGTCTTGCTTCATTAGTCGCGTCAAGTACCAACCGAGTGCTCGGTCGACTGTTGAATTCGTTGACAGCCTTAAGTCTTGACACATGCACTACTGGGTAAAAGCGATACCCACTTCGATCAGGCAGTTCCAGCTCGTACGCGAACTCTTCCACCTTGCGCTTGATCCGAAAAGGTCCATGCCATTGGTGAGCTAATTTCTTCGTCAAGCCCGGTTTGACGCGTTCCATGTACAACCACGCCCGGCTCCCAATCTCAAAAAGAGATCTCGGTGGAGCTCTTGCAGGATCTTCCATCTCTTCCGAAGCTTCTGGAGAGTTCGCCGAGTGTTCGTTTCCACTTGGTTGAGAGTACAGACAGACTTTTTCCGAGTCGAACTCAGAGCCTCATAATGCTTTTTAGCTCTTCGGCTCCTATTCTAACAGGCCTAGATAAATTCTTTGGCCATAGTTGAGAGCGACCTGCGTGTGTGTCGATTGATTCTCACGCCGCCCCACGCCACAGTGGCGTCGGACTGCTTGCCGAGTCCTCGTTTGAGTGATGACGACATTGCCTGCAACGTCGACTGCGCATCCCAACCATGAACGAGGTAGAACGGTGTTCCCTTCCTCGAAGTGTCTTGAGAAGTATTAATAGCAAATACCGGCTTCTCCGCGATTTCGTCCCAATCTTGCTGTAGAGGGTCTTCCGCGTACACCCGTACGGAACCCATCACCGACTTCACCGAGCGTTTCTGCTGTCGATTAGCCTGTGGCCGATAGCTCAAAGTCGCTCTTGATCTTGACTGCATCATCTCTGCGAACGCTTGGAACACCTCACTCATGAAGCGTGGGTCACAGTCGTGCCTTATTAATGATGGAGGCCTCGAACCGTCGGTACACACATTCTTCGAACGCTTGGGCAAACACTCAGTGCAGTCGTATCTGACATAGCCTTGGCAACAACGAATCCTGTGAAACGAGCACTGAAATAGGAGCAACGCCGTGTTGCCCCTGCGAGATTTCGGTAGTGGGATCACAAAATCCATCGAGACGATCTGGAAAGGTCGTTCGGCTAGTACGTTGCCAGGTGAGTATCCACGAAGCTGTGGGCGGCTTTTACTCGAGCTGCAATCTGGACATGACTTCACATGCTTCTCCACGTCGGCGTACAAACCGATCCAATAATAATCGGACTTAACACGGAGGAACGTCCTAACCACACCTTGACGTCCACCTTCCAGCGCGTCGTGACAGTTCTGCAGACCTCTTGAATCATCGTTGTCGGTACCACAAGCCGCAGCTTGGTCTCCTCTTGCCAACCGTGGTCGTACCGACGATTCAATCCAAGATAGTGAAGCACGCCGTCTTCTGATAACACGAACCGGTCAGCATACTTCCAGGCAGCTCGAGTTTCTTTTCAGCTTAGCTCTTCTGCTTGGACCTGAAGCACCTTCTTGATACTAGACCGCTTCTACTCCTCGGCACAACGGATTTCGTAAATGGTGGGGCTGGGTTAGGGCGTACAATAGACGCCACTGATAG
>NW_003305314.1:0-2566 GCF_000142945.1 Phytophthora infestans T30-4 | reverse complement strand
CCACGACTTTCTTTCGCGCGTAGCGAAACTTTGTCCTACCCGGACCGACCTAATCTCTTGGCGCTACCAGTCAATACCCTACAAGCTATGCCTCTCGAGTATTGACGGCAGGCATAATCCAGCCCTATACAGGGACTTACCGGAAAAGTGTACACGTGTCTTGGACTAGGCAAATTCTGCTCTGTTATCTTCTGGGAGCCCTTTCGGCTCCCCCTATTTAATTCTATGCTTCTCATACAAATATCTAATGAAATGTAGTCGTTTCGGATCTCTACCGACCCTTCAGCTGAGTTCCGGCGACCGTTGAGCTCAGCGGCTATCCGGATAGCATATCCGGACAGATCGCCGAGTACTTACCGGATCCTTTGCTCCTAAGCTCTGGGTTATCAGACCGAGTCGATTCTTGACCTAAAGTAAGTTGGCGTATGGTCGAATCTGGAAATCCCTACACCACAACTGCCCCGGTTATGATACGAGCCGAGCTGGTGAGTGTCTTAATCCTTCATTTGGTTCTGCCACCGTTGGTCCATACTCGGCTGATGACGTCTCGCGGCTCTCCACCACCTTCTTCGGTACGTTTGTTGCTTCCGCTGTCACTCACTTGGCAGCTCCTCACTCTCGCATGCTGCTCTAGCACAACTCGCGGCACTACCATTCTCCTTCATCCCCTCGTCGAGGTGAGGGTGCGCCAGCTGAGTCGATTCCTCGACCCGTCGGCACTCATGGGGTCAGCGACCGACCTGCGGCTGGGTTGGTCGACTTGACAACTTCCCATCAGCCTGACGCGGAGTCGGAGGGGTCTTCTCGCGTGCGTCCTCCTGGTCGATCGAGCTTGCCGGGCGACACCACTTCGGGCGCCACCAGTCAGTCAAGCTCGACTGTCCCCACTGAGTCTTGACTCCTTCATGGCCAGAGTTAACGAGCAAGGATATGAGCGCCGAGAAGAACTGACCTTCTTGGCGAGGCTCATGGCCTACGGATTTACTCGTTCCGTGGAGCCCTCCGATCCCGTGCAGCGGCGAGCGATTTTGCACGCCGCTTCTGCGGGGGAACTGTTGGACATCTTGAAAGGCAACTACGCCGCTCTTGATTATCCGCAGATCATTGGCGTTCCCCGAGCTGACAATCAAGCTGCTCAGAAGGAGAATCGCGCACTGACTCGGCGACTGGACTCGCTTGCTCTCAGCAACGTCGACTTGTCCACTCAGCTCTCGTCGGCTCAACAGCAAGTGTCTCGATTGGAAGCTGCTGCCGCGCAGTCGGCTAATCGCCTTGCTTCACTGCGACATGCTGTAGCTCTGAGTGAGGCAAAACTTGCTCGGGCTATCGCAGCTGAGCAGAGCAAGGTTGACGCTGCGTTGGGTCAAGCCCAGCTCCATCATCAGCAAGTCTTGGATCGAGACGCCGAGATCGACGTCCTTCTCCGGTCCATTTCTGAGAGGGATGCGGCGTTCGTCACCCTTCAGGGCATTGCTTCCAAGCACTTCGAGCAGCTGCAGGAGTCGGTGCGGTTGTACAGCTCCACCGGCACTCAACCTTTGCGGCACGCTCAGTCGGTGATCGCTGAGCAGGGCGGTGATCTTGCGACAGAAGCGGCTCATCCGTCGGAATGGCATTATCCCGATGCACGACCCTCACATGGCTGCTGCTGCTGGCGGTGGCTTGCAGGTTCCTGGACTTGATCCGTCCGACCTTCTCCTTAACGCCCGGCTGTGTCGTGTCTTGGAGTCTCGCTTCCCCGAGGTTCTTCACATTCCAGCCGGTGAAACCCGACGGTTGGAATTGATTGTCCATCCTCGCCGAGATGCTCCAGTGGCGAGTTCCGCTGTTGGTCCTAGTGTGGCTCCCCCAGCTAGTCAAGCTTCTTCTGTGACTTCATCGGCAGACTCGGCTGCGGCTCCGGTCAGCTCAGCGGCGGCTACGAAAAACCCCGAGCCGACCCTCGCCCAGCTTCACCGTACGCCCTTGGCGAACTTGACTTCGACTCAGCGGCTTCGACGTTATGCCAACTCCAAGTCTCCCACTGCTGCAGGTCCTCGTCATCGTCCACCGGCGCCGCATCCGCTTCAACCGTACGCTTGTACACTTCCCGGGGAGGATGGACACGAGGCTATCAGTGCCCTTTTGCACTCAAGTTCTCCTCAAGCTACTGTGTCCGATGGAGGAAGGCCCCGCTCTGGAAAGTCCCGTCGTCGGACTCGGCGGAAGAAGGTTCGTCACCTTCAGTTGCGTTCTGCTAACCAACCCGCTGTCTCTGCTCGCTCTGAAGACGACGATGACGCTTCGAGCGAAGCTGAATTCGAGTTTGAGTTGTCTGAACCGCCCGCCGACACCGATCCTGCGGTTGCTTCGACGACTTCGGCGGGTCTTTCGTCTTCCGGTCCTCTGTTGACTCCGTCAGTCGCGGCTACTCGCCCACCGCCGGTATCTTCTTCCGATGTCGTGGCTTCGCTGCCTGTCCCGGCTACGAGCGTTTGTGTGGTGTAGGGATTTCCAGATTCGACCATACGCCAACCTACTTTAGGTCAAGAATCGGCTCGGTTTGATAACCCAGATCTTAGGAGCA
>NW_003305313.1:0-2565 GCF_000142945.1 Phytophthora infestans T30-4 | reverse complement strand
GCATTGACGAACCTGATTTTTCTGCCCGTAATCAAATATTGAAATAAATCGAAGACGAGCGAGACGGTTACCCGAACATCAACCCCGGTCAGGTGGACATTTAGCTCGCCCCTTTTAATTTTTTCCAGATCAAGAATGTCGTGAACCAAAGCAGAAAGCCTTCTGGAAGTATCTCTGATCAGGGACAGGTTTTGGATATGGTCTTCACTGAGACCTCCTGCTCCTGCCCCAGCCTCTGCTCCCGCACCTGTTTCCAGCATGGACTGAGACAAATTAATGATTCCATGAAGCGGGGTTTGAAACTCATGTGAAGTGTGCAGCAGAAACTCGTCTTTCTGCCTATCCGCCTGCTGCAGCTTTACGGCCATTCCTTCAATCGTTTTATAAGCTTCTGAATAGCGGTAAGACAAGAGGAACGAACCCAGAAAACAAAAAATCAGGATGGAACAGTATCCAAGGGTATAACTAAGCGTCAAGCTGCTCAGATACAAGGCGTAATCAAACAACCCCACTATATATCCACCCAAGGCCAATATAAAAAGGGCCAGTGCCCGCTTGCTGAAATCCCCGTATCTGCCCTTTAGATAGGAATAAATCATCAATCCCCAAATGATGACATAGACGACCAATTGCAGAGTGCTGAATAAAGATTAAACCTCGAAAACCATTGAAACGGCGTGAGCAGCACAAAAATAATATAGAATCCCGTCCCATAGACAACGCCCTTCACTAACCACCCGGGAATCAGGCCTCTGCTCATGGTTTTGATAAACATAACCATCGTGATCAAGGAGAGATACAGCGATACAGCTTGAATCTTATAATAAAGCTCATGAGGCAGATTGACATATTCGACCAGGATCCGGTCCCCGTTGCTGGCGAAAGACCACGCGATAATGATACAGCTTAGTCCGAAATAGAGAAGTCCTTTTTCTTCTTTCCGGATCACATATACACTAAGCTGATAGCAGCCCAGCATAAGAAGAGATACGATCAGAATTAAATTGAGGATAGTCGTATGGGCATCCAGCTTATGAATGCCGCCTGCTCCCCCGAAATAAAGACTATAAGGAATTCCTCCTTGCGAATTCTCGTAATTGGCCGCATGAATCAGGATCTCCGCCGTATCGCCTTGTACAGAAAAAAAGGAATTATACGGTTTATTTTCATATGTATATAAGCTTTTGGATAACGCAGGGTTACCGCTGCCGCCGACTTTGCTCCCATTCACGTAAATCTCGCTGGCCATCCGGATATTGGATATTCTCAGCCCATAAATAGTCGCGGAAGGGTTAAGCTTGACCTTAAGGCGATAGGTAACGGCCCCTTTGATGTTCCGGGTTCCCGTCTTGATCTTCATGTTTCCAAAAACCGGGCACTCTCATATATTCCCGTGAAGCAGCCGGCTCCACCCCCCGGATTCAGCAATTGATTCCAATAAAACTCCCATTGTCCGTCCAGCGAAACAACCTGGTCTTCTTGAAAATCCCATCCGGTCAAATCTATGACTCCTTGCTGCGCGGGAGGATGATTCTCCACTTTATTGTCCGAGGCTTTCACCAAGCCAAATAATAAAAGAAAACAAACGAGCCCTACTACCGTCAGGGCCATAATCATTTTTCTCATCTTCAGGTTCTGCTCCATTCTTATCCTTAAGAGAAGGCGCCGGAACGCCATTTTCTATATTCTATCAGTTTTTGAGAAGGAGGAATAAAAAGGAACGAAAGAAATTTCAACAAATAAAAAAGCGCACCGCGGCATTAGCCAAACGATACGCTTAATAGGATGGAAAGGATCGAGATCATCAAGAAAGTATGAAGGTTAAAACTTAAACTGCCCCGTTATCGATCCCTTTATATTTCGTTTTTTTCTGCAGTCAGCATAAGCTCATAGATTTTCCGTGTTGTATTCACATTCCTGACCGTCATTTGTCGATACCCTTTTGTACCGATTAATTTTGTCATGCCGCCTATAGACGCATTTATTCTGTCGATAGACCACAGAATGGCGCCTGGAACGTATCTTACTGTCTCAATCTCCGGTTTGAAGGGAAGGTTCTCAAGGATGGATTCGTTATTGATTTCTTCCCATAAGAAAAGAACATCACTTCTCATTTTGTCATCGTTGGTCCAGGAATCAGGGAGCGAAGCTATCACTTTTTTCATATCTTCTAAACCAATTACTAACACTTTGATTTGCAAGCCAAAAGTATCCAAAATGGCTTCTTCTAAAATGTTGGCTACCTTATTTTTGTTATCGTCGCTGGTAAAAATGATGTTGCCCGAATTGATATAAGTTACGACCTTTTTCATACCGGCCTGTTCGAACGATTGCTTGAGTATTTTCATATCCACCTTATTATTTCCGCCTACATTGATCCCGCGGAGCAGAGCAGCATAAATCATGGTTACCTCCTGGGCTGATATTTATTAGAAAGAGAGATGTTATGTATCCTTGAAGATCAATGACGATCAAATCTGAAAAGTCGTTCCGTTAATACAATACCATATAGTTTCGGTTGGGTAACTGCTTTTAGTGGAATAAGACTCCAGCTTTTTATAACGG
>NW_003305312.1:0-2565 GCF_000142945.1 Phytophthora infestans T30-4 | reverse complement strand
TACCGACTCTGCATCTTGAAATGACGTCTTAGTAGTCTTTGGCTTTCTCACTCTCTTTGGGCTCCCGTCGTGGTAGATTCGACTGCAGCTGCAGCCTGTCCGACTGCTGTACTAGCCCTTGTCATTCTCACATGCTTCGGGGTGACGTAGCACTTGGCGTTAGAGCGACTCTAACGACAGATTCCACCTGTTGTGGTACAGAGACTGCCTCCTGTAGTTGCGATGCGTTGGGTTTAGCCTTCCTGTCGCGCTTGAGCTTAGCCGGTGCCGTAGTATCTGTAGCTACAGAGACCTCATCTTGCAGCGATAAATTGCAGGTCTTTGACTTCCTCCCGCGCTTCAGAATAGGCGTAGAAGTCTCCGTCGCAACAGGTTGAACCAAATCCGATACGGCTGCAGAGACAAGAGCCTGCATGGATACTTTGCTAGTCTTTGACTTCCTGCAGCGCTTGGTTGCGGGTGGTAAAGCATGTGTCACAACACGTTTGACCACTTCCGTTGTGGCTACAGAAACTGCATCTTGTGTTGCTTTCGACTTTCCTCCACGCTTTGAAACTTTTGTCACATCTGATCCGACCGATTCCGGTACAGCTGTAGACGTAGCAGCCTTCGACGACGTAGCTCTGGTCTTCATCTTTAACCCTTCTACCGCGCTTTGACTTCGATACGGTAGCAGATGCAGAGGTCTCTGTCCCAACAGAGTCACGTTCCGTTGCAGCAACAGAGGCTGTTTGCTGCGGTGGCTTCGTAGTTTCCTTGTCTGTCTAGCGCGCTTTGGGGCCAGTTTAACAGGACTAGAGGCTGGTGCCACACTAGCATTCTTGCTGTTGTGCGTCTACGCTTGGTCGAAACCTCCGCTCCAGCACGAGTGTCGGATGGTGTCTGCTGCACCCGACTCCCAGCTTGTTTCTGTTTCCCTTTCGTCTCTTCTGGGTGACCAGGGAGCTACTCATCTGCAACGACGGGCGTCGAGCTACTGCGTCGACGACTTGGCACTTCTGCGCTTGCCGTGTTCTTCTTGCGCCACGAATTCCGAGCGCCATCTGGCGGCCGTCTCAATGGACTTTTTTCGCAACCCAGAGAATTTTCTGGAGTTGTCGGGAGAGCGTGGGGCACATGGCTTTCTTGTGGGGGGGGAATTTTAAAGAGAGGGGGGGGGCCCCCTGGTTCCACCTTGGCACCCTCTCTCCACGAACGCCATTAGCGACGTCTCCCGTTTGTACACGAACTCAAGGAACAAATTTTTAAGTAGCGCCATGTTCCGAGTGGCTGCGCGCTGCTGTAGATACAGGAAGACGCACCCACGAGTGTCCAGATGATGCTTTGGTTTGGCAAGGAGAAGTGCCGCTTCACGACGTCTCTGGAAGCTGGTGCTCAGCACCGGGTACATGGTGATGATGGTACAGCCGTATTGCATCATGGGGACCAACGTGTTCTCGTGTTCGTTAAGGAAATCGGCAAAGATGCGACGCAGCCTTCAACATTTTCCCCCCCCTGGGGGGCGGTGTTTCACAAAAAACCAACACTATTCTTACAGCATAGCGTGATCTCGAGGCACGGAATCAGGTGGGGCCCTTCCGCGACTCACGTACCCATCTAGTGTCACGATGAAGCGCGCCTGCGTTGTCGGGCCTGAGGCCGTCGCCATGGCGTCCACGGTATCCGTTATCCGGTGATGTTGAAATGGAGAATGCTATCGTAATACATTTAAATACTTTTCGTTATCGCCCGAAATATATTTAAAATTATACTTCGAAGTATAACACAATCATTGCAGGACACTTCATTTTGTTTGATATATAAATTATTGAGATACATTGATTTTGCCGTATCCTTACACTACAGTCGAGTGGCTACTTAGTTTCGCCTTTTGACATCAAGGAAGACGAGGATTACGCGGCTTGTATGAAGCAGAGAACCAACATTCTGGTGAATATATTCTCGCTGACAATGTTAAGTGACGTGGTTAAGGGAATGCTAGAGTTGGTTACATTCGTACCAACTATCAGAAGCTTTACACGCCTGCAGCAGCCCTGCTATAACCGGTTTAGGCAAGCTGACAGCCGCAGAAGTGGAAAGACAGCAGCTAAATTAGGCTCAAAAGAGGGCATCCAACAGCCGAACCTCGTATACTCTCTGGGGGGGGGGCTCTCTCTCTCGCACGTGATACACTCCGGCACCGGGGACAGGACGTCTTCACTACAAGGGTGAACGTTGGCTACGAGATAGGCCAACTGGCGCACCTGAAGAAAAGAAAGAAGCCAGGTCACATAAGAATAAGGCTTGGGAAGTCCAGCGTGCAGCTGAAAGGGAAACCGTCGACAGAGATCGCTGGACTCAGAGAAAGAAGTGAGCAAGGTGTTAAATGACGAGGTAGTACCCAGGTCTGATCCATGGAGCCGTGGGGGATCTGAAATGTGTCCAGACACGGGGTGCAGGACAAGTCTATTCCTTCAGGCAGGCAGATTGCAGTACAACAAGGTTTAAATGGCAGGGACCGGAACGGGAGGGGACCTCAAAGGGACTCCGGACACCCGAGGTGTACCCGGGTAGGGCAGAAAAACT
>NW_003305311.1:0-2565 GCF_000142945.1 Phytophthora infestans T30-4 | reverse complement strand
CCTGGCGGTGATCCCGGAGTACCACTGACCACAGAGGAGGTCACGATTGATGATATCCAAGTGGATCCAGGTGCGAACGAACCCGCGGAAGTGGATCGGTTACGTCGGAAGATCTGGGAAAGCCGACATCTGCTGATTGGTAAAGGAAATGCATTACCACACCGTTCTTCTTGATGATGATTACCACCGGAGACGCCCACGGGGATGTTGAGAAGCGGATGATCTTGGCTTGCAGCAGGCCCTTCATAAGATCCGATAATTTTTCTCGGAACTGAGGTGCCACCTTCCGCACCCTTTGAGCGATCGGTTTCGCGTCACCGACATCGATGTCACATTTGACTCCGCGGGCAGCGGGCGTGCATCGATTACCGGCTAGTTAACGGCCTGACCCGATTGATGGTTTATCCAATGCCTCTAATCAACGAGCTGTTGGAAGATTTGGATAAAGTACTCTGGTACTGTTCTCTTGACATGGCCAGTGGTTTCTGGGTGGTGGCTATGACGGATCGAGCTCGCGCAATATCCGCATTCATCACAACGTTTGGACTGTTCGAGTGGAATCGGATGCCGTTTGGATTGAAGAACGCATCCCAGATCTACCAACGCCTGATCGATAACGCCCTCTATGGATTCACCCGAATACCGGAACCCAAAAGGGGTGGATCCGGGGAAGGTCATACGGAAGTAGATCCATTTGAGGCAGGAGAGCCAGCGGATCCTGGAACTCCGTCGGTGTTAGGACGCAGATCTTATATCGACGACATTCTAATCCCGGCGAAAATCGTGGGATCAGTTGTGCGAAAGAGTGACATCCCTACTGAAGGCGTGTACTAAGTGGAATCTCTCTATCAGTGTGGTAAAGAGCTATTGGGGGATGCGCAAGGTGGATTACTTAGGCCATCGAGTTTCCAAGGAGGGATTGGAGGCGAATCCTAAGGACCTGTCTTCGTTAGCCGATTTGCCCTTCCCGCAGTCGTTACGGGCGATGCAATCCTTCTTGGGCAGTTTGAACTACTACAGTCGGTTCATCGAGGATTACGCCCTGTTTGCCGCGGTGTTGTATGAATTAAGAGAGGTAGATTTTGCTGCGATGACCGCTCCAGCTGTCCGGATGAAAATCCAACAAGCTCTGGCCCGGGAGATGTCGGATCCACGAAGGGATCCAAGTGGTATGACGTCAGAAGAGGACCTAACACAGGAGCTGGATCCACCCCGGGACCAACGGAGAGAGGATCCAGTCTGGGTAGAGACGACGGATCAGAACATGGAAAAGGCAGAATCTCGGTGGATCCGAGCTCAACACGCATTCGTAGAACTGAGGAACAGGATCGCGACCACGCCTATCCTCCGTCATTTCGATCCAGAACGTCAACCTACGGTAATAGTTTATGCCAGCGACTGGGCAGTCTCAGCAGCTCTGGTACAAGAACATGAGGGGATCTGTCATCCAGTCACCTTCGTCGGCCGGACACTGAAGCCGAATGAACTGAACTACGGGGCGGTGGAGAAAGAGATACTCGCGCTCCTGCGCGTGTTGGATCTGAATTACAACCTGCTGGTGGGAAGATCCATCCGGATCCTGACCCGACACTCTACGCTAGCCTGGCTGTTCAAGTCGGCCGGGTTACAAGGACGTTTGGGACAGTGGGCAGCTTTACTCTCGCCTTGGACACTGAAGATTGTGAAATGTTCGAAAGGGGAAGACGAGATCCTGGGAGTCTTGGCCGCAAGCATCACTCCTCGAGCTAAGATGGATGAGGCGCTGACTAGGGTCGCTCCTAAGAAAGAGCCCAAACGCCGGATCCAGATCCAGATCCCGACGGTACAGGCAGATGAGGATCTGTACGTCCTGAGTTTCGATGGATCCGCTCGCGTACGACGCGGAGGCGGGGCGTACAGTGCAATACTGTGGAGACTACCTGGATGGGAAGTTGTACGGGCCAGATCCACTTATGCGGAAGGCCTCACCGTCACTGAAGCGGAGTATAACGGGCTCCTTCTGGGGTTTGGATTTACTAAAAGGGACAAGATCCGAAAAGGCTGGGGATTTGTGGGGATTCAATTTTGGTGATCAGACAGGTGCGAGGTGAGATTTGACTGCAGGCCTCGTCCTGTACACTGTTACGGCAGAAAGTGATGATCCACCTGCGGGGTGGGATGGATTCACGAGTTGGTGCATGTCGAGCGAGATTGGAATTGCCAGTGCAGATAGCTTTGGGCAGCGGCGCTTTACGGAATCAATGTGGGTGTTGAAGTGGGGAGAGAGAGGCGAGCATCAGGATCTCGGTTACGCTGAACCGACTAGACGAAAGTGGTGGTAATGGGGTCCGGGAAAGGACAGTTCAGGTGATGGGCCGTTACTAGGCCCAGAGGAAGGATTGATCGAATCCTTCCAATTCTCGAAGAAACATTTTGTAAGAGAGTCTGCATCTGCGGATCTCCAAAGCAACAAAACAGTAACTGGGGGTCCTAGGACTTAATAAATATCTTATGGGGGGTGTAGAAAACTTGGTGGGGAGAGAGGCGAATCTACAACGATTATGCCGTGAATTACGCGGGGGGATC
>NW_003305310.1:0-2565 GCF_000142945.1 Phytophthora infestans T30-4 | reverse complement strand
CAACACACAAATACCGTCAGATGTGGATTCCTTACACTATTCACAACAATTCGTCGAGTTAGGTCGGCGGTTGTATGGCCTGCGCAGAGGGTGGTCCCCTCGCGGTCCGGCCCTTCCGGGACAGACGAGTGGCTCGCTTCCACTCGGTTCCGACTAACCAAGTCAGATCACTTCCGAGGCTCCGCCGAGTTTGGTTCGGCTGAGCTCGTTCACAGCCCTGTGCCCTCCACCAAATGATGGATGACGGCGCGCGAGCGCTTTTACAGGTCACCGAGCGCAGAGGCTGCTCGGCTAGAAGTGTTACGGCACCCGGGCTATCCGACGTACCGGCCCGCTGAGTATGCGGGGCTTTCTTTCGCGCGTAGCGAGACTTTGTCCTACCCGGACCGACCTAATCTCTTGGCGCTACCAATCAATACCCTACAAGCAATGCCTCTCGAGTATTGACGGCAGGCATAATCCAGCCCTATGCAGGGACTTACCGGAAAAGTGTACACGTGTCTTGGTCTAGGAAAATTCTGCTCTGTTATCTTCTGGGAGCCCTTTCGGCTCCCCCTATTTAATCCTATGCTTCTTATACAAATAGCTAGTTAAATGTAGTCGTTTCGGATCTCTACCGACCCTTCAGCTGAGTTCCCGGCGACCGTTGAGCTCAGCGGCCATCCGGGATAGCATATCCGGACAGATCGCCGGAGTACTTACCGTGATCCTTTTGCTCCTAAGCTCTGGGTTATCAGACCGAGCCGATTCTTGACCTAAAGTAGGTCGGCGTATGGTCGAATCTGGAAATCCCTACACCACAGTATACAGCTGTTCACAGCAATCACGTGGAGCATCACCGCTCGTCACGTTGGACACATCGTCCGACGTCGAAGACGTCACAGACGCCCTGCGTCTTCTTCTCCTCTCCCTTCGCGACCGAGCCCGGCCGGATGAGGGCGGTGTGGCGACATCTCCGTCACCACCACCGGGTGCAGCAGCACCATCACTCCTCGAAGAGGATACAGTGTCTCGCAAGACACTCGGCTGAAAGCCAAGAGGTTCTTGACCTTCACACAGTGAACTAGGTGTCACTTCACCTGCATCTCCTGGGCCACGCCCATGATGCCTCGACTCACAGTCGACCGTGACCCTCGGGTCACGCAGCGGTAGGTCATCGACCAGATTCATACCACTCAGTGGATTATGCGCCACTCCGCGCTCGTCCTCACCAGGATCCAGCAGTTGGTCATTGACCTGACCTGCACCGCTCCGCGGATAACGTGCCGCACCACGTACGCCCTCAGGGCAAACAGCAACCTCGTTGCTAACAATTTCGGACATACCAATGTCCAGCACTACGGCCGCCTCGGCCTCGTGCTCGCGCCAAAAGCGCTTCTGCTTCCTAGCAGAGGTGGGTTCATGACTCACCAAAGCTCCACTAGGAGCAGGGTGCGACGCACCCAGCGTTTTCGACTTCCAGTCGATCCATGGCTCATGACGTTCCAGCCATGCCATGCCAAGGATGAGGTCATACCTCGCATCCAGGTCTAAGACCAAACAGCGTTCCACGCTATCGAAGTTCTCAAACTTCACTCCAAGGTCGACAGAGACCTTCGACACAGTTTACCAGTGTCCCCGTCGCGAGACGGACAGAGATCGTATCTCTCGTTGGCACTTCCAGTGCCTCAGCATACAGCTGACTCCCTTCCAGGGTGGAGCGACGGGCGTAGTTGCCCGAGGCTCCCGAGTCAATCAAGACTCTCCATGGCTTTGCAAAGCCCTTCACGTTCGCTTGAACGACCAGCAAGCCCGGCTTGCACACACTCTTCTCGTAAGAGAGCTCAGCTCTCTTCGGGGCTGAGCCCCGTTGCCCTCTACCTCTTCGAGGCACAACAGAACTCAGTTCTTCCCCAGTAGGCCGCCCCGCGCCTACTGGGAGTTGCCGTTTCCCGGCGATGACCCGGAGGGTTGGCTCGCCGGAGCCTCGCGCTTCTTGCGCAGAGGGCAAAAGGCCCTCAAGTGCTTAGTGCTATTGCACACAAAGCATCGGCGGATGCCGGCGCGCTGCTCCGCAGCAAGAAGCTCCGCTTCTTCATCTTCAGCATAGTTGAGGTCCATCGGCTCTGGACCGCTCGAAGAGCTTGCGCTACCAGCGCTCCCAACCAGGTCGCGCCGACCTGAAGTTGTGCTCGGCATTCAATGCCACGTTCGAGCTGCGCTCACACGAAGTCCCTCCATGAACACGGTCACGCTGACCAGTTCCGGAAGAGGGTCCGCCGCCATTCCGGCGATAAGAGTTCTCAACTCTTGGACATAGTCCAATAAATTCTTCTTACCCTGGCGGGTAGCCAAGTGTTGTTCAAGGAAGGCCGTCTCGTCCAGCTTTCGGCATACCAGGTAAAAACCGACTTTCCAAGGACTCCGCGATGTTTCACGGTAAGTCAAAAGAGAAAGGTCGATTTGTGCCACTAGATGGATAAATGCAAAGTGATTGGATTTAATTGGAGCTTAACTCCTGGTCTTACGTCCCTAGTCTGCATCCCATCATTTGCTGCATCAGAATCATGGACTCGACCAATCATC
>NW_003305309.1:0-2565 GCF_000142945.1 Phytophthora infestans T30-4 | reverse complement strand
GAACGCTGTTGTGCAGCGCCGACAACGTACAGGAGGCGATTGTGGTGAAGTGCTTTCTCAGAAATAAGAGAATGGGCCTGACGCGGAGTCACTATCCAGAATCAGTGACAATTTCAAGTGATTAGAGAGGATTTGGGTTGTTTGGCACGGGTGCAAGTTGCCTGTGGTGGATTAGCCATGACGAGCAGCACCCCGTATGGAATGACGATGGATCTGGTATGAGCGATGTACGGGAAGGCAAGATCCACCAAGACTTATCTCGGATCCACCCTTACCTGGATCCACTTAGATGGATATGGGTATAAGAGTGGATCGAGTGTGGATCCTATGAAGGAATGATGGTAGGTGCCACCTGAAGGTGGGTCTAGTAGCCACGGTTAACAAGAAGTCAGGATCCACCGCGAGGTGCCCCGGATCCCATACTTCCGAGTTCGGATCCAAGGAGGGAAGATCCCGCATAGAAGGACCTGGATCCAGGGTACAGGGATGAGGGATGCAGTGGATCTGGGACTTTCGTGGGACAATGGAGATCACAGACGGTAGCAAGATGATGTTGGATGATTGGAGAGCTCGGATCCACGGCGAGTGTACAATTACAGTGAAGTGGATCCAAGCGACCTGGATCCGGATGAGTGTACCCATAATAGGGTGACCATAATGATTACGTCATGGATCCGGTGGATCTGAAGATAACACAGCTGGGATGATGGGTCAAGGGATGAAGGGACATGCAGCCGAGCCTGGTAAGGGACTTAGCAGGTGAAAGACATAGAAGGTAGAAATCCAGGCAGGTATAGGCTTAAATATCAATACAGACTTCTATTTGCACGATAACACGCAAGTGCCTTCCTGCCCTCAAGAACCGGAACTACATTGGCCGTACAAGCTCGGAGAAGGTTGGGAATTGCGAACCTAGTGTTGGTAGTGATAACTGGATAATACATTGGCCAGATCCTACAACCTAGTGAGCTTTTCCTTTACACGTGCAGATCCAACAGGCTAACCGAATTACTACTTGGTCGGTTACACCCTAGAGGTTCTCAACTCTCAAGATCCCGTCACAGGAGGCGGCAAGTACGACGCAAAGGAACTACAAAGGCAAGGGAACACACCCGCAAGGCAACCCTACGGCCAGATCCACGATCTAGGCCCCGGATCCATAAGCTCGAATATTCGCTTAGGATACGGAACCATCCACGGACGCAGAGTGAAGATTTTCCACGGCTGCTCCACCCCATCCCCACGTCTCGCCAAGACGCTCAAGCTTCACCACTTGAACTCTTCGGAAGTTACCGAGAGAGCAAGATCCCGCCCTACCGACGGGTACACAAGGTGAGGAAAGCTCAGCAGAACACGGATCATCGGGGGACCCCCTCCGTTAGTCGGTGTCTGGGCGCAGTTGGTAAGTTGGATCCAGCAATCTCGCAGATTTTGCTGATCCCGCTACACCACAACATTCTAATCCCGGCAGAATCGTGGGATCAGTTGTGCGAAAGAGTGACATCCCTACTGGAGGCGTGTACTAAGTGGAATCTCTCTATCAGTGTGGTGAAGAGCTATTGGGGGATGCGCAAGGTGGATTACTTAGGCCATCGAGTCTCCAAGGAGGGATTGGAGGCGAATCCTAAGGACCTGTCGTCGTTAGCAGACTTGTCCTTCCCACAGTCGTTACGGGCGATGCAATCCTTCTTGGGCAGTTTGAACTAACACAGTCGGCTCATCGAGGATTACGCACTGTTTGCTGCGGTACTATATGAATTGAGAGAGGTAGATTTTGCTGCGATGACCACTCCAGCTGTCCGGATCAAAAGTCAAGTCGGCCCTCATGAGAGATCAAGCGTCGGATGCTAAGAAGTGTTTGACCTTTGCGGATCTTCTAGCGGGGCCAGCCAGGAACTGGTATCGGCAGCTGGGCAGATCCACCGGGAACAAGTGGCCAGATTTGCTGCGCAGTTTCCAGACCCAGTACTGTGGATTGGGAGTGTCGGTGGCACGACAATACTACCATGCTCGCCGCAGATCGGATGAATCCCCGTTAGAATACCTACATTGACTAAATGTGGCCGGTCTACGGGCCAAGTTGAAGATCAAGGATGGGGGATCCAAGGTACTGCGGGAACACGTGGATCATTTCATCGAGACGTTGGGAGACGTGGATCTGGCCGACAGGCTGACCCTGTTACGACTTCCCGACGCAGACGAGCTTGAGGAAGTGCTGCGGGCGGTGGATCGCGCGAAACTCCGCCAGAAGAAGGCGGCGGTCGGATCCGGCACGTATCGCCAAAAAGCCCTGACGCCTACGGCCCCAGCTCGACGTGTCCACCAAGTCATGGCGCCCGACTCAGGAACTGAATCGGAATCTGATGGTTCGGACTTCGACCCAGAGGATTACCCCCGAGTCTGTCTCACTGCGCCCAACGATCGAACGGCGAAGACAGGAGACAACTCTCGACCGGGGGATACCGTACCCGGGGACCGTGGGATGTACAAATCCCGAGATCTCATGGACGGGGCAGCACAAGTCAGGTGTTCGCAGTGCGGATCCCGGAAGCACACTGAATCTGG
>NW_003305308.1:0-2565 GCF_000142945.1 Phytophthora infestans T30-4 | reverse complement strand
TTTAATACAAACTGTTAGTTACCTATATTAAATGCAATGTCATTTAACCAATGGTTGGCTTTGAACGACCTTGGTACCTTGTACCAAATATCTCGGAGTATGACGTGTCATACACCTGAAGTGTGGATTGTCACACTTCATGTAACCAGGGTACACTTAGGGCTACGTACCCCGTTACATCCCCCCCCCACTTAGGTTCGGTTTACCGACCAATCAGAATGAAGAGGTGTTCGTCACAAACTCTCATTCTCAAAGTGGTAAACCATCGACTTGGCCGCACGAGCGCGGCGGAGGATCACTTTCACAGTTAGAGCCCTCCAGCAAACAAACCCGTGGGCCTCTTCTTCTAAAGTTTCCCCATTTTCCAACGCTAACCTGTCTCGCGGGCACTGCCAAAGAGCGGTGCTAAGAACCCTCCAGTCTGCTGCCGGTAAGGCGCAAGCCAAGAGCACTAAGCCTCACGGCAAAGGCTCTGCACTTAAGGAGGCTGCTCAGGTGGCCTCCGAGGCGATCGGTTCCTCGGGTGACGCGGCTGTGTACAAGCGCGCAAGCAAGCGCCGCAGCCTGTCGCTCTCATCTTCAGACAATCGTCCGAACCCTCGGTTCGTAGAACGCGAGTTCAACTCGGACAGTGAGGACGATGCCGAGTCCGGGAGCACTCATGATGCTCCTGCGGGCTCTGTGGGAGGGCACAGCCCAGTGCCCAGTGAGCACAAAGATGACAGCGTGCAGTCGCTCGCTAGTGATCAAGGTGATCACAGTCCCAGGACCTCTGTGCGCTCTGAGAGTCCGGTCGTCAAGCTAAGGGCGCTCCCAAGCCGGGGGAGAGAGAGATCTGCAAAGTCTTCGTTCCGAGTCTGGGGTAGCTCCAACGAAGCCCAGCCTCAAGAGCTATGCTTAATTCCATCCGGGAGAGAGAGGGAATCTTTTTCTTTCTTGGCGGATATTTTTTACATATCTCGCGGAGGAGAGAGGAGGGAGAGGGAGGGAAAGAGAGGAAGAGAGGGAAAGAGGAGGTTTCTATCCTGGAAACCCGCGGGATTTTGAAAAGAAAATCTTGAACCCCGGCCAGGGGCGTGACACGAGCAGGCAGGAGGAGTTCCAAGCTGCCCAGCGTGTGCGTGGGGGTTCGGTGGTGGCACCCGTCAGCCAGGGAGCTGCCATCAACTCAAGAGGGTATTGGCCTCTTGAGGAGAGCTCTGGGGCTGACCTCTTTATAGAGCTTCTCGTCGCTCCTCGTGGCCTTGTGGGCGGCCACACTTCTAGGGGCATCTATGAACGAGCCCTTGTTCAGAATGAACAGTTGTTCGCCGACAACTTGGAGGCTGCACGGTGTGTGCTTCTCGCGCCACACCGCATTCCCCTAAAGGACTTCACGACTTGTCGTAAGAAGCCCGAGACCCGGGGTGGTCTCTATCCTGTTTGGGGATACCCCTGGGTTATGCCCGAGAACTGTTCCACATGGAGTTCTTGTGAGGACATGTTCTGGGCGTGGGTGGAGACTCTCAAGTACTCGCCCACGGAGTTATGGGAACTCCATGAAGATCAGCAGCTGTCCCACATCCTGGACCAGCGTGATCTTCGTGTGAGGTTTGCCCACTTGATCAGCAAGCGTATGCTGCCAAGGGACATCCTGAAGCGCGCGGCTTCTAGCGCTCACGATGAGCGCGGGTACGGTATGTATTCATCATCCGTACCCCGTTCGGGCAAGAAGCCCCGGACTACTTATGAAGCTGCCGCCGCTTCTGTTCCCAGATTGCGACAGCCTTCGGGCAGTCAATCAGGAGCCGTTCAATCGGCTCCCACGAGTTCTCGGAGTGGGCATAACCCCTCCACTTCACGAGGAGCTGTCGCTTCCCGCGACACCGTTGCTCCTGGAGGATCCGCTCCACGTGGAAGTGGACTTCTCCATTCCGGTCAAGCAGGGGCGGAGGTGCCCTCGTACGAGTACGAGTACTCGGCGCCTCCCGAGAGCCACTCTCGTTCGAGTGCTCCGACTGCGGGTCCGACACGGGACCCTGAGGTTGACCGCCTCCGTCAACGTCTCCTCGTGCTTAAGATTGCACTTGGCCTTGGGACTGGCGGTAATGCTGCCGCCCAGGCCGGGAATCAGGGCGAGCTCGCTCGTCTTGCGGGTCGCCTGGACCTGGTGGAGCGAGAGGTCGCGAGCCTGCACCTGCGGGTGGACCGCCGGGCCTCTTCGTCCGATCTGGACGAGGCCTTTCGCATGATCCGACGGATCGAGGCTTTGTTGCCACGTCCGGAGCCGCCTGCGGCACACTCCCAGACGTACGCGTATGGTGCGTACCCGGCGTACTCAGCGTACTCGGCGTATGGCGCCGGGGTCCGTTCGTATGGAGCCCCTCCGGCGTACGGTCTTGACCGCAGCCTTGCCGTCCCGACCGAGGCTTGGTGCCTGCTCCGACGCCCTCGTCGACGACTGTGACCGGCCCTCGCTTCGAGAGCTGGGTCAAGGGGGGTCTGCGAGTCAGCAACCCCCTGCGGTCAAAGTACCGCTTGAGACGTACCGGGATCAGCAAAGTCGGGCGAGATCGTCATATCCAA
>NW_003305307.1:0-2565 GCF_000142945.1 Phytophthora infestans T30-4 | reverse complement strand
ATCATACTCAGAATGGGCGGTTTTATCACATATCTAAATGTCATATCTGGTTTTATCAAAATTGAGCCCCCCATGGGGATTTGATTACTAGCCCCTTCATTTTCTGCCGCTATAATAGTGCATAGTTTATAAACCAAGTACAGGAGCTAATGTGCACGTCCATCAGTGCACCTACCTCCTAATACAGAACCCCCCTCATGAATTTATACGGTTGCCCGTTCTAGATATTTTGTGTAACGGGGTACGTAGCCCCAAGTGTACCCCCAGTTACATGAAGTATGACACGTCACACTTCGGGATATCTGGTACATGGTACCAGGGACCAACCATTGGCTGATGACACCTGCCTTTTCTAAAGGTGATCTAAAGTTTGTAATATTTAGCTCCAGTTTTAGCCTCACTCAAAATATTAATTCAGTTTAACACTCTCACCTTAAATGGTCACTTCGCTCCCTTTCGTAAAAGGGGACCTGTGAGCTGCCGTTCACTGAGAGTTTGTATACTCTCGGAAGCCAACTTCCTCTAGCGCAAGGTGCTGTGTGACCCCGTCACACTTGGTAGCACTTGTAGTCAATCCACGCCACCGCGGGTAGACTACCTGAACCTCTCTGAAGTTCGTTGCCATGGATAGGAACGACTTCTCCCATCTGAACGACTCACAGTTCGAGTCGGTTCGGAAGATGGCAGGCATCTTCGGGATGGAGGCCCTGCGGAGCCTGGTGGTGTCAACACCGGCTGAGCAGCTCGAGCGCGTCAATGCGTTTGACGCTTACGAGCAGGGGCTCATCGCGCATGTGCGGGAGAACCTGCAGGCTCCGGCGGCGGAAGCAAATCCGCCACACCCGAAGCCAATACGGCTGAAGGTGAAGCCGTATGAAGGGAAGGAAGGTGAGAACCTTCACTTCTGGGTCCGAGAGGTAGAGCTCACGATGGACGCGGCTCTGATCTCGACCGAGCAACTTTCGTGTTGGTTTTTGCCACTCTCCCAACCCTAGCGGTTCGTGACTAAGAATTTTGCTGTTACACGCCGGGAGGCAAACATTCCTCTGGGATGTTTTCACATCCTGGGGCTCAGCTGTGTGAAACAGCTCCGAGCCGCGTTCCTCCCGGCGAACTACGAGTACCGCCAGCGCTTGCACTTCCTCTCGTACAAACAAGGGAGACGGAGCTGCACGAGTACGTCCAAGTGATACGGGAGCTCACGGCGTCTCTAGTGGAAAACCCACTCAACGAACACATCAAGATGACTGTGTTCATGGACGGCCTTCGAGTGGGCCCAGCGCGCACTCAGCTGTTCCGGGGTACAGTCAAGCACCCTTGAAGATGCGATTCTAGTGGGCTCTTCCAGGAAGAATACAGCCCATCGCCAGGCGCGCACGCCGGGCTCAGCATGCCCTGCTAGTTCCTTGTCGTCTCCCGGCCGAACAAGCCTCAACGCAGCAGTTCACACTTGACTCGGGTCCGCCGAACAGCGTGACATCCGCTGCTTCGGCTGCGGGAAGATGGGCCACTTCAAGCGCGACTGTCCTGCGGAAAGACTCCGCAGACGGTCCTTTCCCAAGCCCGTCCTCAAGGGTCGCTGGCAGAAGCCAGGACCCCGGGGACAGGGGAACGCTGGGAACCAGTAGGGGCGAGGCGCCTTATATGGGAAGAACTAAGTTTTCATGAAGGGCGCACAGGTGGCGCGTACCACGGGGACTTAGCCCCTGAGAGTCTTCGCACTCTCGAATCGGCGAAGAGCAGCGGCGGGTTGCTCGTAGTACACGGATATGTACGGGGATACGATCATCTCTTTAGAATCCTGATCGATTCTGGGGCGAATTTCGCACGCCGCCAGACGGTTGCCTGTAATAGCAACAAGTTGCCCGATTGTGGTGTAGTAGAACACACAAATATCGTCAGATGTGGATTCCTTACACAAACCACAACGAATCGCCGAGTTAGGTCGGCGGTTGTATGGCCTGCGCAGAGGGTGGTTCCCTCGCGGTCCGGCCCTTCCGGGACAGACGAGTGGCTCGCTTCCACTCGGTTCCGACTAACCAAGTCAGATCACTTCCGAGGCTCCGCCGAGTTTGGTTCGGCTGAGCTCGTTCACAACCCTGTGCCCTCCACCAAAGGATGGACGACGGCGCGCGAGCGCTTTTACAGGTCACCGAGCGCAGAGGCTGCTCAGCTAGAAGTGTTACGGCACCCGGGCTATCCGACGTACCGGCCCGCTGAGTATGCGGGACTTTCTTTCGCGCGTAGCGAGACTTTGTCCTACCCGGACCGACCTAATCTCTTGGCGCTACCAGTCAATACCCTACAAGCTATGCCTCTCGAGTATTGACGGCAGGCATAATCCAGCCCTATGCAGGGACTTACCGGAAAAGTGTACACGTGTCTTGGACTAGGAAAATTCTGCTCTGTTATCTTCTGGGAGCCTTTTCGGCTCCTCCTATTTAATCCTATGCTTCTCATACAAATATCTAGTGAAATGTAGTCGTTTCGGATCTCTACCGACTCTTCAGGCGGCCGTTGAGCTCAGCGGCTATCCGGATAGCATATCCGGACAGATCGCCGAGT
>NW_003305306.1:0-2565 GCF_000142945.1 Phytophthora infestans T30-4 | reverse complement strand
ATGAGGCGATCCTGGGGAACCGCCACCATGGGGCGATCCTGGAGATCCACCACCATGAGGTGACCCCCCTCCACCGGATCCGGGGGACCCGCCACCAGGCGACCCCCCTCCGCCAGATCCAAGGAGTCCGCCACCACGAGGCGACCCCCTCCCACCATCGCTACCCGACCCGCCGTCACTGTCGACTTGGATCGCGGATCCCGCAGTGTCTCCTCCGGATCCGGCTGTGCCAGCGACTTGTGGAGGCGGCGTCGAGAGGGATCTCCGCCGGGCTTCGGATCGAGATTGGGATAGAGCCCGTCGCGTTTCTTCCTCCAAGGCATCCTCAGCGGCTCGAGTCTCCTCCGAATCCTCCGGACTTTCATCGTCGTCGTCGTCGTCATCGTCCTCATCGCCCAGCGTGAAGGGATACGGGCCGGAGGATGACGTACGCTTCGATGACGGCCGGATAGGAGGTCCTGAGCCGTCGGACCAGTCGGATTCCTCATCCTCGTCGTCCTCCGAGCTGCCAAGTCCACATCCAGGGGGAATGACACGTTTGGCCTTCCCCTTCCCGGGTCCAGTACGGGCCGCGAAGGGCTGATGGAAGCGGGCTGGGGAACGGCGGACGTCGTCACCGAAGGACCAGCGGTGGATCCCGTCTTGGACGCCGATCCCGGTTTGGATACGGCCGTAGATCCCGCCTTGGCAGTGGATCCAGCCTTGGATCCCACTCCCGCTTTGGACGTAGCAACGGATCCAGTCTTGGACGCCGTAGACCCAGTCTTGGACGCCGTAGACCCAGTCTGGGGTCCAGATCCAGACTTGGACGTAGTTGCAGATCCAGTCTTGGACACCGAGGTAGATTTGGATCTAGCGGTGGATCCAGACTTGGATCCTGCACCCGACTTCGAGGGGGAAGCGGAAGTCTTGGACGCGGATGCGGATCCCGCCTTGGACGCAGAGGTGGATCCCGCTTGCGAAGCCGTTTTAGAGACCGGAGTCGTTTTGGGTTTGGCTTTCGGGGAAGCTCGAGCTTGCTTACGGGGACGGGGGGATCCGGTGCTAGGAGCGGGAGACGCACTACGCGGACGTTTCGCAACTGATGGATCTGCCCCACTTACAGACGGGAGAGGAGCAGAGACGCTGGCAGCACGAGAAGGTCCCGACAAGGGAGGAAGGGGATCCGACACGGCAGCTGTCACCAGCGCCAGTCGTCGACGAGCCAAATCCCGCTCCGATAAGCCACGATTGCGCTCCAGGACCAGCTGTTGCTGCTGAGTTTGGGCTGCAGCGAGTTGATCCCGGAGTTCCGCGGCGGTCGCATCGGCTTCTTTCAATTTGTCACCCGGATGGACACTAACGAGTGAATATGGGGTTACTAGCAAGGACTAAAAGAGGATCCACGTACTCGTGCGGCGAAGCTTGGATTCCAGCTCTGTTTGTGCACGCTTGGCAGCCGCCCACTCGGTAGCCGCCTTGTCCCGCTGGAGTTCGCTGTCCGCCAGTTTCGCTTGGATCTCGTCGCGTAATTGAGTTATACGCACGAACTCCTCGAGCGCGTACTCTCGTCCGGCAGACGCTTTCTCGAGCGACTCCTTGGTATCCTGCAACTCCTCAGCAAGCTGAGCCAGAGCTACATCCGGCGACGAGGGAGGTGGATTTGGCGCGGGAGATCCTCCACGCGCCGACCCTAAGGCGGATCCGCCATGGGTGGATCCCACATAGTCGTTGGTCACCACCTCCTCCTGGGTCAGACGCAACTCGTCACGGAGCCGGTCCAAGCTCGCATCCGCAGCTGCCTCAGCAGTCTGGGAATCCTCCAGATCCCGCTCGAGGTCGTGGATCCGGGATTGGAGATGGAGGATCTCAGATCCAGCAAGCGCCATCTCCCTAAGGAGATGGTCGTTGTCATCCCGCATGACATCTCGCTGACGGGAGGCGCGATCCAGCCGTCCGGTCAGGTCGCGGATCTCGACCGCCTGATCAGCCAACAAGAGTCGCAGGTCCTGCGACCGAGAGGCCGCACGGTGCTCTTACCCCTGGATCTTCATAGCCTGGTCATGGATTTGGGCTCGCAAGGTCTGAAGTTGGGTAGTGTGCGGAGACGCAGCTTGGTCTTGGGCATCTTGAGCCGTCTGGAGCTCCGCCGTCAGGGTTTGCACCTGATCGGAAAGAGCCTGGGCTAGAACCTGCAGATCGGTGGGCGACATGGAAGACGGACTGACCGGATGTGTGGTGGATGGGGCCTTGCCCGACGATTTGCCGGTACGCTTGGCGGGAGACATGTGTCGCGAAGGGGAGAAAGCGGTTATGGATGCTGGTGATGCACGCCGTGAACGCTGTTGTGCAGCGCCGATAACGTACAGGAGGCGATTGTGGTGAAGTGCTTTCTCAGAAATAAGAGAATGGGCCTGACGCGGGGTCACTATCCCGAATCAGTGACAATTTCAAGAGATTAGAGAGGATTTGGGTTGTGGCACGGATGCAAGTTGCCTGTGGTGCATTAGCCATGGCGAGCAGCACTCTCGTATGGAATGACGATGGATCCGATATAAGCGACGTACGAGAAGGCAAGATCCACCA
>NW_003305305.1:0-2564 GCF_000142945.1 Phytophthora infestans T30-4 | reverse complement strand
CTTTTGGCCATGTTTGGCCCTGCACATCCAGGAAGCAAATGAGACTGCTCCGTATAAAAACTGCCCTAGGGGTGCTTTTATGCGCGCATTCCCGTGGTCAAGTCAGATTTTGGCTAAATTCAAATGCCTTGTCTATAAACACTTTTTTCGACCTAAATTTTCACCTGTTTTGTCCCGAAATGATAGCACCCATTCTTTATCGGCAATCCGTAAAGGTTTTTTGTGTTAGATAAAGTTACGCCAAATAGGATTTATTTGTAAAGAGGCCAGGCTATTTTCCTTTTTTGATTCATAAATATAAAAATACATAAATTGGCCCTGATCGCTCGGGTGATTATGTTACAAAAAGTCACACGCAAAAAATACGGCAGTTCAACATACCTTTATATCACCGACAATTAGCGGGGGTGGCTCATCATGCAGGATGACCGTTGGAAAGCCTACTGCAGGGACGATTTGATTATAGAACCTGGCGGGGACGGGGTTTTGGACGGATTGTCTTTTTCGGTTAAAGACGTCTTTGCTATCAAGGGCCACCGGAATGCGGCAGGCAGTCCGGACTGGCTTCGTACACACGTAGCCGCGGCCAGGACAGCACCCGCCGTCGAGGCGCTGCTGAAGGCGGGTGCACGTTTAGAGGGCGTGACCCTTACCGATGAGCTGATGTACAGCTTAAGCGGCGAGAACAGCCATTACGGGACGCCCGTTAATCCCAAAGCCCCCGGCCGGATTCCGGGCGGTTCCTCCAGCGGATCCGCAGTTGCGGTTGCGGCGGGGTTAAACGACTTTGCGGTCGGGACGGATACCGGCGGATCGGTGCGTATTCCTTCCTCTTACTGCGGCATATTCGGCTTTCGTCCGACGCATGGGCGGGTTTCAGCCGAAGGGGTTATTCCCCTGGCTTCCAGTTTGGATACAGTGGGCTGGATGGCGCGGCGGCCGGACATTTTACACCGGGTAGGCCTCGCAATCGGAGCCCCGCAGGAGAACCTGCATCGGCCTTTCCGGCAGGTTTATCTGGCATCGGACGCGTGGGAGCTGCTGAACGGGGCGGTAAGGGGAGCGCTTGCAGAAACGCTGCCGGCGGTTGAACAAACCGCGGCTCCCGGACAATGGATTAGACTTTCCGATAAAGGCCTGCAGGAATGGGCCGGCGTTTTCAGGGTTCTTCAGGCCTACGAGATTTGGCGCCAGCACGGAGCATGGATCACGGAGCACCGGCCGGCCTTTGGACCGGGTGTTGCGGAGCGGTTTGCCTGGACGCGGACCGTTAGCCGGGAACAAGCCGAGGAATGCCAAATAGAGCGGGTCCGGATCACGGAGCTGCTGATCCGGCTGCTCGGAGAAGACGGCCTGCTGGTGATCCCGACGGCTCCCGGCTGTGCGCCAAAGCTGGGGGCGGCAGGAGCCGAAGCGGAAGCGATGCGCTTCCAGGTCATCCAGCTGACCTGCATAGCGGGGTTGTCCGGTTTTCCGCAGGTGACCGTTCCTTTTGCAGAGCCGGAGGGACTGCCTGCAGGCCTATCGATCGTGGCGGGACCCGGGCAGGACGGCAGGCTTTTGAAATGGCTGGCGGAGTCACTGGTGCCGGCACTGGACGCATTGAAAAAGCGGAGGTGAACGAAATGAGGCTGGTTTCCATCGTTAGGAATAACTCCGAAGAGGAGGCGGCTCTTGTCATGAGAGAGGGAATTTTGCCCGTTTCGGCGCTTAACGAAGCGTTAGGCAGAACACGGCCAAGCCGTCTGTTCGAGCTTGTGACCACGGGACAGCTTGAGGAGATCCGGAAGGATCATGAAGAACTTCAGGAGAAGGGGCTCGATCCGGCACTCCTGCTCGGACCGTCTGCTTCCGTCCGTTTCGCTCCTCCCTACCGTCATCCACGAAAAATTTGGGGAGTTGGTGCGAACTATCTGGAGAAGGCTGCGGAAATGGCCGTTATGCCTGAGGAGGAGCCGATCGCCTTTATGAAGCCGGACACGAGCTTGATCGGTCCCGGTGAAGCCATTGTCCTTCCCCCGGGTTCACGGCGGGTGACCGCTGAAGCCGAGCTGGCGCTTATTATCGGTTCCCCCTGGAAAAACGTAGAACCTCAGGAAGCGATGAGCTTCGTCGGGGCTTTGGCGGCGAGCCTGGATATGACGGAAAAAGAAATTCATGCGCGTAATCCCCGCTTCCTGGGGCGGGCCAAAAGCTTCGATACCTTTTTCAGCTTTGGCCCGGAGCTTGTTACCCCTGACGAAATCCCCAGCCTGCACAATTTGACGGTTGAAACGGTGCTGAACGGCCGTTCGTTTTGCGGCAGCCATGCGGCCAACATGATTTATTCCCCCGCTTATATCGTTTCTTTCTTCTCCAAATTCATGACTTTGCTGCCCGGTGATATTTTGCTGACGGGAACTCCGGGCTCCGTGGAGATTCAGGAGGGAGACAGGGTGGAGTGCAGGATCGGCGGGTTTCTCCCGCTTTGTAATCCGGTGCGGAGCTCCTGACGAAGGGGGGAACAGCTGCACGTGTTCAGGTAGAGGAACAAAAGGAAGAATGGGCATGGGGGATTTCGCTCC
>NW_003305304.1:0-2564 GCF_000142945.1 Phytophthora infestans T30-4 | reverse complement strand
CCCAGCTCCAGCATGAACTTGTCAATGGTCTGGTTGCACATTCGTGGCGACGGCTTAAGACCGTAGAGCGAGCGCTTGAGATGGCAGACATGGTCAGGATGTTCTTCATCCGTGTAACCGTCCGGTTGCACCATGTAGATATCTTCGTCAAGCAGCCCGTTCAGGAACGCCGTCTTGACATCCATCTGGTGCACCGTCAGATTGTACTTGGCCACCAGACTGAGCAGAACCTGATCGACGTGAACTTGGCGGCTGGCGCGAAGGTTTCTTCGTAGTCGATGCCGTACTTCTGCGAAAATCCCTTGGCCACGAGTCGTGCCTTGAACCGCTCGATCTCTCCCGCTTGGTTCTCCTTGATGCGAAACATCCAGCGACAACCGATTGCCTTTCGACCTTAAGGCAATGGCACCAACGACCATGTCTTGTTCTTGCGAAGAGACTCGACTTCTGAGTCGCACGCCTCCTTCCACTTGGCCGCGTTGCTGGATTCCATCGCCTACTTGAACGTAGTCGGCATTTCTCCCACTGAGTCCACAACGTAGGCCGCTTCGAAATCTTCTTCTCGACTACTTGCGACCGCTGACATCTCCTCCAGTGTCTGCGGCCGACTCTGTCGCTTGCTTCGCGGGATCTCTACCGCTTCCTCCAACGACTGCGTTCGCTGGGTGTCGCCTTGCTGCCGGAGCTCAAATTCTTGATGCGGCCGCAGTGTCTCCCCATCCGTCTCATCCTCGGACGATGCTTCTTGATCCGTAACTTCCTTCTTCTTGAAGCTCCCACGATGTCATCTTCATCGTGGCTGCGTCTCCCTCCGTCGAAGACGTCTTCCATGAACTGCGCATCGCGGCTTACTAGCACACGACCGCTCTTGATCTCTTCGAAACGATACGCTTTCTCGTGTTCCGAGTATTCCAGAAACTGACACTTCACTGCTCGAGCGTCCAACTTGGTGCGTTTCTGCTTCGGAACCGTCACATACGCATGGCAACCGAACACCTTCAGGTTCGCCAGCAGTGGTTTCTTACCGTTTCATACTTGGTGCGGTGACTTGTCATGGCTGATGGCACGTGTGGGACACCGGTTACGTAGAAGCGCAGCGGTCATTACCGCTTCACCCCAATACGACTTGGCCAAACCAGCATGCTCCAACATGCAGCGCGCACATTCCACCAGCGTCCGGTTCATCCGCTCGGCGACACCGTTTAGTTGAGGCGTGTACGGAGGCGTAAACTTCTGCACGATACCACGACGCTTGCAGAACTTAGCCATCTCGCCCGACGTGTACCAAAAGGAAGGTCGTTTGTGCACTAGGGAGCTTACTCTGTCTTACGTCCTAGTCTGCATCCAATCATGTGGTGCATCCAATCACCAACACTCTGGACTCGTCCAAGCATCCCTGTTCGTCCAATCATCTGTTTGCGCATACATCCGTTTGCGCAATTGACTTACCGTAAACATCGCGGGGTCCTTGGAAACCGGTTTTACTGGTATGCCGAAGCTGGACGAGACGCCTTCCTGACAACACAACCATGAGGTACATCAGGCAGCCGACAGCATTGCGATAAGGCACCTTGGTCATGGTTTCTTCATGGTTGCATCCTCCTTCGCACATGGCCTTGGTCAACTTGAGTCCTGGATCTTGAGGGGTCTTGACAGGGTTGCTGTTCTCCATGCCAAACTTCTCCAGGATGTCCTTCGCAAACTTGGTCTGACGCACCGACACTTTTCCTGCAGCCGCATCTTGATCGATCTCCATACCGAGGAAATACTTGAGGCAACCCAAGTCCGTCATGTCGAAGCGTTCACTCAAAGCCTTCTTCGTCGACTTGAGAAGCTCGTCGTTGTTACTGGCGAGGACCAGATCATCGACGTATAGAGCCACGAAGATCATGTCTTGGTCATCCCACTTGACGTAGATGCAGTGATCGGCTTCACACTTCTTGAACCCCAGCTCCAGCATGAACTTGTCAATGGTCTGGTTCCACATTTGTGGCGACTGCTTAAGACCGTAGAGTGAACGCTTGAGATGACAGACATGGTCAGTGTAACGGGGTACAATCCAGTGTGCCCCATGTTACATAAAGAGTGACCCGTCACTCTTGTGGACACCTGGTACACGGTACCAGGTGCTCTCGGGACCAGTCAGTGCATGACTACTTAGCTCTACTATAGGTAACCTCTAGTTTGTATGAGACCCAAGCTTATCTTACTTATAAATACATCAGTCTTAAATCTACTCCTCTAAGTAGCAAACCGGTCCCACTGAGGCTGGGAACACGTGGACTTACGGTTCACTCGGGTAGTTAATACCCTTAAGCACTTTCCTCTGTGCAAGGGGGCTGTGTGACCCCGGTTACACTTAATAGCACTCGTAGTCAATCTAGGCACCATCGGCGGGAGATTGAACTACCTGGAATTCTCTGGTGCGGCTCAACGTTTGAGCCAAGGATGGACCGGAAGCGAGGTTTCCTCGCGTTGGACGACTTCACAGTACCGAGTCTTGTTCTGGAAGATGGGGAAGCATTCTTTGGGACAAGATGGTCCTTTCCGCAGCTTGGCGGCGG
>NW_003305303.1:0-2564 GCF_000142945.1 Phytophthora infestans T30-4 | reverse complement strand
ATGTTTCCAGCATCCAGATTCAGTGTGCTTCCGGGATCCGCACTGCGAATCACCTGACTTGTGCTGCCCCGTCCATGAGATCTCGGGATCTGTACATCCCACGGTCCCCGGGTACGGTATCCCCCGGTCGAAAGTTGTCTCCTGTCTTCGCCGTTCGATCGTTGGACGCAGTGAGACAGACTCGACGGTAATCTTCAGGGTCGGAGTCCGAGCCGTCGGATCCTGACTCAGTTCCTGAGTCGGGCGCCGTGACTTGGTGGACACGTCGAGCTGGGGCCGTAGGCGTCGGAGCCTTTTGGCGATACTTGCCGGACCCGACCGCCGCCTTCTTCTGGCGGTGTTTCGCGCGATCCACCGCCCGCAGTACTTCTTCAAGCTCGTCTGCGTCGGGAAGTCGTAGCAGGGTCAGCCTGTCGGCCAGATCCACATCTCCCAACGTCTCGATGAAATGATCCACGTGTTCCCGCAGTACCTTGGATCCCCCATCCTTGATCTTCAACTTGGCCCGTAGACCGGCCACATTTAGTCGATGTAGGTATTCCAACGGGGATTCATCCGATCTGCGGCGAGCATGGTAGTATTGTCGTGCCACCGACACTCCTAATCCACAGTACTGGGTCTGGAAACTGCGCAGCAAATCTGGCCACTTGTTCCTGGTGGATCTGCCCAGCTGCCGATACCAGTTCCTGGCTGGCCCCGCTAGCAGATCCGCAAAGGTCAAACACTTCTCAGCATCAGACGCTTGATCTCTCATGAGGGCCGACTTGACTTTGCTGATCCATGTTCTCGCTCGGTCCTCATCTTGATCCTTGCCCGTGAACTCCTTCGGGTCCGATATGGCTGAGATCCGTACCCTCTGGATCATGGACGATCCACCTGCCCCGGCTGTGGCTGTTGCTACCACTGCTGACGAAGTGGATGGGCCATCCAGATCATCTGGGTCGAACTCATCATGGGAGTTGTCTCCCTCCACTGACTCCATTTCCACGTCTCGTGCTCCACGTTCGTGGAGCACTTGCACTTGTGGCACGGGCGCTCTCATACCCTGTTCGGCCAGGAAACGACTCATCGCAGCTTCAAAGTGCCGCTGCAGGGTGCCCGAGGAAGTGTCGGAAGAGCCTGTGGCCGTCTGGTCCACTGGCGGGACTGGATCCGTGAGGCGATTACCTCGAGCCTGATCTGACGATAATCCCACTGGCTTCTTGCCGGATCTGGCTCGATCCTGGCTGGATTGTGTCAGATCACGCGTAGGGCGTACTGGATCCCGAGCTTTCACGTTCACAGGGGCTTCCTGTCCTCGGATCCTCGCCCGCGCTTCCAGCATGGATGCCCCGGAGGGTCCTAAAGTCATGCGTCGTGGTTCGGACGACGTGTCTGACTCATCCTCAGCGGCGGATTCGTAGTTTGAGGACGCAGCTTGGCTGATCCTCGGCGACGACACTGGATCCATAGTGCGCGACCTTTCTCCGGTGATGGACTTAACTCTGGCAAAGAGGTCCCGCGTCGCGGATACTATGAGATCCAGGTCTAGCTCGAAGATATCCTCTGCGTCGAACACACCAGCTACGATGCCTGACTCCGTAAGCAAACGTAATAGATTTGAACCCGGATCGCTGGACTCAAAGTCCAGAGAGCTAAATATTACACCATAAGAGCACCTAGCTCAGACACAACACGCCCAATCCGCAACCCGCTCGAATCGCACGCAATTCACGTATTCATGGACATGCCACATGTGCTGCACATACCCCTTTCACATATCGTCGTGCTCCTACACTTACGGCCATGCTCGCATGCTTCTTTCGCCACCAGGCTTGCTTCAATCCCCGCCTCGAACCATCCGGTTGCTACTCGCTTTGACGTCGCATTTCTTCGTGTTTTGGATACCCACGGGATCTATTGTTCTCGCGGAAGGCTGCGATGAGCCCTCTGGCTGTCTTGGAGAATTGGTAGTGCAGTCAGCGAAGTCGGCAGTTAGGCTTGGTGAGCTCTGCCAGAGCAGCAGCTACCACTTAAATCGGCAGCGGATCGCCGGGACACGATATAACACACCACGGCAACACAACGTGACGCGGCTGTAGCGTGTGGCAGGTGCGCAACGCAGCAACAACTGGGGCGTTGTAGGGCCGGTAGAAGCGGTGCAAAACGAGGTCCTACCGGGATTTGAACCCGGATCGCTGGATTCAGAGTCCAGAGTGCTAACCATTACAGCACGACCTCACCTATCTCTCCAACACGCTTACAAAACTTTCAAAGCGTTCTTCAAGAGACACACGACAGCCGGGGCGTTCTCTGCATGCTATGTCTTTGAAGCCGCCACAAAACAAACGCGCTTTTCACCGAGTTGAGCTCCGGTTCGCTGGCCTTGAGAGGCCCAGCGTGCGATCCTTTATACCACTAAGAGAAGATCGAGCAGAGACGAAACGGCCCACCCCTCCACACTCGCTCGCATCGCACAGAAATAACATAATTGCGGGGATGTGCCCACGTGAAAGGGCATAACACCTCTTATCATAATCATCGTAATTCTGACTCCTTATAGGGAAGGTGTTGCGTGGGCTCTT
>NW_003305302.1:0-2564 GCF_000142945.1 Phytophthora infestans T30-4 | reverse complement strand
CTCCAAGGACACTTACAGCCCAAGACCAGGGCTCAAAGTTAACACCTTAACTTTTATGCTTCAAAACCAGAAGTGTTTTATTTACTATTATTGCGGCCAAGCCGCCTAGGGGTAAATGTATCTCTTTAACTATCTAGCATAGTTAAACCTAATCAAATGCATAACGTGTGGCTTTCAGCCAACGTACTGAGAGACCTTGTTAACTCTCCGGGTACTTCGTACCCCTGTGTGCTCCACACCATGTAACCCCGTTACACTCTCCCTCACTAAGATGAGAACATACCGTTCTCGAACTTTCCTCAGCGAGGTCACGTCTTGTCAAGACGACGGAGGTCACTAGACCTCACCTCTGCGTTCTGCAGCTCCACGAGCTCACAAACGCGTTCGCATCCTTGATGCCTGGCACTTCCACTCTGGCCCACGGCCCAACGTCTCCAGCGCGTCGCGCCGCCCCTGCCTCGTCGGTCCCAGACCCCCAACTGCGCTCCGCAACTGCTCCAAGAGCATCTTCGTCTCTTTCGGTGGCACAGTACCACCAAGAGTATCGCCGTCGCCACGGTCAACGCTCCATGAGCCGTCAACAAGAAGAGAGCAAAGCTCAAAGCTCGTCAGAGCCGCGGGCGCCGCCCAGAGGGAACGATGTTCTGTTCTCGGAACTCGAAGAGGGCGAAGTCGATTACGACGAGCCCATGGTTAGTGAGGATCACTCCGGACCAACCTCTCCGAGGTCGCACACTGGTGCCGCGTCTTCCCCAGCTTCCTCTGTGAGGTCTAGCCGCTCAACGGCGCATCTCAAACAAGAAGAGACCTGCGGACACCGCATCCGTTCTCTGAACGTTCGAATCCGATTCGCTCGTGGCGAAGGGCCACCCATATCTGCGCATTTGGACGAGGAGAATGGATTAAGATTCAAAAGTTCTTTTAGAAGGGAACTGGACGAGGCCCAAGGCCTTCAGTTGTCCAATGAGCAGCGATCGCAGTCAGTCGTTCCGACCTGTGGTCCGACCACTTGTTCTAACGTCACGCCGTGACTACGGATTCCAGCCGCGGAACCCTGCCGAAGCGGCCCGCCTCGCGGCGCAGCAGCCGCTGAACACGTACACGTGTGGGCCTGAGGCCTCGACTGCTGATGAGCAAGTGCAACGGCACCGGCTCCGAGAGCGATATCTGACTCCACAAGTCACAACTCCTCAGGAGTATCAGGCGCGCCTGCATATGCAGCTCAACCGCCAACCGGTTCCCTCCATGCGAACCATTCCGGTTGTTCTCAACCCTGGGGAATCCCAGCGTGCTTATGAAGCACAATTCCGAAGCTGGGTGGAGGGAGATCGACGGCTCCCCTCCTACAATGCTCTTCGAGCAAGTTTCTCTGAAACTGATATTCGTCTTGAGAGACGTTTGCGCTTAGACTTCGCTAAGTCGAAAGCACGTCGACGGACACTGGGACCCCGTCCCCATCACCTCGAGGCGTCACCACCTCTTGCTCATGCTGCGAGCACCGCTCATTCCTATGAGCCGGCTGCTCTAGCCACTGGTCGGAGCTTGAGCTCAGCCACCGACCTGTCATCCCCGCGTTCTAGCGGCGGGAAGCGCTCGGCGCCTGACGACGCGGTCGTACGCCGTAGCGGCGGGGTAGTGAGTGTGCCCGATCAAAAGCATCGACGACGTCAGGGCAGTCCTGCCGGAGGACAACCTCAAACTCCCAAGAGTTTTGTGAGTGAGGATAACCCCTCCATTTCACAAGGTACTGAGTACGACCCTGGCGCATGCGCCTCGCCATCACGCGTTCCACATGGAAGTGGAGCTCGCCGTGCTCATCGAGCAGAGCAGGAGGAGGCCGAGCCTCAGCTGGACTCTCGTGTCGCGAGTCGCAGCGACGTGTTCGCGCTGGAGCAGCGTGTGGGTTCTCTGAACCGGTATCTCCATGATACGACTGACTCTCTGAGTCGCCTTGCAGATGGTCTCGATGAGACGAACCACCGCGTGGACTGGTTTGAACAACCACAGTCGGTTCAGAACCGAGTCGCGGACCTTGAGCGTCAAGTCGCTCAGCTGCAAGGTCTGATCGACTTGCTGTTGCGTCTTGTGGCCCCGCCACCTGCTGCCGCTCAGCCCGCCGTGGTTCGGCCTCCCGCTGTTGCGCAGCCTGTCGTGGCCCAGCCACCGTTGACGCCAACGCCTCCGCGCTCACCTGAGCAGGGTTCTGATACGGCTTGAGTAAGCCAACGTAGAAGACTGGATGCGTGCGCATCTTCTTCGGAAGGTTAAGCGTATACGCTAGGCCCTTCTTGGCCACGACCTTGAACGGCCCTATGAACCGTGGTCTCAATTTTGTCTCAAAGACTGCAGACACTGCATGAGTAGGTAGGTTTTTGGCATTTAATAAAACTAGGTCTCCGACCTCAAACCTTTCTTCATTGCGTCGCGATTGAAGAAGACTTCGATCTTGCCGAACAAGCGCCTCCTGCCTATGCTCCGGGTGCTCCAACTCGGCTGAATCGTCAAGGCATCCACATCTTCCCTGGGTCTTCAATCGGTGAGCTCGGCTCAGATGACGAGAAGAA
>NW_003305301.1:0-2564 GCF_000142945.1 Phytophthora infestans T30-4 | reverse complement strand
GTGCAGATCCGACAGGTTAACCGAATTTACTACTTGGTCGGTTACACCCTAGAGGCTCTCAACTTTCAAGATCCCGTCACAGGAGTCGGCAAGTACGACTTAAAGGACAACACAAAGGCAAGGGAACACACCCGCAAGGCAACCCTACGGCCAGATCCACGATCTAGGCCCCGGATCCATAAGCTCGAATATTCGCTTAGGATACGGAACAATCCACGGACGCAGAGTGAAGATTTTTCCACTGCTGCTCCACCCCATCCCCACGTCTCGCCAAGACACTCAAGCTTCACCACTTGAACTCTTCGGAAGTTACCGAGAGAGCAGATCCCGCCCTACCGACGGGTACACAAGGTGAGGAAAGTTCAGCAGAACACGGATCATCGGGGGACCCCCTCCGTTAGTCGGTGTCTGGGCGCAGTTGGTAAGTTGGATCTGGCAATCTCGCAGATTTTGCTGATCCCGCTACACCACACGGACATCGGTCCTGACGCTCACGATTATGAAGATTACGAAGATAAGACGCCGGCTCCAGAGCCAGGCGCAGCGACGCCGGAGACGGCCACGCTATCATCGGGGCTGAGCGGGGCGACCAAGTCCCTTTCGAGGAACCTCGCCGACGAGCTCGATGATGTTGCGGGACCGGAACCGGCCTATGATGATTATGACGATGGGACCGAGGGTTTTAAACCTTCGGTGGCGAGTGCAAAGCATTCAGCACTGCTGAAGGCACCTCGCCCACCTATCAACGGTGATACACCAGCCGCCAAGCGCGTTTTCGACCGCGTACAAGCACTGATGCAGAATGATGAGTGGATGCAGCTGTTCAAGCCCATCCCCAAGAAAAAGGCCGACTGGCCTGCGCTTGCGCAGGAACTTCAATACCCAGTCAACTCGGTTTCGACTAGTCAAGTTGCCGAGGATTCAGTTTCGCTACTGTTGTCGCTGGGGTTCGAGAGCGAGACGTACCCATCAACGATGTCGCTCCAGGATTGGAGTCCACATGAAGCCGGAGCTGCTCTCCAGAAATGGAAGAAGAAGCTTCGGAAGGCGTTTGGCGCCGTTGGCATCAATGCCGGAAAGCAGCCTGTGAGTCGACCGATGATTCAAGATGAAGATCCGTCTAAGATTCCACTGCCGCCGACGCCCCAACGACTCGTTCGTACTCCTGTATCGAGCTTGAACACCTCTGCATTAAAAAAGGAAACGTTACATGTTACAATCATTTCGTTACTGTCTTTTACGAAAAAGAGGTATAATCAGGTATTGCGTAGCGCAAATTAATAGCAGCATACCTTTTGCCACCGCGACATCTTTATCCACACGCAGGGAACCGCCCTCGACGGCGACGCTCTCCTGCCCCACGGGCTTGAGGAAGCCAATGCGGTCCAGACGAGCGGTCAGTCCTTGTAGCAATCCCAGACACGTGCTAGTCTTGCCCACATGCTGCCGTGTCGCTGCCACATACACCGCCTTGGGCTGAACACGGACTGCCACTGGCATCAAGCGCGACTTTTGTAAAATGAGGCAAAATAAATTTTAAGTGTTGCAACTTCAACTCTGCCACAAGAGTTTGTTGCACACGTGGGACCAAATTCCGTCAAGAAAACATTTTTTAACCAGACATCTATACATTCAAAGTTGTATATCGTCTCCGATTTTCTTAGCACCCGAAGAAGCGAACCACCTGCAGCGAGCTGCCGGTCTTACCCTTCGACAGGTATGCCACACTGCCATCCGGGTACGTCTTCAATGCCTGGTAGCGGTTGCCCACCACGGACTTGTCCACCGTCACCTTGTCGCTGATGGCCTTACCCGACGAAGCGTCCAGCACCTGCGCGTACATCGTGCGGTCACCGCCCTCCATGAAGTCGCCGCCCGACGAGCTGCCCTCCCACACAGCCAGCATGCCGCCGCTGCCGATCTGCGCGAGGTGAGGCGCACGTTCGTTGGCGTCCGTGCCGCCCAGAGTGATGTCCTCGCTGGCAGCCGCGTTCATGGCGAAGTGGATCAGGTGCACCTTGGCGTTGTCGCCGTTGCCGTTGCTAACCGTAGCCCAGTATTTCTTGCTGGAAGCGTCCGAGTCCGGCACGATGTCGCCCAAGTTGGCAGCACCCAGGTCTACCGGGTAGATCGTTGTGCCCCAGTCCTTAGGCGGCATGATACGGTTGTTGCTGTCCGTCTTACAGATAGTCGCGTAGCTGTCCGTGCGGTGGTCGTACGTGATACGCTCGTAAGCCGAGTGCGAGCAACCCCAGTCGAACGAGTCCTCGTCCGCCGTGATCTTACCCGTAGCGTCAACCACCTTCATGCGGTCACCCTGGTGAATGTTGATGCAGCCACCCTCCGACGTGGAGATGGCGGCACCGAAGTACGCGGCCCAGTTCTTGCCGTCGAACGCGATACGGCCGTGGTGAGCGTACCACCAGATCATGTAGACGTCAGGGCCAGTCTTGCCCGACGAGTAGGGAGGCAGCGATGCACTCGAAGACGTCAGCTTCGTAGCCCACGACTCCTTCGTGCCAACATAGCGGATCATGTACATGTCGTAGCACGGAACGGCCGGA
>NW_003305300.1:0-2564 GCF_000142945.1 Phytophthora infestans T30-4 | reverse complement strand
GTAAATTTGGTTAACCCGTCGGATCTGCACGTGTATGGGAAAGCTTACTAGGTTGTAGGATCTGGCCAATGTATTATCCAGTTATCACTACCAACACTAGATTCGCAATTCTCAACCTTCTCCGAGCTCGTACGGCCAATGTAGTTCCGGTTCTTGAGGGCAGGAAGGCACTTGCGTGTTATCGTGCAAATAGAAGTCTGTATTGATATTTTACCTAAACCTGCCTGGATTCCTACCTTCTATGTCTTTCATCTGCTAGATCCCTTACCAGGCTCGGCTGCATGTCCCTTCTTCCCTTGACCCATCATCCCAGCTGTGTTATCTGCAGATCCACCGGATCCATGACGTAATCATCATGGTCACCCTATTATGGGTACACTCATCCGGATCCAGGTCGCTTGGATCCACCTCACTGTAATTGTACACTCGCCGTGGATCCGAGCTCTCCAATCATCCAACATCATCTTGCAACCGTCTGTGATCTCCATTAGCCTACGAAAGTTCCAGATCCACTGCATCCCTCATTCCTGTACCCTGGATCCAGGTCCTTCTATGCGAATTCCTCCCTCCATGGATCCGAACTCGGAAGTATGGGATCCGGGGTACCTCGCGGTGGATCTTGACTCCTCATTAGCCGTGGCTACTAGATCCATCTTCAGAGGGCACCGACCATTCTTCCTTCATAAGATCCACACCCGATCCACTCTTGTATAGTATATCCCATATCCATTTAAGTGAATCCAGGTAAGGGTGGATCCGAGGTATGTCTTGGTGGATCTTGCCTTCTCGTACATCGCTCAAACCAGATCCATCGTCACTTCATATGGGGTGCTGCTCGTCATGGCTAATCCACCACCGGCAACTTGCATCCGTGCCACCAACCCAAATCCTCTCTAATCACTTGAAATTGTCACTGATTCGGAAAGTGACCCCGCGTCAGGCTCATTCTCTTATTTCTGAGAAAGCACTTCACCACAATCGCCTCCTGTACGTTGTCGACGCTGCACAACAGCGTTCACGGCGTGCAATACCAGCATCCACAACCGCTTTCTCCCCTTCGCGACACATGTCTCCCACCAAGCGTACCGGAAAATCGTCGGGCAAGGCCCCATCCACCACACCTTCGGTCAGTCCGTCTTCCATGTCGCCCACCGATCTGCGGGTTCTAGCCCAGGCGCTTTCCGATCAGGTGCAAACCCTGACGGCGGAGCTCCAGACTGCTCAAGATGCCCAAGACCAAGCTGCGTCTCTGCACACTACCCAACTTCAGACCTTGCGAGCCCAGGTCCATGACCAGGCTATGGAGATCCAGGGGTGGGAGCACCGTGCGGCCTCTCGGTCGCAGGACCTGCGACTCTTGTTGGCTGATCAGGCGGTCGAAATCCGCGACCTGACCGGACGGCTGGATCGCGCCTCCCGTCAGCGAGATGTCATGCGGGATGACAACGACCATCTCCTTAGGGAGATGGCGCTCGCTGGATCTGAGATCCACCAGCTCCGTGACGAGTTGCGTCTGACCCAGGAGGAGGTGGTGACCAACGACTATGTGGGATCCACCCATGGCGGATCCGCCTTAGGGTCGGCGCGTGGAGGGTCCCCCGCGCCAAATCCACCTCCCTCATCGCCGGATGTAGCCCTGGCTCAACTCTCTGAATAGTTGCAAGACACCAAGGAGTCGCTCGAGAAAGCGTCTGCCGGACGAGATTACGCGCTCGAAGAATTCGTGCGCATGACTCAATTGCGCGACGAGATCCAAGCGAAGCTGGCGGACAGCGAACTCCAGCGGGACAAGGCGGCTACCGAGTGGGCGGATGCCAAGCGTGCACAAACAGAGCTGGAATCCAAGCTTCGCCGCACGAGTACGTGGATCCTCTTTTAGTCCTTGCTAGTAACCCCATATTCACTCGTTATTGTCAATCCAGGTGACAATGTGGTGAAGTGCTTTCTCAGAAATAAGAGAATGGTCCTGACGCGGGGTCACTATCCCGAATCAGTGACAATTTCAAGTGATTATAGAGGATTTGGGTTGTTTGGCACGGGTGCAAGTTGCCTGTGGTGGATTAGCCATGGCGAGCAGCACCCCGTATGGAATGACGATGGATCTGATATGAGCGATGTACGAGAAGGCAAGATCCACCAAGACTTACCTCGGATCCACCCTTACCTGGATTCACTAAGATGGATATGGGATATACTATACAAGAGTGGATCGAGTGTGGATCCTATGAAGGAAGGATGGTCGGTGCCCTCTGACGGTGGATCTAGTAGCCACGGCTAATGAAGAGTCAAGATCCACCGCGAGGTACCCCGGATCTCATACTTCTGAGTTCGTATCCAAGGAGGGAGGATCTCGCCTGGAGGGACCTGGATCCAGGGTATAGGGATGAGGGATACAGTGCATCTCGAACTTTCGTGGACAGCGGAGATCACAGACGGGTTGCGAGATGATGTTGGATGATTGGAGAGCTCGGAATCCACGGCGAGTGTACCATTACAGTGAGGTGGATCCAAGCGACTTGATTCCGGATGATGGTACCATTATTAGGTGGACATGATGATACGTC
>NW_003305299.1:0-2564 GCF_000142945.1 Phytophthora infestans T30-4 | reverse complement strand
ACGGTAAGTGGGGCGGATTCGTCGGCTGCGAAACGCCCGCGTAGTGCATCTCCCGCTCCTAGCACCGGATCCTCCCGTCCCCATAAGCAGGCCCGAGCTTCCCCGAAAGCCAAGCCCAAAACGACTCCGGTCTCTAAATCGGCTCCGCAAGCGGGATCCACTTCTAAATCAGCTCCACAAGCGGGATCCACTTCTAAATCGGCTCCGCAAGCGGGATCCACTTCTGTGTCCAAGGCGGGATCTACACCCGCGCCCAAGACTTCCGCTTCTCCCTCGAAGTCAGGTGCCGGATCCAAGTCTGGATCCACCGCTAGATCCAAGTCTACCTCGGCGTCCAAGACTGGATCTACCACTACGTCCAAAGCGGGTCGACGGTGTCCAAGTCCGGATCGACGGCCAAAACGGGATCTACGGCCGTATTCAAACCGGGATCGGCGTCCAAGACGGGATCCACCGCTGCTGCGTCAAAATCTGGATCCGGACCCAAGACTGGGTCTACGGCGTCCAAGACTGGACCCGTTGCTACGTCCAAAGCGGGGTCGACGGTGTCCAAGTCCGGATCGACGGCCAAAACGGGATCTACGGCCGTATCCAAACCGGGATCGGCGTCCAAGACGGGATCCACCGCTGGTCCTTCGGTGACGACGCCCGCCGTTCCTCAGCCCGCTTCCACCAACCCTCCGCCGGCCCGTACTGGACCCGGGAAGGGGAAAGCTAAACGCGTCATTCCCCCTGGGTGTGGACTTGGTAGCTCGGAGGACGACGAGGATGAGGAGTCCGACTGGTCCGACGGCTCAGGGCCTCCTGACCGATCGTCGTCAAAGCGTACGTCGTCTTCCGGCCCGTATCCCTTCACTCTGAGCGATGAGGACGATGACGACGACGACGATGACGACGAGAGTCCAGAGGATTCGGAGGAGGCTCGAGCCGCTGAGGAGGCCTTGGAAGAAGACACGCGGCGGGCTCTATCCCAATCCCGATCCGAAGCCCGGCGGAGATCCCTCTCGACGCCGCCTCCACAGACTTTACACTTATCAGGCGTATACTCTAACCAACTGAGTTATAGGCCCTTTGAAGTAAAAGGATTCGAACCTTTGATTTTCCGTACCAAAAACGGAGGCCTTACCACTTGGCTATACTTCAAAATAAAATATATGCTTAGAAAGACTCGAACTTTCATTTTATAGATCCGCAATCTAACGCTTTATCCAATTAAGCTATAAGCATAACTTTAATTTTTTTTTATAATTTTAATATTGATTAATGTATTTTTTGATAAAAATTTTTTAATTAAAATTAAAAAATTTAATAATTGAAAAATATTTTTAAATTTTATATCAATTTTTGGTGTATAATTTTTAATTATAAAATGTTCACGTGATTTTTTATATGAGATGGTGAAGGGTGTTCTTAAATGAAGCAACAGCCAACGGCTGTAGTAAGTGCGTGCCGTTTGCAGGGAGGCACACCAGCTCGACAAGCACCCGATCAGCGGCTATGACGATTTCGTCAGCAATGTGAGATGTGCAGCCATCCATGACGAGAACTAGTGGTCTTTTGACGGGCGTAGAAACAGAAAAAGCGAAGAAAATAATCCATTTAGCAAATAGAGACGCTGACATAAATGCCTTTGTAGTAGTAACTGCAGGCACAGTTTGAGGACTTCAGTTTCCGCTCGTTCGCCAGGTAATATGAACAACGGCGGCCCGACAAAACCACTAGCGCTACCACACGCCACGAAAGAGAGATGGAAGCTTGTCGTGGGATCAGTGTGCCAAACGTTTTTCGAACATTTAAGGGCTACCACACGAGTTTTTTTTTAATGGGAGCTCTCAAATGCAGTTTCATCAATATTGAAGATGCGGCCGCCATCCATATTATCTTCCACAATGACCTTTCCCGAAGACCCATAAAGTGCAGCCATTTCCAATTCAGTCACATTATTGCGAGCCTTTGACACTGACTGAGAAGTCCGAGATCTTAAGTCTGGATAACGGTCCTTGAATTGGCGATACCATCCCTCGCCTACTGGTCGATCATTAACCAACTTATAAATCTGCTGGGCTTTCCTTATGATATCTTTCCTTCCAACAGGTGCCCCATCAACCTGCTGCCCAACGACCCGTTCATGTATATTGGTTTCAGCTTCCCTGGGTAGAGCAGGCTCTGGCCGACGTCGTTTCCCAAACGAGTAAGGCTCTTCATTCCCCTCTTCACGCCATCTTTTGTCTTCAACAACCCATCGACGCAAGTTACGGACAGGGATGCCATTTTGCTCGCCTATGTCGTCAATGTCGCCTCCTTCTCGAATTGACTTTACGAAGTCCATCTTCTCCTTGCTGCTGTGTAACGGGGTACGTAGCCCTAAGTGTACCCTGGTTACATGAAGTGTGACACTTCACACTTCAGGAGTATGACACGTCATACGCCAGGATATTTGGTACAAGTTACAAGGTCGTTCGAAAGCTACCATTGGTTAAATGACATACGGCAGTATAGCTAGAATATAAGCAACCCGATCCCAAAGCCTAGCAGCGAGATAACTAAACACAGCGCGATATGAA
>NW_003305298.1:0-2564 GCF_000142945.1 Phytophthora infestans T30-4 | reverse complement strand
AAAGTCTCTTTATTGTTGTTGGCTATCACTGTACCTTAATCTTCCACCAGTCTAAAAACGCTAAATAATATATTTAGTTGAGCGTCGTGCTCGATTTCACGGGCCCTTTCTGAAACCTAAATTGCATCAATACAAAGAATATCTGTCCAGCTTGCATCAAATACCCGCTTGTACTGCCTGGTTAAGCTTGTAATAAACTGACTGTTAACCACTTCGCATACCAAACTCGCTACTTTGTGTTACAATTTGAATATTTAATAAAAATATTCAAGCTGTAGCATTTTTTTTTTTGCATTGAAGTGTGTTCATTTTGTGCTAATTCAGAATCAGTCATTAGACACTCGAATCTGTGCCTTTTATGGTTATAGCCTTTGGATATAACGATGCGTCGCAAGACGCCTTGCTGTTGTTGTTGTTGACGGCGGTATTTTTATTTGATACTTAAACGATGATTTCAGGATGGTTAAACGTAGATTAGGCGTTAAGTTGATAAACGTTTCTTTACGGGCCTACTTATAGTAACCATAATTGACACCTCTCATGTTGTGCTGTTATCTTACCGCTGCATGTAAAACCTTATTCTACGCCCTTGTCGGCAACGCGTCTACCTATTAAGAAGTATCAGAATGTGGTTGTCTAAAAACCCGCTTAGAAAACAATGGTCAAGTTCAATTCGCTTACAGTAGTAATTGTCATCAGCACATATAACTTCTTTTGTTCACACGTCAATCTAAAACTATCTATCTTTGTGAATCAAGTGACAACGTTTATAAGCACAGCTTTGTTCTTACGACCAGACCGGCTACTGCTGTACATGTAACATATACGATTTAGCAATACCAGAAACCCACTCAGATAACTTATTAATGCTAATATTTTTACAATAAAAGAATTGAAATTATCATTTTAGTCAGTGTAACACGCAGATCCTACTGAGTACAGAGAGTTTAGTATACTTAAACCATGTCCTCGGAAACACGCATGCTTACGTGTACGATAGGCACCCTGCCCTCCGTTTAGTACTCAAATATCAATAGCAACATGCATTATAAAAAAGTATATAATATTTAAACGATGCCTTTGGATAATGTACAGCCTTGTGCAAATCCCCATATGTAAACTGGGAAACACATGAATTTATTGATGCAACAACACAATCTAGTTTTAACCAATTAAAGCCACCTTCGCTGCGCTTAGAAATATTTAAATCATTTTATCCAATGATTTGTCCGGAAAAGCGTGACAGGCACGACAATTTAGTGTGACGGACAGACAGGTTGCTGCAGTAGATGTTTAAGATGGAGACTGTGTGGCGGACACCAAGTGCACCACAAAATTTGTGATCTACTTTAATTTTATAAAAGTATATCCGGATAATCAAACATATATCCGGATATAGATCTGACTCGATCCTGGAATGGCTTCACAACGCAATAAAGAACCCTCATACCATCCATGACAGTCACTGCCCACGGATTCCGCTGTTACATAACGTAATTACATGTATCCAACTCACCTGTGAGCATGTCAGGCCAAGAACGCAGTCGCCACTCTTGAATTTGCTGCTCTTCGGTCACTTTCTCTACCACGATTCTGCTCGGGACTCGAGTGCAGGCTCCTGCAATGGTGTCGTCTGCTGCGCTGAGCATCGAAGCTTCAGTAAGAGAGAACAAGTTCTCGTCCATGGACACAAGAGACGACGTCAAGTCTCGTTGGTTCAAGACTCGCCAACTGCTGCAGAGTATCCAAAACTCCCCTTTCTGGTCGCATCGATGGCTCGGTTGGGCTTTCGTCTACGTCTCGGTATTACTAGTCTTCCTTGTGGATCGCTCAGTCGGACTATCGGCGCTCATCGAGATGTACGGAAGTGACAAGGACCACACGCTAGGAGTGACGCTTGGAGCACTGGGTCTGGGTATGCTTGAGGACTGGATCTGCGCCACGTACCTCGTCGCCGTGCTGTGGCTCATCGACTTCTTCCTAAGCCAGACCCTTGGCGCCTCCTCTGATAGTATGACGCTCCAGACTTTCATCAAGTGGAAGCGGCAGCGAATTCTTCGTCGTGGAGTCACGTTCGTGACTTCGTGGCTTCTCTTCGTGGCCACCGCAGCTCCGTTCGCTGTAGACATGATGCTGGTTCGTCTTCGTAGCATGCGTTTCACCTTCGAGATCGTGTCGATGGCCATTGCAGAGAGCGACATGGTCAGTAGCGTAGCCATCTCCGACTCTGATTTCAAAGAGGGCTTACATTACAGGCACAGTGCTCGCTCTATTTGCCACGTTCTTCGGCTTCACTTCCGCACATGGACGTCATGGCCAGATCCTCACACGCTGGAACCCGACAACACCCTTTACTGCATCTCGGAAGGAGAATCTGGCTTACCCCTCCAAGAAAGACGACGAAGATCTGGACGCCAAAAGAGGAAAATAACATCATGGTTTCTGCCTTCATCTAACTGACAGCTAACCAAGACCGTGACCCGAAATGGTACCTGGGAGAACCGGAAGATTTGGTTCAATAGGTAGAATACAGCAGCTCCACAATCGGAAAGTACAGGGCGTAA
>NW_003305297.1:0-2564 GCF_000142945.1 Phytophthora infestans T30-4 | reverse complement strand
AGGTTCTCAGCGTACTCACAGCTTACCTTGTCCGACACTATCCTCAGCTCAAGGCTCTTGCCCCTGGATCACCCATCGTCATGCGCGTTGAAGAGTGCCTGGTTGCTGCTGACATCCCACTTGCGGACTTGCTGAAGTGGTCTATAGCGCTGAACGAGAAAGCCGATGTACCTGCTCAAGACAAAGAAGAAACCCAAGAAGCAACGCACACGTGTCCGGCAATGAATCATCTTTTGGCTGTCATTCAAGAGTTAGTTGCATCCAATCGCGTCCTAGCAGAACGCATGACCATCGTCGAGGCTGCGCTACTCAAGTCGGAAGTTCCTTGCTACCCGCCAGGGTAAGAAGGAGTTATTGGACTATGTCCAAGAGTTGAGAACTCTTATCGCCGGAATGGCGGCGGACCCTCTTCCAGAACTGGTCAGCGTGACCGTGTTCATGGAGGGACTTCGTGTGAGCGCAGCTCGAACAGAAGTGTTCCGTGTACACCCTAACTCTTTCGAAGAGGCGGTGAATGTGGCATTAAATGCCGAGCACAACTTCAGGTCGGCGCGACCTGGTTGGAGCGCTGGTAGCGCAAGCTCTTCGAGCGGTCCAGAGCCGATGGACCTCAGCTATGCTGAAGACGGAGAAGCGGAGCTTCTTGCTGCGGAGCAGCGCGCCGGCATCCGCCGATGCTTTGTGTGCAATAGCACTAAGCACTTGAGGGCCTATTGCCTTCTGCGCAAGAAGCGCGAGGCTCCGGCGAGCCAACCCTCCGGGTCATCGCCGGGAAACGGCAACTCCCAGTAGGCGCGGGGCGGCCAACTGGGGAAGAACTGAGTTCTGTTGTGCCTCGAAGAGGTAGAGGACAACGGGGCTCAGCCCCGAAGAGAGCTGAGCTCTCTTACGAGAAGAGTGTGTGCAAGCCGGGCTTGCTGGTCGTTCAAGCGAACGTGAAGGGCTTTGCAAAGCCATGGAGAGTCTTGATTGACTCGGGAGCCTCAAGCAACTACGCCCGTCGCTCCACCCTGGAAGGGAGTCAGCTGTATGCTGAGGCACTGGAAGTGCCAACGAGAGATACGATCTCTGTCCGTCTCGCGACGGGGACACTGGTAACTGTGTCGAAGGTCTCTGTCGACCTTGGAGTGAAGTTTGAGAACTTCGATAGCGTGGAACGCTGTTTGGTCTTAGACCTGGATGCGAGGTATGACCTCATCCTTGGCATGGCATGGCTGGAACGTCATGAGCCATGGATCGACTGGAAGTCGAAAACGCTGAGTGCGTCGCACCCTGCTCCTAGTGGAGCTTTGGTGAGTCATGAACCCACCTCTGCTAGGAAGCAGAAGCGCTTTTGGCGCGAGCACGAGGCCGAGGCGGCCGTAGTGCTGGACATTGGTATGTCCGAAATTGTTAGCAACGAGGTTGCTGTTTGCCCTGAGGGCGTACGTGGTGCGGCACGTTATCCGCGGAGCGGTGCAGATCAGGTCAATGACCAACTGCTGGGTCCTAGTGAGGACGAGCGCGGAGTGGCGCGTAATCCACTGAGTGGTATGAATCTGGTCGATGACCTACCGCTGCGTGACCCGAGGGTCGCGGTCGACTGCGAGTCGAGGCATCATGGGCGTGGCCCAGGAGATGCAGGTGAAGTGACACCTAGTTCACTGTGTGAAGGTCAAGAACCTCTTGGCTTTCAGCCGAGTGTCTTGCGAGACACTGTATCCTCTTCGAGGAGTGGTGGTGCTGCTGCACCCGGTGGTAGTGACGGAGATGTCGCCACACCGCCCTCATCCGGCCGGGCTCGGTCGCGGAGGGAGAGGAGAAGAAGACGCAGGGCGTCTTTTCTACAGCCTGATAATCTTTGGCCATAGTGAGGGCGACCTCATGTTGTCGATTGATCTCACGCCGCCACGCTAGTGCGTCAGACTGCTTGCCGAATCCTCGTTTGAGTGATGACGACATTGCTCGCAACGTCGACTGCGCATCCGAACCTTCACTCTGCGTTCGTGGTTGGTTCCGAATCCTAAGCAAATATTCGAGCTTATGGATCCAGGGCCTAGATCGTGGATCTGGCCGAAGGGTTGCCTTGCGGGTGTGTCCCTTGCCTTTGCGTTTCCTTTACGTCTTACTTGCCGCCTCCTGTGACGGGATCTTGAGAGCTGGTGAGGACGAGCGCGGAGTGGCGCGTAATCCACTGAGTGGTATGAATCTGGTCGATGACCTACCGCTGCGTGACCCTAGGGTCGCGGTCGACTGCGAGTCGAGGCATCATGGGCGTGGCCAGGAGATGCAGGTGAAGTGACACCTAGTTCACTGTGTGAAGGTCAAGAACCTCTTGGCTTCAGCCGAGTGTCTTGCGAGACACTGTATCCTCTTCGAGGAGTGTGTGCTGCTGCACTCGGTGTAGTGACGGAGATGTCGCACACCGCTCTCATCCGGCGGCTCGGTCGCGAGGGAGAGAGAGAGACGCAGGCTCTGTGACGTCTTCGACGTCGGACGATGTGTCACGTGACGAGCGTGATGTTCACGGATGTGTGACAGTGATACCTCGTGACGAGACGGGGAGTAGAGGGAATCAGCTTGAA
>NW_003305296.1:0-2562 GCF_000142945.1 Phytophthora infestans T30-4 | reverse complement strand
GCGCAATGACGATGGCATCGACGTCCAGCTTAGCGGCGGCGTAAGCCACGCCTTCCAGGTGGTTGCCGGCTGCACAGGCCACAATGCCCCTTTCTCGCTGGGCCTGCGTCAGGTTGGCAATCTTGAAGACGTTGCGGACGTACACACCGCAGCTGTTGCCTTTGTTCTGGGTAGGAGATACAGCCACAACCAGCTTGTATTTGCTAAATATATTGTCCTTTCTTATGCTCGCTTGAACCTTGTTTAGGAAGGCAATGTAGTCCTGGTATCCGGGTGGATCGTATACAAACATGATTTCCGCCCACGTGTTGATAGCGTTAATGAGCTGTGGAGCCATTACCCAAGTGTGGTGCACGAATGCATACACAACTGACCAGGCGATGGTCGACGCAGTCGTAACTGGTGCCGCGCCGAGCATGACACCGTGGTGATGTCTGCTTGCCTCACCATGGTTTGGTACCCGAGAGTACTCGGTGTCAATGCCAGATACTCGGCGCGTTGCGTCCATCGCGTACCGCAACCGCTTTGTCGGCGGGTGAGACTTTTCGTTCACCCTACGCGACAGGCCATTCATGACCAAGGGACCTGTGCATTGATTGCACCAGGATCGCGCTTCACCCTTAATAGTGTGCCTTTGCATGCAACCACAACACTACTGATTCCATCAGCGATTCCGAGGCACCTAGCGTCAGTGGCTACCGTCATGACTCTGTCTTGTTTGGCTAGTGCTGCCGCAGCTCTAGTCCGGCTGTTCGCTTCCAGCCTGCAGACGATGCACCTCAACGCCTGGTTCCTTAAGGCTCATGGTCTTACCTCAAGACCTGAGAGAAGAGGTTTTTATCGAGCCCCTCCCCCACTTACATCTGATATCGCGTGGCTTGGGATCGCCACTGACAGCACGACAGCTACCTGTCTCGCGGAAAGTCAGGAAGGAAAGATATTTCTGAGCCTCTCCCCCACTAAACCTCGCGACTACTGAGTCTCTCGTGGCTTGTGATAGCCACTGGCAGGCATGACGGCTATCCGCCGCGTGCACTGTGCAATTTAGGTCGAAAAAAGTGTTTATAGACAAGGCATTTGAATTTAGCCAAAATCTGACTTGACCACGGGAATGCGCGCATAAAAGCACCCCTAGGGCAGTTTTTATACGGAGCAGTATCATTTGCTTCCTGGATGTGCAGGGCCAAACATGGCCAAAAGTGGTGATTTTGGCCGTCCAAGGTGTCCATTTTCCGCGAAAATGGGCGTTTTTTGGCGTCACTAAAAAAATCATTGCGAAGCAACTACTGGAGATATGCTTGTAAAACTTTGGGAGCGGTCGTGCGAACACATGCGCCAAGTTTTCTGCTAAAGTCTGCAGGCCCAGATCTGCCGGGCGGCACATAAAACCGGAAAAAACCACCTAAAAAAAGAGCATGCCAAACAAAGTCTCACATTTCGCTGAATAACTTTTGATCTAGAAGAGTTAGACAAATTCTGATTGCGGGAACGGCTCCGCCGTGTGTTTTTACATATGTCTATGTCCCGTAGAAAGCGATTAATATCGCTCGCACGCAACACCTGTCGGTCTTTTCTCATTAGCGCGAGCTTGTCGTGTGAAAAAATTGAGACACAATACTTAGAGATACAGGGGAGGCAATAGTTCGGTTTCTTTGCTGATCTGTATTCACTTACGATTGGCTGAACTAGGATCTAGTTCGCAGAATTGCAGAGTACTAAATTGCGGTAGGGCTGAAGAAAACATCTTAGTTTCGGTAACAGCTGGGATGTCCATTCACCTTTCTTTTGCAAAATGCTACAGCTTGTACCATTTTCGTTAGGAACAGGGTTAATAACTGTTAAGGGGCACGATAATCACAGAACTCGCAAACTTACCGAGCTCCCTTAGTTATAACGTACTATTTGTTATGACACTCAGCTGGGTTTTAGCCAATCAGGGGCCGAACGGGAAAGATCTCCGTGCGTCCTTATAATAGTTCGAACTGTCTTTCTGTCTGTGCATTTTGCCATCGGATGGCTCCTACGCAATGGTATTCACAGATCGCCCTTATTGGACCCCATATGGTTTTTGCGTTTGGACAGTAGTGCAGAACCAGCCCCATTATTACATGTTTTAGTGTTCAAAATAGGATATCAAAACAGTATAAAGTACTACTGCAAGCTCCGCAGCATACCATGGCTTCATTCATTATTTGCTGCCCCCCTCCCAGTGCGGCATCGTCTCACACAGTACATAATGAACCGCAAGAATACACTGCTACTGCTCCTGAAACGCACGCACATTTTTACTTTGTGCTGGGAATGGCTGATTTTATGATGTGGCTAAGACAGCCAATTCAAAAATAGTACCGCAGATGCTTCTTCCGCATTCATTTCAAACTCGCCCGGCAAGCACGCGCTGCACGTGAACGCTTTCGGTGACGTGTCGCAGTCGTCGGGCGCTGCGCTGGGCGGCGTGTTCAACCCCTTCGGCAAGAACCACGGCGCCCCTGAGGACGCTGAGCGCTGCGCTGGCTCGAATGGGCAACGTGGAAGTGGGCGAGGATGGCAACGTCAAGGTGA
>NW_003305295.1:0-2562 GCF_000142945.1 Phytophthora infestans T30-4 | reverse complement strand
CCTTGGATCTCGGTTTCTCTTCTTGGTACTGCATACTGGAATGGCCGCTTCTAGGGTGGATTTGGGATCCCACCCATGTACCAAGTAAAATGGTGTATCACCCCGGATCCTGTCTTGGGCGGTGTTCATCGCGAAGGGGAGCCGTTCTGCGTACTCATCCCAATCCCTTTGATCCAAATCCTGGACATACATCTTGAGTGCTCTCGTGATCATCTGCACCATGCGTTCGGCCGACCCGTTAGCTTGGGGACGATATGCCATGGTTGCTCGCTGTCGCTGCCCTAGGATCCGGTTGAATGCTCGAACAAAACCCTTGTGGTTTCTAAAGCGAGCTGTATCCTCAGTGCTCACAACCACTTGAAAGTGCGCTCCATCAATTGCCCCCAAGGCCTGGTGATAATACAGTAGGGGTGCTTCAACAAGAAAAACGATGGAACCTGCTTAGGTATCTCCATCGAGCTGTTTATCGCACGCAAAATCGCTCGAATACTTCGGATTCTAACCTTGTGAATCGTAGAAAACGTTAGATCAAATAGCACCTCTTGCATGCGGCATGTAGATGCCGTTCCAATCCAGTGGAGAGCCACCGCCAGTACCTCACGTTGGTTGCGGACGGTGTCAACGATGAACGGTTGGCAGAGCTCGAACAATGCGTCAAATGCGGCCACGTCCATCCTGAAGTGATCCCGAAACAGGAAGGAATTTCTCGATGAGTGAATGGCGTCAAAGAACCGCTGTCCGTCTGCCGTCATCAGACCTAGTACGCGCACCATATTCTCGTGAGCAGCCCACCTCGACAAGCGGTGGTTCTGCACCAGTCGAGCACACACAACAGCAACAAGCAACAGGAAGATTTCGTCCAGCATTTTTTGTGAAGAGGCAGTCCGTTTGTCCAGGTGTGGGTGGTCAGGGTAAACGCTGGTTGCGTGCGAACAAGAACTGAGCGAAACGACGTTTCACATCGCTGGCCAAATCATCTATATGGCGAATTAGCCAGCTTTTCCCAGAGCCACCTTCACCGTTTATAATCATTTGGAGAGGCTTACACTTAGATTTATCCAGCATACATGTAAACCGTCTTCTCGATTGTTCCATTGCAATTGCAAACGGAATCCACTGCGATTCAGCCATTTTTTCGGTATTAACTAGATTTTTGTTATCCGAAGTAGGGTATTGATAGTGCGATTTCAAATTTCCAGTTTGACAAAAACTGGTTCCTAGTGATCGAGATTCTTTTTTCTCCTTCACCCATGGCTTTAGTGATCCCAATCTTCCTTGCATGTCCTCATCTTGCTACAACTGCTTCAGATCTCGAATCACTTGACCGCTGCAGCTTCTGCAGCTGAAAGAACACCTCCGTTGACCATTGCAAGTTGCTACTCTGAGATAATGATTGGCTATCAGATTCATTCAAAACGTCACGAGCTTTATCAATGATGGCAGACGTGTAGGTGTGTTTGGCTTTCCACTCCATCGGTTTATTTGTTGTTAAAAACGGTTGGAGTTCGGTATCGTAAATCACCGTCAGGTTATGGACCAGAGCTGCATAAAGTCCAGAGCAAGGTGTGGACTTAAGCTTTTTATCGTACTGTATTAATAGGATGGCGCTCACCCGGACTCCGGGCACTACTAAAATGGGGTATCGATGAGATAACTAGCGTTGAGCCTTTACGTAAATTGTAATGCTTTTACATTGTTCGTGTACTCGTGTTTTGTATCCATGCAAATGATAAGGCGAATAGTTTTATATATTTGATCGAATAGCATCCATTCGACCCAAATCCCTTCTAACGATCTTAATTTGAAGTTCCAAAGCCTTTGAGGAGATCGATGGAATGGTAACATTGAAATGCGTTTTAAATGTATATAGGAGTCCGTGTCTCCCGCTACAGGTTCTACTCATCGAAGGCCAGCATACGACCAGCGGTGAACACCGCGTTACGTAAATCTCAGACGCCTTTAAAATGGCGGTGAAAACGGTAGCCATTTGGAGACCCATTGTGCTGCTTTTTACTTTGGAGCTGGATAAAGGGCAAGGGTGTAAAAGGAGGGATTATGTAGCCTCTCTGCTCATGCGAAACGGAGTTTAATGAAACCGTGCTAGTGCTTTAAAAATGTAAGCGGCTTCGGAGATTGGCTTGAGCATGACCTAACTAGCTAAACTCAGAGGCGTGTTCGGTGCTCCCTTTGGTCTTGCCGGGCGCGAATTTGATGATAATGTTGCCACATCGGCTGCTGACTTCCAGGGATAGCACAATTGTCCAATACGATGTATCTCCTACATACAACTTTTGACGTATTGCCACAAATTGTGGGTCACAATCGGTGATACTCGGCAATGCGGAGAAGACGTATTGAACTCTTGCCCTCCGAATTAGGCCCTAGCAACAAATTTTCAGACCTGCATCGCGGGGAGCCTAGAGCGGGGTTTAAAATATACTGATAAGGGTTCGCGCCTGGGATAGCTGAAGAAAACCGTGGTGATTGTCTGATTATACGAGGTCATACGATACCTCCGGACCGCCTGCAACGCCGAAATTGAGATAGGAAGAGCACTATGAG
>NW_003305294.1:0-2562 GCF_000142945.1 Phytophthora infestans T30-4 | reverse complement strand
CGCAGAATCGAAGCCAAAGCACTCTCATCGACACAGGTTTGTATTGCTGCTTCCTGGAGCTCTGCTGAATCATAAAAATAACAAATGTGTATTATTAAACGAAAATGTAGGCGCTACAAAATCACTTTGGTCGGAGAGACAAGCTCTTAAGCGGAAAAAGTTTTACCGTCGACGTACAGCAAGATCCGGGAAGGGGTGGCGGCGGCGATCGAGTGGAACGAGCAGCAGCACTGGCGGAGAAAGTGGAGCAGAGACGCTGTCGATGCATTCATCGGACGGAGCAACAGCCGATTCCCGTCACGATCCACTCGAACGGTATGCTCAAGACCCACAATCCGACTGCACGCCGCCTCCACGAGTTCAAGATGGAAAGTGGATCGACTATGGCCAAGCATCTGGATGCGTTTGATGAGCTGATCGTCGGGTTGCAGACGCTAGGAGAGCCCATGGACGAGGCACGCCAGCTGGTGGTGCTGCTGAGCAGCCTCCCCGATGAGTACGAGCTCATTTCGTCTATCGTGGAGAATGCCAAGGGTGTGACGCTCATCGAGGCCAAGGAAAAGCTGTTGAAGGAGTACGAGCGACTCGAGAAGAAGGAAACCATGGAGAAGGCGTTCCAAGTGAATGGGAACGCAGGCAAGTTCCGGAACGGCCGAGGGAACGGTCAAAAATGGATCGATCGAAAGTGGAACGCTCCGAAGCGGAACGTTGGTTTCAAGGGCAAGTGCTTCAACTGTGACCAAGTGGGTCACATGAAGCGGGACTGTCCTGCTGCAAAGAAGAGCAGTCAAGACGATGCAGTGTTTGCAGTTGGTGGGGAACGCTCGGCCGGGTGGCTGATTGATAGTGGTGCGACGTCGCACATGACCCCTCACCGGAACGACCTATTTGGGTACGAGGCACTAGACAGTGGCATCAACGTGACGATTGCAGATGGCAAGAAGCTGCGCGTCGCAGGAACTGGAACGGTCAAGTTGACTGGTTGGGACGGTAAACGCATCCGAATGGTGGACGTGCTCCACATTCCGGGGCTCGATAGACGGTTATTGTCGGTCGGGAAGCTCGCGGAACGAGGCATGAGCGTGGAGTTCCAGCGTTCCAGTTGTGTAATTTGGGGACGGAACGCTGCGATAGCGTCAGGGAAGAAGGTCGGTAAGGCGTTCCTGCTGGACTGTCAGCAGGAGGAGGCACACTTCGTGCAATACGCCGGTCCTGACAGCGAGTGGGAGCTTTGGCACGCTCGCATGGGTCACCTCAACAAGGACGCGCTGACGAAGACTCAACGTTCCACAATTGGTATCCCACATGTGAAAAATGGGAACGAGACTTTGCGCGGTGGATGTATGAAGGGAAAGCAGACCGTGACGACGTTCCCCTCACGATCGCTAACGAGAACGACGCGTGTGTTGGAACTAGTACACACGGACGTAATGGGCCCAATGAGAACGATCTCAAAGGGTGGTGCCAAATATGTTCTGACGTTCGTAGACGACTACTCAAGGTTTGTCGTTGCGTACTTTATGAAGAGCAAGAGCGAGGTGGGCAGCAAACTGAAGGAGTTCAAGGCATTGTACGAAACCCAGTGGGGGGAACGTCTAAAATGTCTTCGTTCCGATATTGGAACGGAGTTCGTGAACAAGACAGTTTTGGAACTATGCAAACGGAACGGTATCGTGCATCAGCGTAGCGTTCCATACAGCCCTCAGCAGAATGGAGTGGCGGAACGCATGAACCGTACCATCCCGCTCAAAAAAACATCATCCGCTTCTCCACTTCTTCTACTAACCAACTCAATAATAAAGACTTACATCGCTGCTGCCATCGCCGCGCTGCGCTCTCACCGCCACCAACGTCGCCGCTGACGGAGCCACTGGCGCAGATTGACAAACCGAAAGAATAACGTTAGCATTAGCCCGCTCAAAAAACCATCATCTGCTTCTCCACTTCTTCTACTAACCAACTCAATAATAAAGACTTACATCGCTGCTGCCATCGCCGCCTGCGCTCTCACCGCCACCAACGTCGCCGCTGACGGAGCCACTGGCGCAGATTTACAAACCGAAAGAATAACGTCTTTTTGCTTTTTCCAGTCTAATCACATACTAAGTACGATATTTTGGATGTTGTCCGAACGTTGACCCATTTACGTTACGCTCACGCAATTAATCCTGTGTGGGCTGTCCATTACTTATTCCCAGTATAACTAACGCAAATTACAACATTATCTCTTTCTTGCTTTCAACCAATCAACACACATTTCTAAATCGTAGTCATGAGATTTGTTTCGTGGTCCACATAATTTAGATTTGCTCCTATTTTTTAATATTAGAGTCCCAAACTATTTTTCAGATCGGCGAACGGCGAGCCACCATGAAGCTTGTTAGGTGCGTTCACGCCGCACTGGAGGCGCATCATATTCCCGTCCTTCGCACGTCGTATTCCAATGTACTAACTGTTGGCATTTCTCTCTGCCCATCTTTCCCCGCAGATTTTTGATGAAGCTGTCAAATGAGACGGTCACCATTGAGCTTAAAAACGGAACGCTCGTGCACGGAACGATCA
>NW_003305293.1:0-2562 GCF_000142945.1 Phytophthora infestans T30-4 | reverse complement strand
GTTGCCTTGCGGGTGTGTTCCCTTGCCTTTGTGTTGTCCTTTAAGTCGTACTCGCCGCCTCCTGTGACGCGGATCTTGAAAGTTGAGAGCCCTCTAGCGGTGTAACCCGCCCAAGTAGTAAATCCGGTTTACCCTGTCCGGATCTGCCACGCAGTAAACGGAAAAGCCTCACTAGGTTGTAGGATCTCGCCCAATGTATTATCCAGTTATCACTACCACCACTAGATTCGCAATTCCCCAACCTTCTCCGAGCTCGTACGGCCAAATGTAGTTCCGGTTCTTGAGGGCAGGAAGGCACTTGCGTGATACTGTGCAAATTGAGTTCTTTTATTGACTGATCTAGTTATTAGAGGCGAAGTCGGCACTAAACGGGTCCGGGCCAATGCTCATCTCAGCTACGATTGCCCTGCGAGGCCAAATCCAATCCCCGTCGAAGACGCCACACGTAGTTGATCTCCACTTGATGATCCCGTTGCGATCCGTGCCCACTTGTTCTCTAGTTCGTGATCTTGATTACTCCATAGTGAGACCTGATGCTTGGCGGGCGAAGTAGACGCTGTCCTTGTCCAGGGCCAATGCTCACTCCTGTTACGGCGATCGCCCGAGGCCAAATCCAACCCCCGAGACGACTACAGGTCACTTGCCCTCCACTGTGCAAATTGGAGTCTGTATTGATATTTAAGCCTATACCTGCCTGGGTTTCTACCTTCTATGTCTTTCATCTGCTAAATCCCTTACCAGGCTCGGCTGCATGTCCCTTCTTCCCTTGACCCATCATCCCAGCTGTGTTATCTTCAGATCCACCGGATATATGACGTAATCATCATGGTCACCCTATTATGGGTACACTCATCCGGATCCAGGTCGCTTGGATCCACCTCACTGTAATGGTACACTCGCCGTGGATCCGAGCTCTCCAATCATCCAACATCATCTCGCAACCGTCTGTGATCTCCGTTGTCCCACGAAAGTTCGAGATCCACTGTATCCCTCATCCCTATACCCTGGATCCAGGTCCCTCCAGGCGGGATCCTCCCTCCTTGGATACGAACTCAGAAGTATGGGATCCGGGGTACCTCGCGGTGGATCTTGACTCTTCATTAGCCGTGGCTACTAGATCCACCGTCAGAGGGCACCGACCATCCTTCCTTCATAGGATCCACACTCGATCCACTCTTGTATAGTATATCCCATATCCATCTTAGTGAATCCAGGTAAGGGTGGATCCGAGGTAAGTCTTGGTGGATCTTGCCTTCTCGTACATCGCTCATATCAGATCCATCGTCATTCCATACGAGGTGCTGCTCGCCATGGCTAATCCACCACAGGCAACTTGCACCCGTGCCAAACAACCCAAATCCTCTATAATCACTTGAAATTGTCACTGATTCGGGATAGTGACCCCGCGTCAGGACCATTCTCTTATTTCTGAGAAAGCACTTCACCACAATACTACCGTGCAACTCGGTTTTCGAGAGCTCGTTGCAACGTAGGCGACACGTACAGATGAAAGAGAGGCAATCGACAGATTGTATACCAAACTAATGAATCGCAACGGCACGAGTACAGTGCGGACAACTAGATCGTGCGACCATCCACTGCTTACATCTGTGAACCTTCAGCTGGAAGCCGTCCGGGATACTTAAACCGTTTTTACTTCCGGTTGTAATCAAGCGAGGTCTCAAGTGCCCGAACTGGGACTTTGCCGACACGGTAGCGTTCACATACGGCCATTCCAGGGCAGGTCCGCACTTCTGTGATAATACGTCCTAGGCTACATTTGAGCTACTGGAAGCGCTAAATATTAAGATACCTCCAATGTCTGACGACCGCGGCCAAAGAATTCGTTGTCGAGACTGTTAGCTGATGATATCGCCTCAGCGGCGGGAGTGAAAGCAAAAATAAGGAAGATGGCACCTGTACCATGGTCGAAGTCACAACTAGCGTTTTAAGGCTCGTCTACCGATCGAAGATTAGCTCCAACGGATTGAAAGACAGCTATCTGCCAATGGCAAAGGCGTGCCTCGGTATTCTTACGTCGTGTGTTCGCTCTTATGGGGGAGTTTGATTTGATACGGACGAAATTTGAATTGATACGGACCAGTCCCAGAGAAGCAGTAACAAATGTGGTGAAGTGCTTTCTCAGAAATAAGAGAATGGTCCTGACGCGGGGTCACTATCCCGAATCAGTGACAATTTCAAGTGATTATAGAGGATTTGGTTGTTTGGCACGGGTGCAAGTTGCCTGTGGTGGATTAGCCATGGCGAGCAGCACCCCGTATGGAATGACGATGGATCTGATATGAGCGATGTACGAGAAGGCAAGATCCACCAAGACTTACCTCGGATCCACCCTTACCTGGATTCACTAAGATGGATATGGGATATACTATACAAGAGTGGATCGAGTGTGGATCCTATGAAGGAAGGATGGTCGGTGCCCTCTGACGGTGGATCTAGTAGCCACGGCTAAATGAAGGAGTCAGGATCCCACCGCGAGGTAACCCGGGGATCCCATACTTTCTGAGTTCGTATCCAAGAGGCAGGATCCCCGCCTGGAGG
>NW_003305292.1:0-2562 GCF_000142945.1 Phytophthora infestans T30-4 | reverse complement strand
GAACGACTTGGGCAACGAGGGGATATGATCCATGGCTATGATTTGGAAAGGGTAAGTCGCTTGGACATTCCCAGGTGACCCCCCTTCGATTGTGGGCCTGCCCTTGCTTGTCTCACAATCCACACATTCCCCGACATACCGTTGTACGCTCTTGAATAGTCCCCTCCAGTGAAAACATTCCCGGATCCGTTGGTAGGTCCGACCAATACCCTGATGTCCGCCTTCCAAGCTAGCGTGATAGTGGTGTAGGACATCCTGTTGTAAGGTTTCCGGTATCACCAGCCTCATCAATCTATCCCGTTCCTCGTTGACTCTCTTCGTAGGGGGGCAATAGAAGAGCAAGTCATTCAGATCCACCGCGTAATCCGTAGCGATAATGCTGTAGGATTTGGCATCTTCCCGACTCAGATCCCGTACATCCCCCATCAGATACTTCTTTAGTCCTAGGATTCACGCTTCCTCGTTCTGTGCTTTGAGGATCCGCTCGATGCGGACTCTCTTCACAAATGTTTCCTCGAGAATTTAAGGGTTGGATCCAATCCTTCCTCTGGGCCTAGTGACGACCATCACCTGGACTGTTCTTTTCCTGGATCCAACTACCACCACTTCGTCTAGTCGCTTCAACGTAACGAGATCCTGATGCTCGGCCTCTCTCTCCACTACAACACCACATTGATTCCGTAAAGCGGCGCTGGCCAAGCTATCTGCACTGGCATTCCAATCTCGCTTGACATGCACCAACTCGTGATTCATCCAACCACGCAGGTGGATCATCACTTTCTGCCGTAACAGTGTTAGGGCCGGCGCCTTGCAGTCAATCTCACCTCGCACCTGTCTGATCACCAAATTTGAATCCCCACAAATCACCAGCCTTTTCGGATCTTGTCCCTTTAGTAGATCCAAAACCAGCAGTAGCCCGTTATACTCCGCTTCGTTGACGGTGAGGCCTTCCGCATAAGTGGATCTGGCCCGTACAACTTCCCATCCAGGTAGTCTCCACAGTATCGCACTGTACGCCCCGCCTCCGCGTAGTATGCGAGCGGATCCATCGAAACGCAGGACGTACAGATCCTCGTCTGCCTGTACCGTCGGGATCGGGATCTGGATTCGGCGCTTGGGCTCTTTCTTAGGAGCGACCCTAGTCAGCGCCTCATCCATCTTAGCTCGAGGAGTGATGCTCGCGGCCAAGACTCCCAGGATCTCGTCTTCCCCTTTCGAACATTTCACAATCTCCAGCGTCCAAGGCGAGAGTAAAGCTGCCCACTGTCCCAAACGTCCTTGTAACCCGGCCGACTTGAACAGCCAGGCTAGCGTAGAGTGTCGGGTCAGGAGCCGGATGGATCTTCCCACCAGCAGGTTGTAATTCAGATCCAACACGCGCAGGAGCGCGAGTATCTCTTTCTCCACCGCTCCGTAGTTCAGTTCATTCGGCTTCAGTGTCCGGCTGACGAAGGTGACTGGATGACAGATCCCCTCATGTTCTTGTACCAGAGCTGCTGAGACTGCCCAGTCGCTGGCATAAACTATTACCGTAGGTTGACGTTCTGGATCGAAGTGACGGAGGATAGGCGTGGTCGCGATTCTGTTCCTCAGTTCCACGAATGCGTGTTGAGCTCGGATCCACCGAGATTCTGCCTGTTCCATGTTCTGATCCGTCGTGTGGTGTAGCGGGATCAGCAAAATCTGCGAGATTGCCAGATCCAACTTACCAACTGCGCCCAGACACCGACTAACGGAGGGGGTCCCCCGATGATCCGTGTTCTGCTGAACTTTCCTCACCTTGTGTACCCGTCGGTAGGGCGGGATCTGCTCTCTCGGTAACTTCCGAAGAGTTCAAGTGGTGAAGCTTGAGTGTCTTGGCGAGACGTGGGGATGGGGTGGAGCAGCAGTGGAAAATCTTCACTCTGCGTCCGTGGATTGTTCCGAATCCTAAGCGAATATTCGAGCTTATGGATCCGGGGCCTAGATCGTGGTTCTGGCCGTAGGGTTGCCTTGCGGGTGTATTCCCTTGCCTTTGTGTTGTCCTTTAAGTCGTACTTGCCGCCTCCTGTGACGGGATCTTGAAAGTTGAGAGCCTCTAGGGTGTAACCGACCAAGTAGTAAATTCGGTTAACCTGTCGGATCTGCACGAGTAAAGGAAAAGCTCACTAGGTTGTAGGATCTGGCCAATGTATTATCCAGTTATCACTACCAACACTAGATTCGCAATTCCCAACCTTCTCGGAGCTCGTACGGCCAAATGTAGTTCCGGTTCTTGAGGGCAGGAAGGCACTTGCGTGATACTGTGCAAATTGAGTTCTGTATTGATATTTAAGCCTATACCTGCCTGGGCTTCTACCTTCTATGTCTTTCATCTGCTAAATCTCTTACCAGGGTCGGCTGCATGTCCCTTCTTCCCTTGACCCATCATCCCAGCTGTGTTATCTTCAGATCCACCGGATATATGACGTAATCATCATGGTCACCCTATTATGGGTACACTCATCCGGATCCAGGTCGCTTGGATCCACCTCCACTGGTAATGGATACAACTCGCCCGTAGGATCCGAGCTCCTCCAAATC
>NW_003305291.1:0-2561 GCF_000142945.1 Phytophthora infestans T30-4 | reverse complement strand
TCAGAAGCAAGAGATTAACGCACAGAGCACAACGGAAGCAGAGTATATTGCCATGAATGAATGCACTAGAGATCTACAGTGGCTACGTGGACTCTGTGAAGAACTATGCTGGGAGTTCGCGACTCCGGAGATTATCGGCGATAACAAGTCGTGCATCTATCTGACTGCCAAGCCTGGCAAGCACAGCAAGAACAAGCACATTATGAACAAGTTCCACTTGGTGCGCCACCTCGTGGAGAACGAGCAGCTACGGATTCGCCATGTTGGCACCGACGACATGATCGCCGACGCGATGACGAAGCCATTGCCGAAGGACAAGTTCGAACATTGCCGTGATGGGATGAAGGTGCTGCGCATCGACCGTCAGCAAGGCTCAGCTCGTTCAGTTGGAGCCAAACATCATCGCCATGCGTGAATGCAAGCTACTACTACCAGTTCATGCATACGAAGGACAAGAAGGAGGAAGAGCGCTACCAAGGACGAAGCGTCGGGCTGCAGCGCAGCTAGAAGATGCCAAGGACATCGTGGTGAGCTCTACAAGGTGATCATGTTGAAGCTGCGCTTCGACTAGATCAAGTGGGAGTGTGAAGTGTGGAGGAAGAGCCAGGACTGCGTCCAGCTCAAACCTGAGGCTCAGGTGCCTCCAGGACGCGATGCTCGCGTCCAGAAGCCGGACTTCGACGGACCATTGGCTGGCGAGCCGCCAGCCCCATCCTACTGCTAATCCTACCAATATATGTTACCGGGGTTTTTCCGTGTGCTGCTACACACTCGACAACTTGCGCCGTCAAGAGCAAGCAGCAGCACTCGGTTTTCTCCCCTGCTGGACTTTCAGTCCCTGCAACTTACTGTTGTTACGACTACTTCCTTCATCGCAATGGTCACCACTCGGCGTAGCCGAGGAGCGACCATCACTCAGTGACAACCCGACTCCGAGCATTAACTTCGGCGGTTGCTGGCACCACGACAATCACGTAGCTACAGAAGTTTGGCTGTACGGCATCCAATGCCTGGTTTGCAATTTGGCGCGGGTGGTCCACAACTTGTGGCACAAGACCCACTTGCGCGGTAAACCGGTTTCTCTTTCAATAGTGACGTGTGTCACTAATCGCGTTGACGTAGTCTACGAGTTCACAATGTTCATGCTGCGGACATCACGCCGTGCAGGGCCTCTCGTGGAGGTGTTCCCGAGGCAGCTTTCCTCTCTGCGCTCAGCTTCCCGGGCCGCCGTTCGTACTAGCAAAACAGCTGTGATCCAAGGAGCATCGTTTGACTTCAGCAGCCGTTGCAGTGCTGAGCTTAAAAAACAGTTCTGTATTCGGCACTTCAGCTCGTCTCAGTCTGATGACGAGGCTCGAGAGGATAAGGCAAACAATCCACTTCAAAATGGGGAGAATTTAGTCGGAGATCTTGTGTACCAGGCGCCCATGACGCGCGCTGTGCGCCTCATGAAAGCCGTGTCGGTCACCAGCTGCACTCTCACGTCCATCGGAATGCCCGTGCTCTGTGTGCTCAGTGAGCAAGACGCGTCCTCTGTCGGCAAGGTTAGTAGACAATAGTCAAAAGGCTGTAAACCTTAGTTCCCGGCACGGTACTGACGCTGGTTATATTTTGTTGTTACCTTCGCTCTGCAGTGGGCAATGTGCGGCACCATCATGCTGTTCGGTTTTGGCTCCACCTCACTCTTTCACTACCTGTTCAAGCCGTATGTGATGCGGATGTGGCTGGCAAATACATCTGCTGGCCCTAATCAGGCGTCCGTTGCAGATACAAAAGATGACCCGACTGTGACAGTCGAGACGACGACGTTGTTTGCTCAGCTGGAGCAGCACTCGTTCCGACTGTCCAGTGTCACTCCTCCTACACAGGCGATGCACCCGATGATCTCGTTCCAGGCTCGTGGCCGTCACTACTTCATCCACCCAGAGGCTTTCGATAACCAAAACCTGCTGAACAAACTGATGGGCTCAGGAAAGCGCAAGTAGATTCACAGACGCATGTTTGGCTTGCTAAACGATGCCAGCGGCCACTAGAATACAGTTTGGAGTGGAAAAACTACTCTACCTGTTGCTCTGTTCTTCGCTGAATGCTTCACCACCCACCCTCTTTCAAAGCTCTCTCCATGTTAATCCTAACTGTTCCCAAGCATTCTTCTCTGTTCACACCGGGTATCCTTTTTCCAAATCCACTGTGGCGGCTCTGCTGCTGCTGACACCACTGCTCGTCGTCACTTCGTCCTCCTTGTCCGAGAGCTCTGGCATGGATTCCATTTCCTCCGAAATATCACTACTGAAACAGTACAACACCTTCCTGTGAGTATCGTCAAGGGGAGAAAAAAGCTGCATACATTTTTTCTTACCTGGCAAATTCTTCGTCCTCCTTCGAAGTCGCTGCTGCCCGTATCCTTCATCATCGTCCTCTTTCCTCCTTTAAAATCCCGTCCTTGTTTCCTCCTTCGCCCATCGGCTGCCCTTCCACCTTTGCCCTCCAACTGCCTCATAAGGTTTGTTCCCTGCCTCCTTTGCCAATTCCCAATTTGCCAAAAAGAACCGCCTTTTTCC
>NW_003305290.1:0-2561 GCF_000142945.1 Phytophthora infestans T30-4 | reverse complement strand
TCCAGTCTTGGTACTTCTTGGACTCCAGACGCACATAGCCGTCACCTCGTGGCAAATCCCCATCTGGAATCCACACCGCGATCGAGTCGTGTGCTGGTAGGTACACAGTTCGATCAGGCACGTTGGTCAACCGAATGCTCTGAGGCCGTCCACGTCGAAACCTCGTCACTGACGGGATTAGCTTGTTCGTTCGACGAACCCACAGTACGTGTTCTTCTAGCCCGAGTTGACGCTTATCTAGTCGATATTCTCGCCACTCGTACGCTTGAATGTCCAAATGCTCGGGTGGCCCGGCGTTAACATGGGAGCCGTACTCTTCGCTGTCGATCATGTTCTTGGTCTTGATCAGTGGGATTTGAACTTCGTGCGGTAATTGCGCCGCGCCGTGAAACAGGTCCAACCGGATCCCAGCTGGGATCATAAAGTCGATCCCGAGTACCACGTCGATGCCTGCACTATGCGCCATTACCCACATCTCAAACTCGTACACCCTCTCCCATCCGAGCGTAATCTTGACGCACGCTCGTCGCGTCGTAGATGCCTTGCCTTCGTTAATTCCTTGAATGTCAATGCGGCGTCCGTGATCGGGTACATCTCGGAGTCGCAACTTCTTGGCAAAGGCGTCAGTGATCACACTAATGTTCGCTCCTGTGTCGAGGAGGATCCTCGTTCGCTGGTCGTTCACAGCGCCTTGCACCAGAGCTCTCATTCTGATCCGTCGGTCGAATTTCTTGGCCGACCGCCACCCCTGTCTCTCGCCAGGGTTCAACTTTATCATCTTGGAGTGACCCTTGGGCTCGTCTCGTGCTGCACTCGAAACCAAGCCGAACGAACCCTCGCTGGTGCCCTCATCAGCATCAACACACTCCACTCTCTCTCCAACACCTTCACCGAGGATTCTTCCCCTCTCCTTTTCATTTTCCGTCGTGTTCACACTTGTTACGTAATTATCAGGCCATTCACTCTGCCCCATGAAAGCAAAGATACACTCTGCTTCCATTGAAGGCTCGGTTAACTGTGGCAGCCCGATAGGGACCAACCCAGTTGTAGTTGGCGGACTGCCTAATTTAAATGGCGTTCCTGAACGACGGTCTTGAGCTCTGGTGGGAGCTCCTCCTTCGTGCCTTTGGTGTGCACAAATTTTGGCAAGGTCTTGGAAGTTGCGGAAAAGTTCGCACTGTCCAGCATCGTGGAGCTGTTTGCAGAACTTGCATCGCTTGTTACAGTAGTGAGCGGAGTAACTCATGCCACCGCACACCGCGCATGGTCCGTACTGTGGGCGTCGGTTGTCGCGGTTGAAATCACGTCGACCGCGTTGGTCCTGATTGAACCCACGGTCACCACCTCGGCGATCTTGACTGAAGCCACGCTCGCTATCAGACATATTTTTTCCCACGCGTCTGACGGCTGTCTGAACGTGCGTAGGTGCCATCAGCGGCTGCAAGGCGCTCATTTTCATTAGCCGCGGCGAGGTGTCGGTCATTTTCGTCCAATGAGAAGTCACCATCCGTTTTTTTCGGGCTGAAAGTCGTTGTACTCATCTTGGACATCGTCGTAAGCGTTCGGATCTTCGTTTGAATACTCGTTGCCTCCTTGAGCAGCTTCACGACCTTCTAATTCAGCTAGTAGGTCGTCCACCGTGGCTTCAATGAGCGTCACTCTTGGTTTGTTTCGGTTGTCATCGCGGCGACGGTCATCTCGCCGATTGTTGCGGGAGTACCCATCGTCGCGTCGCGCGTCACGATTCTTGGAGTATCGATACTCGCTGTCACGCTTGGCCATTCTTTCCTTGCCCTTGAGAACATCTTCGATGATCTCCTCGAGCTCGTGAATGTCGGCGACTCGAGCGTGGTAGAGACTCTCCGCCAGCTTGTCATCATCGCATTTTGCCAGGAACTGCTGTACGTGTTCTTTCGCGTCGCGACCACTCTTCTCAAAGTGTAGACGGGCGGTCCGAGCGTAGCCATTCAGCCTGTTTATGTAGTCGCACAGATGTTCATTACGTTCCCGCTTGGCGGAGTAGTAACGCGACAGTGCCGTCTGCGTGAACTGCGAGCAGTAGTAGCGGATGAACGCATCGCTCAACAGCTTCCACTTGCGCTTCGTCTTCTTCGGAAGTTGACGGAACCAATGAATGGCTCCGTCCCGGAGACTTAGCTTAAATGGAATGCACTATTTATCGGCATCTGTATGGGTTCCAGTCATTTCATAGACGAGCCCACGGAGCCACTGCATACAGTTCTCGCTCTTGTTGCGAGAGCCTGAGAACGGCGTGATGCGATCCAGCGGTCGGTGCGAAGCCATTTCAATCCTCGGTGTCGGGTCTACGTCGTTCAGCGTCGCTAGCTCATTCATCTGACGCATCAACTCATGTTGAGGATCTTCCTCGTCGAATGTACGCACCAAAATGTCCAGCCGGGCGGCCGTAAAGAAATAATCAGACAGCCGGTTAACATAACGAATGACGTCGAGGTTGACCGCCTTCTCAGCGGCCAAGGAAACCACCCGGCGCTCCAGCGCGCGTCTGCATACCGTCCGGCAGACATGGAGTGCGGCGGCGA
>NW_003305289.1:0-2561 GCF_000142945.1 Phytophthora infestans T30-4 | reverse complement strand
CCGACGGACTGGACTATGTTGTCATAATTTTCTCCAGTAGCCCGTCGAGGAGCTCTCAACTTGCTCTCGTAGTGACGACGCCTCTTTTGATGAATCAGTCAGAGCTTCATGAGAGATACTTGTAATTTCCGGTGCTACGATCGGTGTAAATACCGGTGCACCAGCTCCTTGCATCCTGGCTGGTACTTGTTGAGGTTCAGTCCCCTCACGCCGAAATAACCACGATTAACCCTTGGGCCCTAAGCGGCTCGCTTCGGTCGCGCCAAAAGAAAACCACAGTCACGACGGCAGAAACAGGGTCTTGTACTTGCTCTTTTCTCTTGGTACAGGCAGCTGGTCTTGTACCAAAGAAAACACTTTTTCCACTAAAGAATTCTTTGTAGTAAATCCCGGGCGAAAAACCAATCAACACTCGACAAAGCGGGAGCCACCCCGCTGGAACTTATAGCCAAGTGTATTGTATCGGGTAAACCGTAGAATGAGTCTCGAGTCTGATGGTAACCAGATCGAGCTCAATTATCAGCTTCTTTCTAAGGCGTCCCTCAGAAAGTTCGCTGGGAAAGTTATAAGAAAGATGATATGTAGTTGGCCTGGTTCCTAATATAAAACCCGGGTCAGACCTTACTAGCCCGACTGGGAAGACACGCAGACCCATCGCCTGAAGATGGCAAAGCTGCCAGGCGCCCTTGGGTCGTCTCCGTTGAACTATGAGGGAAACCAAGGTGAAATACCTAGGATTCACTACACCTACCGTCCAGCCGGGTTCTGGTATCTTTTGGGAGTCGTCTTGTGCGGCAGTGGCAGCGGAAGAGGGTGCGTTCTTGCTTTCATCGTGAGCGACTTGTAACACAGCAAATAGCATAGGAGGCGACCTCTGCAGAGCACATCAGCCAGCGGTCGACTGGTCACATCTGCAGGTTTATCAGCAATTGTGATCTCAAAGATGATTAATTTTTTTAGAAATTTACTCTATGGCCAAGTAGATGTCGCTACTTCAGCCTTACCACTTCAAGTTACGATATCCCGACACAAGTCATTAACAGCTTGTGGCTGCATCCAATCATTACAAGCGATAAAAACAAATTCAGCTTCAAATAGATTTTTAGAGATAAAATAGCACGTGTTCTTGACTAGCTCGTCCCGATGGTTTTGGGATTATGTTGCAGCCGATGTTTATCTCCGGCTCGAGCCACTCCTTAAAGACTTTATCGCCCTTGCATCTAATTCGTGCTCTATCTCCTCCCCGTGGTTTCAGTTGATTCGTATGGGAGCCCAAGCAGCAATTGGTCGACTACACATCCCATCCGGTCCACGCAAGAGATGTAAACGGGAACATAATTTACGTATTTAGGTTATTGCCCTGGAATCCGTAGCTCTAGCTCAATGAAGTCTTGTTGCCCCTGGCCATCGTGGCAAAAAGCTCCCAGTACGCCTTCATAAGGGAAGCAAGACCGTTTGTGTATATAGAACCTTCACTCCGTACGTAGCACTGCCAGCATTAGCAGTTTTGGGTGACATGCTTCGTTCGGGGATTCAATATTACGCAGGCCCGCGCAAAATATCAAATGAGCCTCTAAACGATTCGCGAGTTGTGAGTTTTGGGTTTATTTGTACACGGTGCGCAAGTTACCCAAAGGTGCTTAAACCGAAGTTGCTGAAGGTGGACAAACTGAAGTAGCCTTAACAGGAGCGGTTGTGGCTAGCTTCTATTTGATTGGCTTGTTAGCTGCGCTAGCTTCAAATATTAGAAATCATAGCTGATTTTGGTTACGCTGGTATATATTTTCCGACAGCGATGTTACAGGAGTAGGATAACAAATTTTAGACTGAGGTATTAGAGGTTTCGTGTCAATCTTCACCTTTAGTTTTCCTTCAGACTCGTGGTCAGATGTAAAGGTGATGCATTTGGCAAATATAATAGACATTTTGCAGGGCTGCTCCTCACATTTTTGCAACCAACCATCTAACAACCAATCATACCACAACTAGATAAATCCAAGCCACCCAGTCAAATTGTAGCTGAGCTGGTGATGCAATTTGCCCAACACAAAGCTCCCTTACTGCTGGCACTGCTAGCCTCCTTCGGAGAGGAAGACCTGTGGTTAGCGTAGGCTGATTTCACGTCCCAGAGAGGCTTCTTATTCCTTAGGTGCGATTTCAGCTAAGCACCTACTTGCGACGCTAATGCAGAGCTCGATTTTCGGCTCAACGCTCGTGGCGTGCTGCTTCTTTTTCGCCTTGTTGCTCTTCCAGCTGTCGTTGTGACGAAAAACAATGATAGATGTCATGCCCGAAAAAGCTGTTGCCGTCCTGCTCTACAGGCTTAGCTTTCGTCGACGCCTGCATGACATGACCAGCACCTTCGGCCGGTCAAGACCGGCACTCAGCCGCATCTTTCTTTGGATGAGTATGCTATATGTGATGTGATCTAATTCGTACCGCTCTGCTAATTTGTGCCTTACTCTGCTTTATTATGTAGATGCAAGACACCATGATCGCATGTACTTCAATCTAGGCGTGGTGCGCAGACAAATGCGTGGTATCGAGCTTCGAACCGCTGT
>NW_003305288.1:0-2560 GCF_000142945.1 Phytophthora infestans T30-4 | reverse complement strand
GACCCACGGTGGAGCTGAACATGGGAAGCCGGCACTGAAGAGCGAGTACCAGATAACACTCCCTAGAGGCAACGGCTCAACCGACGGTGCACCACCACGACGCGGCACCGAAGTATAGGTTGCCATAATCATGCGTCCAGGTCCAGCATCGAGAGTCCAAATAGACGGACGAGGAGACACTGGACAGGAAGAGAAGATGCTGGTGCCGGAGGACTTGCTGGTGGCGAAGGAGGCGGGCCGGCAACGATGATTGGGGAAGTCATCATCGGCGAAGGATTTGGCCGAGGTGGAGTCGGAGGACGAGCTGGGCCAAGATTACTCCAGTTCCTGTTTGAATCTTCAACATCTCCGTCATCGAGTATGCTTGAATGATCGGTGGGGGGCGGAACATCACCACTACCACTGGGAGCATCAGAAGAGTCATCCACCGAAGATTCATTGTCATCCACGTCATCTCCACAGTCGTCATCAGCATTCCCATCGTCATCAATCTCCATCGAAAGGCCAGGCGAAGACACGCTTGGTACATCAGTCGTGGGAACAGTCGGAGCCGACTTCGAAGACGCGGAAGCTAGTGGAGCAGCCTCAACAGGGGCAGACCCTGCTGAAGAAACCACTCCCGAGACTTCAACTGCCTTGGATGTCGCGGCAGACGCCGAAGCAGACTTGCCTTGTGGGACAGTCTGGTTTGACTCTTCATCTTCGTCACTCGAGCCAAACATGAGCCGCATTTCCTCGGCCTCGCGCAGAGCCTCTTCAGCAGCACGTATGTCGGCTGGATAAGGTGAAATCGTTGAAGCTGGTGACTTGGCCACATCGTGTGGACCCTGAGGCGGGGGCGAAGGCGCGTCAGGAGAGACAGGAACATCGTCGTGATCCTCAGGGCTCACGTCCTTACCCGAAGGCTCTGTAGCAGTTTCTTGAACCGAAGGGACGCTGCCTGGTTCAGCAGTCCCCATGTCCACGTCACTCTGGTCGCCGCTGAGGTCGACCACTGCGGGATTTGGAGAAAGAACTGTGTGTTAGAGAGGTGGCCGACACATGAACTTGGAGAGGACGGTACAGACTTGGACCGAGTCTTTCATATGAACATGGTTGGCGACTTAGGCAGGAGAATGAGGACGGGGTTTCTTGCGCTTCTTCTGGGCCGCCTTCTTCCACGCCTTCGGACCGAACAGCGATCTACGAGCCGACTTGGGAGTTGAAGTATCGGCAGGTGGCGCATCACCGAGACCGGCAGCTGCCATCGAAGCACTGGCCTTGTCCGTTGGGATTGGAGCCTTGTCTTCGTCAGAGTCGTCCGGATCGTCGTCTGAATCCTCGCCACCTGGTCTAAGACGCTTATGGGACTTTCCATGGGCCACTTGGTGAGCTGCTTTGGCCAAAGCTGCCGGAAAGGCTTGAGGATTGTCCGAAGAAGCGGTGGCAGACTGAATACACCGCAGAGCGACTAACGTCTCCTGATCCAAGTCCAGCGCATCCAGGTCCAGCTCACCCGCAGTCAGACCTATCACGAAGGATTGTGAACGAACGTTAGTTGCTGAGCACACGGTGGAAGGAGCAACATTAAGAGCGTACCTTCGACAGCCAGACGAAGTACCTCGGGATCCATCCCTGCCAGACTCACGTGTGCACGGAGGGTACGATTCGCTTGGAGGAGGCGAGTGTTACGGTCTTGCTGGTTCTCGAGGACCTTGAGCGTGTCGTTATCGACATACTTGCCCTGGGCAAGCTTTACCAGAAGGAGGTGGAGCTTCCGGGTCTGCTCAGTATTCGCGCCAATAGAAGACTTGTACACTTCGCGTTCGCGAGCCAGCTTCTTCTGCAACGTGCTGATAAAAACGTCCCGAGCTTGGACCTCGCAGTGCAGACGATTCAAGTCTTCTGCGTGTCGTTCCATAGTGGCTTGAACAGTGGCGAGCATGGCGTCGTTCTTGGTGTTCGACTCGCGGAGAATCTTGACGTGGTGGTGTAAGGCTTCAATCTCAGCGTTTGCAGCCTAGAGGAATGTCTCCGCGTTCTCACGGGCCATGATGTGGGGTGCCACCGAACGCACGGCGGCAGCAGCCTCGGACTGAGCAAACCGCAACTGACGCTCTAAGTCGCAACGCGTTGGGGTAATGCCGACAGCGCGTCAGGAACAGGTTGTATCGCAGCGAGGACTCATCGAAACCAATAGCTGTCTCGAGACGACGCTGAGTGTGTATATCGCCGTGGAGAGGAGGCACACGCTGATCTGCACTCTGGTGACGCAGCCATTGCAGTCAGTACGCGGATATTCGAGTCCATCATGTGATCGACCGATGTCCTCCGTTACTCTCAGCCAGCATGGCGCGCAGCGATCTCGGTGGAGTGTGTGACACAGCTGGGCAGAGAGCAGCAGAGCATCTCGCGATCAGCGACGACGGGAGTGCTGCAGGAGCTACGCAGGAGTGAAGATCTGGGGCAGCGGGCGCCGGAGGACGATGATGACGCTGCTGTCGAAGAATGCACAAATGAGGGCGTTCAACCTCGTCTGCCTCTGAAACAATCAAGATGCAGGGAGACAGGTCCCATGATC
>NW_003305287.1:0-2560 GCF_000142945.1 Phytophthora infestans T30-4 | reverse complement strand
GTAGATTTCACATTCACGCTGGAAGAGCTCGCGGTCTCTGCAACCTTCGTAGGCCAACACTTGCCAGTCTCGGTACTTCTTGGACTCCAGACACACATAGCCGTCACCTCGTGGCAAATTCCCATCTGGAATCCACATCGCGATCGAGTCGTGCGCTGGTAGGTACACAGTTCGATCGGACACGTTGGTCAGTCGAATGTTCTGAGGCCGCCCACGTCGAAACCTCGTCACTGACGGGATTAGCTTGTTCGTTCGACGAACCCACAGTACGTGTACTTCCAGCCCGACGTGGCACTTTGCTAGTCGATATTCTCGCCACTCGTGCGCTTGAATGTCCAACCGCTCCAGTGGCCCGGCGTTAACATGGGAGCCGTATTCTTCGCTGTCGATCATGTTCTTGGTCTTTATCAGCGGGATTTGGACGTCGTGCGGTAATTGCGCCGCGCCGTGGAACAGGTCCAACCGGATCCCAGCTGGGATCATAAAGTCGGTCCCGAGTACCACGTCGACGCCTGCACTATGCGCCATTACCCACATCTCAAACTCGTACACCATCTCCCATCCGAGCGTAATCTTGACGCACGCTCGTCGCGTCGTAGACACCTTGCCTTCGTTGATTCCTTGAATGTCAATGCGGCGTCTGTGATCAGGTACATCTCGGAGTCGCAACTTCTTGGCAAAGGTGTCAGTGATCACACTAACGTTCGCTCCTGTGTCGAGGAGGATCCTCGTTCGCTGGTCGTTCACAGCGCCTTGCACCAGAGCTCTCATTCTGATCCGTCGGTCGAATTTCTTGGCCGACCACCACCCCTGTCTCTCGCCAGGGTTCAACTTCATCATCTTGGAGTGACCCTTGGGCTCGTCTCGCGCTGCACTCGAAACCAAGCCGAACGAACCCTCGCTGGTGCCCTCATCAGCATCAGCACACTCCACTCTCTCTCCAACACCTCCACCGAGGATTCTACTCCTCTCCTTTTAATTTTCTCGTCGCGTTCACACTTGTTACGTAATTATCAGGCCATTCACTCTGCCCCATGAAAGCAAAGATACACTCTGCTTCCATTGAAGGCTCGGTTAACTGTGGCAGCCCGATAGGGACCAACCCCAGTTGTAGTTGGCGGGCTGCCTAGTTTAAATGACGTTCTTGAACGACGGCCTTGAGCTCTGGCGGGAGTTCCTCCTTCGTGCCTTTAGTGCGCACGAATTTGGCAAGGTCTTGGAAGTTGCGGAAAAGTTCGCATTGTCCAGCATCGTGGAGCTGCTTGCAGAACTTGCATCGCTTGTTACAGTAGTGGGCGGAGTGACTCATGCCACCGCACACCGCGCATGGCCCGTACTGTGGGCGTCGGTTGTCGCGGTTGAAGTCACGTCGACCGCGTTGGTCCTGATGGAACCCACGGTCACTACTTTCGGGAGATCTGGATGGAAGGCCATTCTCGCGATCAGGCGTGTTTCCACGCGGTGGACGGTGTTCGCAAGCAAGCGTGGGTAGGTGCTTTCAGCAGCTGCACGGCGGTTGTTTTCGTTAGCAGCGGCGAGGTATCGGTCGTTTTCATCCAATGAGAAATCACCATCCGTATTATCGGGCTGAAAGTCGTTGTACTCATCTTGGACATTGTCGTAAGCGTTCGAATCTTCGTTTGAATACTCGTTGCCTCCTTGAGCAGCTTCACGACCTTCTAATTCAGCTAGTAGGTCGTCCACCGTAGCTTCAATGAGTGTCACTCTTGGTTTGTTGCGGTTGTCATCGCGGCGACGGTCATCACGCCGGTTGTTGCGGGCGAATCCATCGTCGCGTCGCGTATCACGACTCTTGGAGTATCGGTACTCACTGTCATGCTTGGCCATCCTCTCCTTGCCCTTGAGAACATCTTCGATGATCTCTTCGAGCTCGTGAATGTCGGCGACTCGAGCGTGGTAGAGACTCTCCGCCAGCTTGTCATGATCGCATGTTGCCAGGAACTGCTGTACGTGTTCTTTCGCGTCGCGACCACTCTTCTCGAAGTGTAGACGGGCGGTCCGAGCATAGCCATTCAGCCTGTTTATGTAGTCGCAAAGATGTTCATTACGTTCCCGCTTGGCGGAGTAGTAACGCGACAGTGTCGTCTGCGTGAACTGCGAGCAGTAGTAGCGGATGAACGCATCGCTCAACAGCTTCCACTTGCGCTTCGTCTTCTTCGGAAGTTGACGGAACCAATGAATGGCTCCGTCCCGGAGACTTAGCTCAAATGGAATGCACCATTTATCGGCATCTGTGTGGGTTCCAGTCATTTCATAGACGAACCCACGGAGCCACTGCATACAGTTCTCGCTCTTGTTGCGAGAGCCTGAGAACGGCGTGATGCGATCCAGCGGTCGGTGCGAAGCCATTTCAATCCTCGGAATGGGGTCCACGTCGTTCAGGGTCGCCAGCTCCATCCATCTGACGCATCACCTCGGGTTTGAGGATCCTTCTTCGGCGAAAAGTACGCACCCAAAATGTCATCGTCACTGGGACGAGCCCTCGGTGGTGGACGTTAGCGACGTCGGGGACCACTTTTGAGAGCCTCGGCTACCGCCT
>NW_003305286.1:0-2560 GCF_000142945.1 Phytophthora infestans T30-4 | reverse complement strand
TTTCGCTCGAAGATATCCTCTGCGTTGAACACACCAGCTACGATGCCTGACTCCGTAAGCAAACGTAATAGATAATTGACTGCCACCAACTTGTTCGCCGTTTTCGTTGGTGCTCTCACCGGTTCCCTTGGGTCTTCGATCTGTCGTGGATTCAGGATCCGCATGACAGGATCTTGATGCAGGAAGTCGCGTAAAGCTTGGTGGCGATACACAAACTCGAGATCCTTGTCGGACCAGCTGGACCTGGATCCAGCTTGGTCTTCTTCCGACTCTGGAGCTTGCATCTTCTTCCGCGTAGTCTTACTTGTTTTCGTCTTCTTTCTCTTTTCTTCGACTAGCGGGCTTGGTTTTCGGTACGGTGTTGGCTTAACTGGTGAATCTGCAAATGCATACCGTTTCGCCTTCACTTTCCCTTGTTTTGTTAGCGGATCTTGACGCAAGTCAAGATTCACAGGGGTCCCCGAGGGGACCTGGGGAGGATAGAGAGGTTTCTCTTCTAGATCCGGATCCGTATCCACCTCTCTTCCGTCGACAGAGTTCCTCCCAAAACTCCATCGATCCGCGGATCTTGTTTCACTCAGCAGCGTCTTCGTCGATCCGACCTCCGACGACGCCTCTTCCCCTGGCTCAATCTTCACTTGAGCATCTTCTTGGGACTCACGGTGAAATCTCGAGTCACCGAAAGATCCGGGCACGCGCACCATTGTGGTGTAGCGGGATCAGCAAAATCTGCGAGATTGCCAGATCCAACTTACCAACTGCGCCCAGACACCGACTAACGGAGGGGATCTTCCGATGATCCGTGTTCTGCTGAACTTTTCTCACCTTGTGTACCCGTCGGTAGGGCGGGATCTTGCTCTCTCGGTAACTTCCGAAGAGTTCAAGTGGTGAAGCTTGAGTGTCTTGGCGAGACGTGGGGATGGGGTGGAGCAGCAGTGGAAAATCTTCACTCTGCGTCCGTGGATTGTTCCGAATCCTAAGCGAATATTCGAGCTTATGGATCCGGGGCCTAGATCGTGGATCTGGCCGCTGGGTTGCCTTGCGGGTGTGTTCCCTTGCCTTTGTAGTTCCTTTAAGTCGTACTTGCCGCCTCCTGTGACGGGATCTTGAGAGTTGAGAACCTCTAGGGTGTAACCGACCAAGTAGTAAATTCGGTTAACCTGTCGGATCTGCACGAGTAAAGGAAAAGCTCACTAGGTTGTAGGATCTGGCCAATGTATTATCCAGTTATCGCTACCAACACTAGATTCGCAATTCCTAACCTTCACGGAGCTCGTACGGCCAATGTAGTTCCGGTTCTTGAGGGCGGGAAGGCACTTGCGTGTTACTGTGCTAATTGAGGACTTTATTTATTGAGTTAGTCCCTAGGGTCGAAGTATACACGAAACTTGTCCGAGCCAATGCTCATCTCCGCTACGATTGCTCGGCGAGGCCAAATCCAATCCCCGTCGAAACGCTATACGTAGTTGATCTCCACTTGATGATCCCGTTACGATTCCGTGCCCACTTGTTCTCTAGTTCGTGATCTTGATTACTCCATAGTGAGACCTGATGCTTGGCGGGCGAAGTAGACGCTGTTCTTGTCCAGGGCCAATGTTAAGTCCTGTTACGGCGATCGCCCGAGGCCAAATCCAACCCCCGCGACGACTTCAGGTCACTTGCTCTCCACAGTGCAAATTGAGGTCTGTATTGATATTTAAGCCTATACCTGCCTGGGTTTCTACCTTCTATGTCTTTCATCAGCTAAATCCCTTACCAGGCTCGGCTGCATGTCCCTTCTTCCCTTGACCCATCATCCCAGCTGTGTTATCTTCAGATCCACCGGATATATGACGTAATCATCATGGTCACCCTATTATGGGTACACTCATCCGGATCCAGGTCGCTTGGATCCACCTCACTGTAATGGTACACTCGCCGTGGATCCGAGCTCTCCAATCATCCAACATCATCTCGCAACCGTCTGTGATCTCCGTTGTCCCACGAAAGTTCGAGATCCACTGTATCCCTCATCCCTATACCCTGGATCCAGGTCCCTCCAGGCGGGATCCTCCCTCCTTGGATACGAACTCAGAAGTATGGGATCCGGGGTACCTCGCGGTGGATTTTGACTCCTCATTAGCCGTGGCTACTAGATCCACCGTCAGAGGGCACCGACCATCCTTCCTTCATAGGATCCACACTCGATCCACTCTTGTATAGTATATCCCATATCCATCTTAGTGAATCCAGGTAAGGGTGGATCCGAGGTAAGTCTTGGTGGATCTTGCCTTCTCGTACATCGCTCATATCAGATCCATCGTCATTCCATACGGGGTGCTGCTCGCCATGGCTAATCCACCACAGGCAATGTACACCCGTGCCAAACAACCCAAATCCTCTATAATCACTTGAAATTGTCACTGATTCGGGATAGTGACCCCGCGTCAGGACCATTCTCTTATTTCTGAGAAAGCACTTCACCACAGTTGCTACGTCCAAAACGGGATCGACGGTGTCCAAACCGGGATCGACGTCCAAGACGGGATCCACCGCTGCTGCGTCAAAATCTGGATCCGGA
>NW_003305285.1:0-2559 GCF_000142945.1 Phytophthora infestans T30-4 | reverse complement strand
AGTGAATGTTTATGCATAAGAGTGACGTTTTACGTGCGAGGAGTCCTGCTTGATCTCAAGCGCGAGCTTTCAAGAGCCCGAACTATACTGACCCAATTGAAACTGGGTCATTGGCGCTAGATCCGGATGAAATTCAGGCGTGGATCCAACCGGATCCGGAATCCAGCCCAGATCCAGGTGTACACTGAAAGGGTGGATCCCGCCCAGATCCAGGTGTACACTGAAAGGGTGGATTTAGCCCAGATCCAGGTGTCCACTGAAGTGGATCCCGCCCAGATCCAGGTGTACACTGACAGGGTGGATCCAGCCCAGATCCAGGTGTACACTGAAAGGGTGGATCCAGCCCAGATCCAGGTGTACACTGAAAGGCTCTGACTAGATTTCTCAACCGACGAGGGAATGTTATAGACACATTCAAGTAAGAGAGTGTGGATTATAATAGCTTATGCAAAAGGCTAGCTCGACCCAGTTTCCAGTCGCTAGTTACTGCTACGGAAACGAATCCACGAAGACTGAAACTGGGGGCGTGGCGTCAAAGCGTGATAAGGATCAGGTAGTCTTGGGTTGAACATTTGAAGAACTTGCCCACTAGACGCTGGATCTGGCGTCCTGGGTGTTGGCTCAGGTCCCCGCGAAAGTGGATGCGCCAAGGCTCGGCTTCGTCGATCTCTCGCAAGGCTTCCAATAGACTCGTGGGTTCTGGGCGATGGAGGTTGGGATCCTCCAAGTTGGCTTGACGGGATACGGATCCCGGAAACCAAGCTACCTTATCCCCGCGTCGGGGTAGATGCAAGAAGGATGGATCCAGCAAAATATCCACGTCACACCAACCGTCCTGGATTGCTAACACGAGGATCACAAGGACTCTCTTCCAAGCTCGGCCCGCATGGCTACGCCGGTTACCACGCTGCTTGTTGAAGTTGGACAACCAAGTCGAACCCTGCAATTGATTCCGAGAGATGGGGAACCGGTGAGTGCCCTCCCATATAGCAACCCGGTGCTTGGAGGCGAAATCCCGGAACGCCCGAACGAATACCCCGAGTCGCCCACGCACATCACCCCTGAAGCTAACCGGATCCACCGGTGTGGTGACCAGCGTATCCCACGGGGCAGCACTTGTCAGTTCCTCCACGAGGGGTCTGGTGATGAGCGAATCCACGTACCCGGCCCTCGGGATGGCGTCCGCTGTCCGAGGGAATATCCACTCAGCCCGAAAAGGCAACTCCGGAAACAGAACCGTGATCTTCATGGAGATGACCGCGACTCGGTTCAATTTCTTGGCTGACCAAGGCTCGATGTCTCTGGCAGCGAAGGCCACAGGAGCACGTCTACCAGGAATGAAAGCGGCATCCGGACCGAACGGAGCCACGGGGAGCATCCCTGGCAGTGACGAGTTAGGGGGAGCGGGGATCAAGACAGATCCAGGGAATCCGCCACAGTGAGGCGATCCCGGGGATCCGCCACCATGAGGCGACCTCCCTCCACCAGATCCGGGAGATCCGCCACCAGGCGCCCCCCCTCCGCCAGATCCAAGGAGTCCGCCACCACGAGGCGACCCCCTCCCACCATCACTGCCCGATCCACCGTCACTGTCGACGTGGATCGCAGATCCCGCAGTGGCGCCTCCGGATCCGGCTGTGCCAGCGACTTGTGGAGGCGGCGTCGAGAGGGATCTCCGCCGGGCTTCGGATCGGGATTGGGATAGAGCCCGCCGCGTGTCTTCCTCCAAGGCCTCCTCAGCGGTTCGAGCCTCCTCCGAATCCTCTGGACTCTCGTCGTCATCGTCGTCGTCGTCATCGTCGTCGTCGTCATCGTCCTCATCGCTCAGAGTGAAGGGATACGGGCCGGAAGACGGCGTACGCTTTGACGACGATCGGTCAGGAGGCCCTGAGCCGTCGGACCAGTCAGATTCCTCATCCTCATCGTCCTCCGAACTACCCAGTCCACACCCAGGGGGAATGACGCGTTTAGCTTTCCCCTTCCCGGGTCCAGTACGGGCCGGCGGAGGGTTGGTGGAAGCGGACTGAGGAACGGCGGGCGTCGTCACCGAAGGACCAGCGGTGGATCCCGTCTTGGACGTCGATCCCGGTTTGGATACGGCCATAGACCCAGTCTTGGAAGTCGTAGACCCAGTCTTGGGTCCGGATCCAGATTTTGACGCAGCAGCGGTGGATCCCGTCTTGGACGTCGATCCCGGTTTGGATACGGCCGTAGATCCCGTTTTGGCCGTCGATCCGGACTTGGACACCGTCGATCCCGTTTTGGACGTAGCAACGGGTCCAGTCTTGGACGCCGTAGACCCAGTCTGGGGTCCGGAGCCAGACTTGGACGTAGTGGTAGATCCAGTCTTGGACGCCGAGGTAGACTTGGATCTAGCGGTGGATCCAGACTTGGATCCGTCACCTGACTTCGAGGGAGAAACGGAAGTCTTGGGCGCGGGTGTAGATCCTGCCTTGGACACAGAAGTGGATCCCGCTTGCGGAGCAGATTTAGAAACCGGAGTCGTTTTGGGCTTGGCTTTCGGGGAAGCTCGGGCCTGCTTATGGGGACGGGAGGATC
>NW_003305284.1:0-2559 GCF_000142945.1 Phytophthora infestans T30-4 | reverse complement strand
CCAGATCTCTAGTTTGCGCCAAGTGGATGAGTTTGCCAGATCCAAAGTCTCTTCAACCCTGGATCTACAAAGGGGAGAGGCACGTGGTTATTGGGAGAAGCGCCAACATGGCCGATGGTTTGAGCCAACCAAGGGTGAGGTCACTGCAGATCCACCTAAGGTCTGTCAGGTCACTGGATCCCGTGGATCTGAGGATGTTGGATCCATGGATCTGCTAACCGGGGAGTCCCGTGGATACTGGAAGTACCATGCCCCAGGAAAGTGGTTCAGACAAGCCAAGGTAGGGGGCAAGATCAACAATGAAAAAGCAATCCTACTCCTAGATAGTGGTGCCGAGGTGTCTATACTAGATACCGCCCTTTGCTCGTAAGGCTGGGTGCCAAGTGGATGGGAGTCGGATCCAAGACTGTGTTGGGATTGGTGAAGGCGTGTACCGTACGAATGGGAGAACGCGGATCAAGATCACGCTGGCAGGTTGTTTGGTGTATTGGTTTGACATTTGGGTTGTAGATCTCGCTGGTCAAGACGCCATCCTCGGGATGGATTTCATGGTACCCGGCCGGAGTGAGGTTGGATCTAGCGGATGGGACACTTTGTTTCCCTGACGAGATGCGGATCCAGCTCAGCGGACGGCGACCGTTGTATGGAGCGAAGATGAGGATCATAAGGGCGGATAAGACAACCTGGATCGAGCCCGGGGAAACCTGGGAGGTGCCAGACCGGTTAACGTGGGTGGAACATGAGAAACTGTGGGTCACTCGGGGCGAGAAATGGGTACCTACCGTATTCCAGGGGCCAGGTCGATCACAATACCTCCAGGTCACGAACGTCAGCGATAAGAGACTATTACTGGACCATTATGAGGAGATCGGGCGATGGTTAGCGAAGGACGGTATCCCTAGGCGACCTGGATATGTGTCAGTGGGATCCCGCCGCTACAAAGAATGTCAGAATCTGGTGTACGAGGCGACTACCGAGATCGAATCGCTCGGAGAAGTGGAGCCCTCGGCGGAGCCAACTGGCCCCTTGGTGGATCGGCCTTCATATCCAACTCCGCGAAAGATCCTGCAGAGGGATCGACGGGTTGAAATCCAAGCAATGGAAGTTGGATCCAGGACGGAAGACGATCCCCAGAGTCGGCCCTTAGATAACGCAGGGTCGGTGGATGAAGGATTGCAGAGGGCTAAAGCCGAGCAGCCGGATCCCGCTGATCCACAAGTGGATCCAAGCTCTCCATTGGATAAAGTGCCTGGATCCCTATCGAGAGTGGCAACCCTAGTCAAACCAGAACCGTCGGACTTAAACTCGTTAGAGGACCGACTAGATCCAGCTGTTGGTTTTCCTGATACCAGGATACCTGATTCCCCGAGGACAGAAGGACTGCCAGGCGAGAGAGGGCCGCGGTGTTTGAATCCAATGAATGAATCCTACGAAGACGGAAGATGAGCAAGTCTGTTACCGTGAAGGCGGGGATCTACACGCTGAGGATCTGGGAGAAGGCATGGCGGTGATCCCGGAGGTACCACTGACCACAGAAGAAGTCACGATTGATGATATCCAAGTGGATCCGGGGGCGAATGAACCTGCTGAAGTGGATCGTCTGCGTCAGAAAATCTGGGAGAGCTGACATCTGCTGATTGGTAAAGGTAATGCGTTACCGCCCGCTGCCCGCGGAGTCAAATGTGACATCGATGTCGGTGACGCGAAACCGATCGCTCAGAGGGTGCGGAAGGTGGCACCTCAGTTCCGGGAAAAACTATCGGACCTGATTAAGGGCCTGCTGCAAGCCAAGATCATCAGTTTCTCGACATCCTCGTGGGCATCCCCAGTGGTAATCATCATCAAGAAGAACGGGGTGGATATACGTCTGTGCATTGATTACCGGCTGGTTAACGGTCTGACTCGATTGATGGTGTATCCGATGCCCCTAATCAACGAGCTGTTGGAAGATCTGGATAAAGTACTCTGGTACTGTTCTCTAGACATGGCCAGTGGTTTCTGGGTGGTTACTATGACGGATCGAGCTCGCGCAATATCCGCATTCATCACACCGTTTGGCCTGTTCGAGTGGAACCGGATGCCGTTCGGATTGAAGAACGCACCCCAGATCTACCAACGCCTGATCGATAACGCCCTCTATGGATTCACCCGAATACCGGAGTCCGAAACAGGTGGGTCTGGGGAAGGCCATACGGAAGTGGATCCATTCGAAGCGGGAGAGACAGGGGATCCTGGGACCCCATCTGTGTTAGGACGCAGATCTTATATCTATGTTATTTGATCTCCGGCGGATCGTGTGATCAGCTGTGTCGAGAGAGTGACGCTCTTACTGCGAGGCGTGTACTCAGTGGATCTCTCTATAGTGTGGTAAGCGCTATGGGGGATGTCGTCAAGTGGAGTACTCAGTCATTCGAGTTCTAGAGGATTGGAGGCGATCTATGACTGTCTTCATAGTCGATTGTCCTTCTCACAGTCGTTACGGGCGATGCATCTTTCTTGGCAGTTTGAACTACTACAGTCGGTTCATCGAGGATACGCCCTGTTTGCAGCGGTATGTAC
>NW_003305283.1:0-2558 GCF_000142945.1 Phytophthora infestans T30-4 | reverse complement strand
GTACAAGTCGGAGACGACTGCGGAGTCGATTGGTCGCGCCGCATGCTTCGGCGCAAGTGGGCTCGATGCGGAACGTGTCACTGCGTTGACCGATGTGGGGACTGGGATACACTCAAGATATCAATAGCAACCGGTGTGTGTACCGGTTGACCCAGTGCCGGTGTTATCGCTGGAGACATCGGAGCTATAGAAGACGGCTTGTCGGCAGCTTCTTCCCCACCCAGAGTGGAGACACACGGTGCTGTGGGATGGCCCACAGCGAGAAGAGCAGGGACGCGCGGGTGTCGCGCGTTGTTAATGAAGAAGGGCGTCAGCCCAGTCGACGCGTGAACGGATATCGTAAGTCCAGCCATTCTCCCCGTACGGAAAGAGTAGATGGTACTGCAGCGGGTCGTAGGTAACGCTCGTCTCAAAGATGCGCTTAAAACCTCCTCATGTCGTGTGTAGGATAATATCCCGATGATCAGCCGCGTTTGTGTCGATCCCAACGGCTGCCACCTCTGATGCCGTTGGGGTGTTATGCGTACCCGGATTTGCATTCCGTGTGACGTGCAGACGCAGCTTAAGGTAATCCCCCTCCGGAAGAAAATTACGCAATACTAACGACGGGTCATGGTCATCAACGGGTTCCCCTGCCACTCGGCGTCGTTCGTGCTCCCTGATAGCTGCTGCATACGCATCCCAACCACGATCTATCAAAAAGCTACGCGCGTTGATAAATGATTGTGTGTATGGGTTGTGCGCCACCATCACCTGATCAATCGTTTCCATAACGGCGCGATCGAGGCCATGCGTCATGTTCATACAGCTCCGCACACGTGCATTCATGTCTGGATCGTTAAAGTAAACTTGGGCATACATGGAGCGGCCGAATGTTGGAGGTAGTAGCGGTCCCATACGGTGGCACACTGACCCTTGTACACGGAAGTTGCAGACACCATTCCGTGTCACGCTTTCGTCGACGTTGAGAGTCCGAGACCGCGAAGCTCCCATGGACGTAAATGCGAATACTTGCTGTAGGCTCGGATTGGCCGCATGAAGGTCGGGTTTTCGAAACGTGATAGTAGAGCATCAGGTGCTGTTCACGAAGTCGGAACGAACACCTGTCCGTTACGACAATAGCACCCGTCTGTTTCTTGCGGAAACTTCCAAGCGTTGCAGTAGTGACAAATCGCTCGTTCTCCTGGCTGTCATCGATGTAACGCGTGAAGTAATGACGGCTACCGGCCACTGTGGAAGGGTCAAAACGTTCGTGGTACGCGAGGCCCTTGTTAAACTGCCGAGATCGCCTGCGAAACCGATCTTGTTCCTTTCGTTGCTCCCTTTGTTCTTCCGTCATAGCTTCACGTCGTGACCTCTGAGCGATTGCGTCCCGGTCACGCTCTACTTGACGGATGTCATCCGCCATCGACGCTCTGTGGTCTCTCCGTGCTGCTGTATTCTGGTCGCGATCTACTTGGCGCTGCTCATCCGTCATGCCTCCTCTGAAGTCTCTCCGCTGTGCTGTGTTTACATGACGCTCGGCTTGACGCTGCTCATCTGACATGCCGCTCAGCGATATCGGTGTGCTTTTGGTCACGCTCCGCTTGGCGCTGCTCATCTGACATGCCTTCCCTGCGATCGTCGTGTCCCGCTGCATCTCGAATCCTGGCATTTTGACTATCCGCCCCTGATCTTGTGGCTCTGTGGCTGGACTGCGCATCGCGATAACACGCTTGATGAGCTGCCAGCTCTTCTAAAGCCATTCGATCGCTTCGTACCCAAGCTAGCTCGGCATCTCGTCCGCGGTCTCGGACAACCTGGGAGTCGGATCTGTTAGTTCTACGTATCCGTTTCCTCCCCGCGTCCTTTGCTCGTGTCCGTAGTTTTTGTGAGCTCGTCATAGCGGTGCGCCTGGCCCGTGCTATTTCCGCATCGCGCGCACGTTTAGCCGCAGCTCTATCGTCTGCATTCCCCGACGCTCCAATCTGGAAATTGTGGGTATTATCGACAGGGTGTTTGCAATGCGCGTCCGCCTCAAACGTCGTTGATGTTCAGCAAGATCGTCTTCTTCTGTCTTCTCCTCACGCTCTACCGCCGGACGAGATACTCTCATCTGTCCGGATTCAGTTGGCGCTGGGGCTTCAACTAACTCAAGCTGCTCCAATTCTTGGATTGCCTTGCGGTAGCGGACCTCTGCGTTACGAAGCCTCTGTTTACGGAGTTGTCTTTCCTTACGCGACTCTTCGTGGGATTGGGATGCGTTCTCACGCCGGGCTCGTTGTACGCGATCATCTAGCTCCTCGCGGGTAATTCTAATCATTGGACGGAGTTAGTAGAGGTAATTCTGCACCAAAGCTCGCTTCACAATTGTTAGGGAACCTTTTTGCTTTTCCTCGGAGCTCTTGCCATGTCCTTCTATCTTGAGCGCGTCTATCGCCTGATCTAAATGAAAAATAGTTACATGAGCGGATAGACTTGAAAGTCTAAGTGCACTGGGAACTATTCTACAGCTATTCCATGAATATAAGCACCGGAGCAGGGAAACAGTAGCTTAAGCACCGTGGTATTCGAATAGT
>NW_003305282.1:0-2558 GCF_000142945.1 Phytophthora infestans T30-4 | reverse complement strand
ACATTTTGGCGCTTGTTTCACAGCAACTTAACGTTTTGTTTTAGCAAAAAAAGCAAAGAAAACGGATTTTAGCCCATCACTGATTGGCGAAAACGGGCGAGGGAGATTCGGTTTATTTTGACATTCAACAGACCTTCTAAAAAATATATTTTGTGGGGATCTATTTACCCGTAGCTTAATGATCTTTTTTGACCTTGCAAATTCAAAACACGAGATGTTATTTAATTAAGTTTTGGAAGGTCTCTCAATCATTCAATCAACCATCTTGTCCTGTTTTCATACATTATTACGCTAAGCGCTTTCAAAGATAAGCAAAATCTTTCAGCTTCAGCATTAGGGCATCTCTACCGGTACATGTAGTTGTGTAAACTAAACGAAAATCCGTTCTGGACCAAAATCGTGCGAGATACGGTAGTTTTGCTCAAACAGAGTATGTAAATATATCAAATCGTGCGGGGTAGTTTTGCTCATACAGTGTATGAGTGTATGAGCAAAACTATCACGCATGATTTGATATTTTTGGTCCAGAAAGGATTTACGTTTAGTTTATATAGTTGTAAGATACATATACGCAATGCCAGAAAGTACGGACTTCTGATCAAACTTGCTGCGACTGTGCGTGCATGAATTTTTTTAATTTTGGATCGGAGAGGATTTACGTATAGCGATGCTATAAGTCAATAGTACACTGTCACGGGACAGGGATGCTTGGGTGTCGTCCCGAAACGCTATCAGTCTTGGAACGTCGTCAGTGGCAGGTTCCACACCAGACCATAGTAGCTCCACGCCCGATAGAAAGAAAGGAGGAAAGAAGTCGATTCTTGTAGCGAGGCCGACGGCCGGGGCCTCTCGCGTGGTGGAGGTGGTCGTAGAAGAATGTAAAAGAAGCTTGTTAAAAGTAGTTACCCTTACCCCGCAAATCCGAAAGTGATTCTAGTCAACTAAACCGAATGCGTCGGACTTCGACGCGCTCCTAAGCATGGCACCCCCTCTTGTGGTACCAAGCGTTACCCGAGAGGCGACATCCGTCCTCTTTGCAGTGACAACCCACCTTCTTCACCGCTACTGTGGCTCTTTACTTCGTCTGCCATCCGTCCTTGCATTTGGTGCCACCCCAGGTACGTACCCTACACGATTCCCTCAACGGAGATGCGCTCATTCGAGACATGTCAGTTTGACAGATGAGCATACATCGTGACAACACTACATGCAATTTTACATAACAATACGCTGATCAGGCGTCCCGGGTACTTACTGTATATCCTGAAATCGCCACAATTACTGGAGGGCTTTTAAAAAACATCCAGTGGTAAAGTAAAGTGTCATTGCTAATGTGGATTCACGTTTACTTTACTCACTTACCGGTGGATATGTTGTAAGGTCGATACATGTACATGTTATTTTCAATAACAATACTTTGAGCAGGTGTCCACAACGGGCGACGTTCGTAAAACGATAAACACCATCCAGAAGTAATTTCGTGAAGCTATCGATTATCAGGCACAAACTGGTTTGGGGGTCACAAGCAAGTCGACATTACTAGGCAAAATCATCAAGTGCTCCCCTACTACTACAAGCTTGCTGGTGTGTTTGGGGCATCGTCCCTCCTCCCGATCTCGAGTCAATTCGGATGATATTGACGCTGAGGAGGAGGCAACTGCGTTTTTGGCGGCGCGTATACTCCCGTTTGAAACCGACCGCGCTGGGAAAACAGCAGAGTGCGGCCTTTGTGCGATAGTGGCGCAAATTCAAGCGCACTGGGAATCGCGGAGACTATCGTGAGACGGATGGGGGGTAACCATATTACAAGGAATCTCGACCGATCTACTTGGAACACATCAAAAACTGACCTATCGCCTGAATATCATACCCCTGCTGATAATGGCAGAATCTCATACCGAGTAGCAGATGTTAACCTGGATCCGATCAGAAAGAATGGCGCTTGATTACGTTAATGCATCGATAACCGACAGCCAGTAGCTACGTCAAGACGTCGTAGTTTTAGTGAGGCGTTTGAATTCTCAAGATAAGGCCTTGACAGCTCGAAAGTCAATCATTGAGGCGTTCCTTCGTAACAGTATACCACCCCCAGCAACTGATGTGGCTGACCCACTATCAACATATGGAAGACATTGCCGATTTTTGAGCACCAATACTTCCAAAAATAGCTGCTTCATTCAATGAAAAGTGAATGTAGCAGCTATTTTTACGGCAGCCCACGTCTCTCAATAATTCCAATTCATCCTCTGCATCTTCTATCCTCACTTCTCTATCCCAAATGTTCTAAATGTACCACTGACATGGGTCCAGTCGGCTCAAAATGTCACTGGAGATTTATAGGCCGAATTGCTCGAGCCCACTCGCAAGATTTCAAAATTTTCAAAGAGAGCGAAATGTTTGGTACCCACAGAGGGGAAGTATAAGTTCGGGAACTCGCCATAAATAGCGCTTGACAAGACTTCTTTGTTGTATAGACAATGTTCTTACAATGCGGTTTAAAAAGGTGAGAGTATGAGTGGATAGAAAAAATATGGCAACGGAGGTCGATTTCTTCAGAG
>NW_003305281.1:0-2557 GCF_000142945.1 Phytophthora infestans T30-4 | reverse complement strand
AACCGGCGTGATCAAACGCATGTAACCGGCCAGAACAACCAAATCAATGCCGCGTTTCATCAGCTCGGCTTTAATCTCGGTTTCGTAGGCTTCACGGCTGGCGTATTCCTTGGGCCGAAAAACAAACGTGTCCACGCCCGCGGCTTCGGCCCGTTTCACGACGGGCGCTTCGGGCTTGTCGCACACCAGCAGTTCGACTGCTGCTCCGCCTAGCCGTCCTGCCGCAGCCGCATCGGCCAAAGCTTGAAAATTGCTGCCCTGACCGGACGCAAAAACTGCCACCCGGAACATTACACTTCAGCTCCTGTAAATGTCACGATTTTACTGCCCTCGGTAACGCGGCCAATCACATAAGGCGTTTCCCCGGCTTCGGTTAACGCCGCTTTAGCAGCTTCGGCATCTTCCTCAGCAACCACAATCACCATGCCGATGCCCATGTTAAACGTTGTAAACATATCGCGGTTTGAGACTTGGCCTTTCTCCTGCAGAAGCTTAAACACCGGCAAAATCGGCCAGGAAGCGTAGTCGATTTCGACGTTTACGCCTTCAGGCAGTACACGCGGGATATTTTCGATAAATCCTCCGCCCGTAATATGAGCCATGCCTTTCACCCGCACTTTGTCCACAAGGGAAAGCACCGGTTTGACGTATAGACGGGTTGGCTCCAGCAGCACGTCGCCGAGTTTTGCCCCATCCAGCTCGGGCAGCGTATCCTGCAGGCTGTAGCCCGCATTTTCGAGCAGCAGCTTGCGGACAAGCGAAAAGCCGTTGCTGTGCACGCCGCTGGACGGAAGTCCGATCACCGTATCGCCCGGCTTGATCGTGCTCCCGTTAATGATCTTGCTCTTGTCGACTACGCCGACCGTAAATCCCGCTATGTCGTATTCGCCTTCAGCGTACATTCCCGGCATTTCAGCCGTTTCGCCGCCGATCAAAGCACAGCCCGACTGGGCGCAGCCTTCGGCAATCCCCGCCACGATGGCTTCAATTTTGGAAGGAATCACTTTGTCGCAGGCGAGATAATCCAGGAAAAAGAGCGGCTCAGCGCCCTGCACCACGATGTCGTTTACACACATCGCCACGGCGTCGATGCCGATCGTATCATGTTTATCCATCGCAAAAGCAAGCTTCAGCTTCGTGCCGACGCCATCTGTACCGGAGACCAGCACAGGCTCCTCGTATTTGTCTTTGTTCAGGCCGAACAATCCGCCGAAGCCGCCCAAATCGGTCATGACTTCCGGACGGAAGGTCCGCTTCACATGTTTCTTCATACGTTCGACTGCTTCATTACCCGCCGCGATATCGACGCCGGCGCTTTTGTAGGCTTCAGACACTGGGACACTCTCCTAAATAGTATTTGAAAAAGTACACAGGCTAGGCGATTAAGCTGCGGCCTTGAGCCCTAACATAACGAACAGTTGAATGTGATGCTTCGCAGCCTCTTCAGCTGGAGTGCTGCCTTCTGGTTGGGGCTTCGAAGCTTCTGAGGCTGGAGCTGCTGCCTTCTGGCTGGAGCTTCGAAGCCTCTTCGGCGGCGCCGGTCCGCTCGGCATTCGGATTGTGGTTCCGGTCGCTGTTATTCTCAGATAATCTGAACAATTTAACTAAGGTTATTATCTGAGAATAAAAGCGAACACTCTCGTCCCTCCACCACAATTCCGCCTGCTGTCGCTCGGGCGCTAAGCCATTCCTTGCAGCTGCGCTGCTCCGGCCAGCCTTGCAGCAAAACCACGCAGCGCAGCTTGCTTGAAGCCACCGAATCGGTGATGACCGAGAGCCAGAAGTCAATCTATCTGTTCCACTCAATGCCCAAGTCTTGGAAGAACGATCTTCGCATCTGGAAGGGCCAACGAAAGTACATCCCGTATGAAGACCACAAGCAGAGTATCGAAGGCAAGGTCCGCGACATCCAAGCTCAGGAACGATACACGCTTTCGAAGGGAACACCCGAGCCAAGCGACACCAAGAATGAGCGTGCTCTAGTGGCTACCTACCTTCTGCCCAGCGTAACGACACTCGTGGTGAGGATATATGCTCCTACTGTGACCGTCCACGTCACAACATTCGTCAATGTCGCGGCCTGCAGAAAGATCTTCGAAATGGTCGAGTGAAGGCTGGCACTGTCTTGTCTGCCAACTTTGCATTTAAAAACATCGTGACTCGAGAGCATTCCTACCACGGCCCCAAGAACTAGAAGCCAGGACGCTCCAACAGCAGAGGTGGTAACTACCACAGAGACAGACACCGTGGTGGCAGTGGCGAGAACACAATCATGCGAATCGGGGCAAGGGCCGCGGTCGTGAGCAAGGCAACCAGCCGACCGTTTGGATCCGACAATGACGACGACGGGACAATAACTTGCGAGAAACAGACGCAAGGGGTTTCATCCAGCCCGCCCCGAAGTAGAGTTATCGCAGCTGCGACGGTCGATCAGCCAGCCAGTGAGCCTCGGAGCAAAAGCCAAGTTCAAATGGACCCTACCTGGACCATCGACTCTGGATGAAAGAACCCAGTGGACCACGAATCCCCGTGGGTTAAGGACATCTCCACAGAGGAG
>NW_003305280.1:0-2557 GCF_000142945.1 Phytophthora infestans T30-4 | reverse complement strand
CCGACCGCGGAGCGATCACTGAAAACGAAGTCTCGCGGGACACCTCAACAGCTAGCTGAGATGCTAGAGAACGTCGTAGAACGTGCAGCGAGGATTCAAATCGATTCCAAGTGTCTGGCCGCGGTGGCCAAGAGTGTCAACGAAGCCGAGTCACCACTCTCCTTCTCCTCTTCATCAAGAACCTGAGCCTCGGCAGCTGGAGCTGAAGCCGGACCCTGCGAATCCTCGGTACCAGCTTCAACAGGAGCAGCAGCCAGAGCAGGACGTGGAGTACCCGGTGGCGAGTCAAACAACGAACGCCAGGTCGGAATAAGCTCGGTTGAATCGAGTGACGGGTCAACGATCACGCTTCGGTACACATCCACGAAACGCGTACCACGAGGATTGAAGAACTCCGGATTACGCTGGCACGGGAAGTACGTGGTGTTGTACGGGTGCTGATGCGGCGCATTCATCCATCCAGTACGCCATGGCTGACGAGCGTCGAGAGCCGGAACTTCGGAAAGCCAGTCAGATGTCTGAGGTGCGAATGGCAAGTTTTCAATGGGGTACCACGGCTTAGACGGCTCCAAAAGCAACTCGGGACGAATGAATGACACGCCGGAAGCACTAGATGAAACCGAGTCACGACTCCACGCCATGTACTGCTCACGGTACTTGTTACGAAGACGATCGGCACGACGGTCGCGCTCACTGAAGAGCTTCTTTAACATAGCTCTCAGCTCCTTCAAGCGTTCCTTGTCGTGGCCAACCTTTTTAGCTTCTTCAGCGAGACCTCGTTCAATACCAGCTAACGGAAGCCAGTGGAGACGCTCCCACAACGCGAGCCCGAGGTCACCTTGCTTACCGCCGTCACCCCGAAGGTTCGCCCAGATCATCTTGAGACGGGTCTCAATCGGAGCACGCTTGGAGATGGGGACGCTTGGTTTGAAGTCGACAGTGTCAAAGAGGCAAGCTTGAAGAGGATAAAGCTGCCGAAGTTGCTGGTACGGGTGATCAGGATGCGAATAATCAAAGAACGCTTGGAGACCCTCCAACGTTGTACGCACGGTCACCTCACCAGCTGGTTCAGGAAGCGTTAAGCTCAGGAGTCGCTCGAAACACTTCTTGGCGCCTGCATCGGTAAACTCCATGTCCACATACGGAAGAACCCACGGTGGCAGGGTGGACGAAGCCGGCACCATAGGGCGAATACCAGATAACACTCGGTGAGGCAATGGCTCAACCGACGGTGCACCACCACGACGCGGCACCGAAGTGTAGGTTGCCGTAATCATGCGTCCAGGTCCAGCATCGAGAGTCCAAATAGGCGGACGAGGAGACACTGGAACAGGAAGAGAAGATGCTGGTGCCGGAGGACTTGCTGGTGGCGAAGGAGGCGGGCCGGCAACGATGATGGGGGAAGTCATCATCGGCGAAGGATTTGGCCGAGGTGGAGTCGGAGGACGAGCTGGGCCAAGATTACTCCAGTTCCTGTTTGAATCTTCAACATCTTCGTCATCGAGTATGCTTGAATGATCGGTGGGGGGCGGAACATCACCGCTACCACTGGGAACATCAGGAGAGTCATCCACCGAAGATTCATTGTCATCCACGTCATCTCCATAGTCGTCATCAGCATTCCCATCGTCATCAATCTCCATCGAAAGGCCAGGCGAAGACACGCTTGGTACATCAGTCGTGGGAACAGTCGGAGCCGACTTCGAAGACGCGGAAGCTAGTGGAGCAGCCTCAACAGGGGCAGACCCTGCTGTAGAAACCACTCTTGAGACTTCAACTGTGCCTGGGAGTTTCGCGGAAGAAGCCGAAGAAAAACTTGCTCTGGTGGGAACAGTCTGGTTTTGAACTCTTTCATCTCTCGTCACTCGAGCCAAACATGAGCCGCATTTCCTCGGCCTCGCGCAGAGCCTCTTCAGCAGCACGTATGTCGGCTGGAGAAGGTGAAATCGTTGAAGCTGGTGACTTGGCCACATCGTGTGGACCCTGAGGCGGGAGCGAGGGTGCGTCAGGAGAGACAGGAACATCGTCGTGATCCTCAGGGTTCACGTCCTTACCCGAAGGCTCTGTAGCAGTTTCTTGAACCGAGAGGGACGCTGCCTGGATCAGCAGTCCCCATGTCCACGTCACTCTGGTCGCCGCTGAGGTCGACCACTGCGGGAGTCGAGGAAGACGCTGGTGTAGGAGGTGGCGACCATGAACTTGGAGAAGACGGTACAGACTTTGGACCGAGTCTTTATATGACGTCGTGGCGACTTAGCAGGAGAATGAGGACGGGGTTTCTTGCGCTTCTTCTGGGCCGCCCTCTTTCCACGCCTTCGGACCGGACAGCGATCTACGAGCCGGACTTTGGAGTTGAAAGTATCGGCAGGTGGGCGCATCACCGAGTATCTGACAGATGCCAATCGAAGCACTGGCCTTGTCCGATGGATTTGGAGCCTTGTCTTCGTCAGAGTCGTCCGGATCGGCCGTCTGGATTCCTCGCCACCTGGTCTAAGACGCTTATGGGAATTCCCCATGGGCTACTTGGTGAGCTGCTTTGGCCCAAAGCTGCCGGAAA
>NW_003305279.1:0-2557 GCF_000142945.1 Phytophthora infestans T30-4 | reverse complement strand
AGTGCCTTCACTCCGGTCTCCGCACCAAGTGCAGAAGTCACTCCGTTCAGTCCCAAGCTTCGTTCCAACACCTCTACACCGTTAACAAACAGCCCTTTGCCTTCACGCGCGCCGAGCTTCCAGTTGAGACCCTTTGCCTTCGCAAAACACCCATCCGTCTCGAACGTCACGGGACCAACATCCTTGGTGAAGCGACCAACCGAGAAGAGGTTGCGTGACAGCTTAGGAATGTGCCACACATTCGTGAGCACACCCTTCTTGGTCCCCCGTGTAGTCTTCATGGACATCACGATGTCGCCGGTCCCGACTGCCTGAACCACACCATCGTCCGCGAGATGTACGTCCACCGGAGACATCTTCTTGTAGTTCTTCATGTACTCCTTCGAGTACGTCATGTGCTGCGTCGCACCCGAGTCGACCAGCCACTTGTCACTTGACTTAGTGGTCTTGCTCCCACCACCAGCCAAGAAGAGAAACTCGCCCGATTCTACTTCATCGCGCGCGACGTTTGCTCGTTGCGGCCTCTGTCGCTCCGCATTTTCACGAATCCTCACCGGACACTTGGCGATCCAATGTCCTTGTTCGCCGCAGTAGTGACACGCGCTTGTCTTTGGCGCCTGTCGTCCCTTACGCTTACCGTTGTCACTCGTCATGAACGCTTGACCGTGCGCGGCGCCGTCCGCACCGCCACCTTGCTCTTTGCGCTTCATGTCCTCATGCAGCAGCCGAGCCGTCACTAGTTCCCACGACAGTGAGTCAGCTCTCGACTTTAACGCCGTGATGAGGGAACTGGTACGACTCGCTTAGACTTGCCAGAAGCGTGATCACCAAGTCGTCCTCGCTGACCGGAGCGCCCACTGCGTCGAGCTGCTCCGCCAGCGTCTTGATCTTGTTGATGTGCTCCAGCACATCATCACCTTCTTCCATCATCGTGGTGAAGAAACGTCGACGAAAGGAAGAGCTTGTTCGCCAAACTCTTCTTCTCGAAGTGTCCTTCCAGCCTTGACCAGGCATCATGCGCACCATTCGCCGACCGAACCAACGGCAGCTGCGAATCCTCCATCGCGAGACAGATAATCGCCAGCGCCTTGCGCGACTTCCGCTTAAACGTCGCTTGGTCCAACGCGGTAGCGCAGTGCTCCATCTTCAGTTCGCCACTGACGACTTCCCATAGGTCGCGCTCTTCCAGCACCATCTGCATCTTGACCTTCCACGTGTGAAAGTTGGTTCCGTCGAACTTGTTGATGCGGGCGATCGTTGAAGTGGCGTCCATGGCGTAGGCGTAGTCTTGGGCAGAGTCTGCGGGGCTTGGGCTCATAACCAAAAGGAAGGTCGTTTGTGCACTAGATGATAAAATGCAAAAGTGATTGATTTATTGGAGCTTACTCTGTCTTACGTCCTAGTCTGCATCCAATCATTTGGTGCATCCAATCATGGACTCGTCCAATCATCCTGTTCGTCCAATCATCTGTTTGCGCATACCTCCGTTTGCGCAATTGACTTACCGTAAACATCGCGGGGTCCTTGGAAACTGGTTTTACTGGTATGCCGAAGCTGGACGAGACGCCTTCTTGACATCATGACGCACCGACACTTTTCCTGAAGTCGCATCTTGATCGATCTCCATACCGAGGAAGTACTTGAGGCAACCCAAGTCCGTCATGTCGAAGCGTTCACTTAAGGCCTTCTTCGTCGACTTGAGCAGCTCGTCATTGTTACTGGCGAGGACCAGATCATCGACGTAGAGAGCCACGAAGATCATGTCTTGGTCATCCCACTTGACGTAGATGCAGTGATCGGCTTCACACTTCTTGAAACCCAGCTCCAGCATGAACTTGTCAATGGTCTGGTTCCACATTCGTGGCGACTGCTTAAGACCGTAGAGCGAGCGCTTGAGATGGCAGACATGGTCAGGATGTTCTTCATCCGTGTAACCATCCGGTTGCACCATGTAGATATCTTCGTCAAGCAGCCCGTTTAGGAACGCCGTCTTGACATCCATCTGGTGCACCGTCAGATTGTACTTGGCCGCCAGACTGAGCAGGATCCTGATCTGTTGTCAAGAAGGCGTCTCGTCCAGCTTCGGCATACCAGTAAAACCGGTTTCCAAGGACCCCGCGATGTTTACGGTAAGTCAATTGCGCAAACGGATGTATGCGCAAGACATTCCTTTAAAAATCGTGCGTTATTATTGCTTTGGGGAAACTTAGAGCGGTTATTTCGTGCGTGCAGAAATTGAGGTTGTACTCGTATGCTCTGCATAAGAATAAAGCTTTATTTGACGCATTTTATGCGTTGCTCTGGGTATTTTGCGCTGAAGCGATGTGGAATTGCTGACGAGTGTGTGCTTTCGGGATAGTGACCTGACTGTGTGTGCTTGGATGCGAGGAAGCGTTTGCTGACGTTGCGAGGTGCTACATCAACGCTCTGTCGGTGCCGGTGCGAAGGTGTGCTGCGGTTGGTTGTATAGTGTTTCGTGCAGTTTTCGGATTGTGTGTCATTATGCGATACCTTCTGTGGTGCGTTTTGCGCTGGATTTTCCGGTGGAAAGTTCAAT
>NW_003305278.1:0-2557 GCF_000142945.1 Phytophthora infestans T30-4 | reverse complement strand
CCACTCTTCGATGATCTCCGCCTTGGCTGCAACTTCAGCTGCTTGCTCAACAGGAACGACGATCACGCCGTTGACGTCGCCTCTGATGATGTCGTTGCTGCGGACAACGCATCCACCTACCACCACGGGACAATTCACGTCCACAACCGTCGTTGTGCCTTGCTTTCCGTGCACTGACGTACCACGAGAGAAGGCTGGGAAGCCCATCGAGCTGATCTCCTGTACGTCGCGCACTCGTCCGTCCGTTACGACACCAGCAATGCCGCGATATTTGGAGGCGGTGGCCAATAGTCCGCCGAAGACACCGGATGTACTACCGTTGGGAGAACTGATAACGATCACCTGTCCTCGCTCGGCTCTGTCCACGTAATGGAACGGTAACTTCTTTACTGCGGGGCCCGTGGCAGGAACGACTTGCACTGTAAATGCAGGTCCACAGATATCCACCTTTAAGGGAGAGTCGAAGCCGCGCACGAGACTTACATCAACGAGGTGGCCCTGGATTTTCAGCCTAGCCATGGCATCGGCAATGACGCAGACAGAGAGCTTAAGCAGACGCTGCTGCACGTCACAGGTTACAGGCGCGGAGGTCATCGAATCGTGATTGCGTTTCCTGTGACAAAGGTCGTTGAAGCTCACGAACGGTTTTGAGGGGGCACTAAAAAAAGTAATACAGTACTGCACCCCGTTTTCGCGGGGGTGGACCATTTAGGATCTGCAAATAAATTCGATTTTAGCATACAAACAATAGTTCATTTGGATTCATGATCATCACATCCGGAAGTTTATCAAAGGTCCAAGGGCGCGAAAACGGGGTGCAGTACTGTATCGGTATTTAAACAGGTGCACTAAAAGGTATACTACTTAGTACAATATGAATTCCAACCGATTTGGTTCTTTTCAGCGAGCTATTTTCAGCTATAGCTTAATAAAAATACATGTGGCAGGAAATTTGAAGTTAAAAATATATGTAACAGGAAATTTGAAGTGTCAAAAAAAAGATGGTGAAATAGGGGACTCTTTAATATAATAAACGTCTTGACTTACCGGTATCTAAATTAACAGAGCCTCTAAAACGGGGTGATGTCCCATCTTAAAGACTTCTTTTCCACCCATCCGTACTTCCGGAAGTACATTTGTACTTCCGGAAGTATGCTGTTTGAGCCCTTTTCTACGAGGAAGTTATCCCATTGGCTAATATTCTAGGTAGAGCAAGAAACCGACTACCCCGCTCACACTTTTGTTTCTTCCCAAAGCCGGTCATGGCCGTAATGCGAGTTGGCGATCGGGTAAAAGGCAGAACGAAGAAACTGGAGGGAAAGCTAGGAACAGTCAAAAGCGTTTATCGCAAAGGGCGTCAGCATTCGTACAGCGTATCGTGGGACAGTGGGGGTACCACGGAGGTGGCAGCACGTGCGATTAGCCCTCATAAGACTTCTCAAGTACAGGCCAGGATGGGACTGGAGCAACGACGAGTGATGTGAACATTCGGCTTCCTCTGGACAATCTGACGGGAATCGAGCACGAGTCGTGCGAGTCTTCTGACTCTGGAGATGATGGAGAAGATAGTTTGCAGGCGTTGTTGGGGGTGGAGATGCCCCCAGAGTTACATGTGTCGATCTCAAGTAATAGAAGATCTTAGCAGGAAAGTGAAGGTGTGACCGTTGATTCTTCGCGCCATTCCCGACCAAATAAACCGTGTTTTTACTGGCCAGAAGTTTCAAGCATGGGTACACGGACAAATGCGAAGAACCTCTACCTATTCTTTTCAAAGGAGCTTATTTCTACAATTTTGGAGAGCACTAATCGGGTGTTAGATGAGCGTCGACGACGTCGGCTTACACAAGCTGAACTCTTTCGTTGGATAGGCATCCGCTTAGCCGTGGCGCTTGACTCCTGTAGAGGTGCACTGGCAAACAACAGTGGAAGAGGGAAACGTGGATACTCCACGTAATTATGGAGGCCGTTTTAATATGGAAAGACACCGGTTTGAAACAATTAGTGGGGCGCTTCGATTGTGTGGCGGTACGATTGACACTAGTGATCCGTGGGTTTTAGTGAAGGACTTTGTGAATGGATTTGATGCTTGTAGACAAGCCGTGATGTCACCGATTAGCTCTGCCATTCAAGGGTACAGGACGTACTGTGGTTGCTGACAGCGCTTTCGCGTCAGTCAAAACTCTAGTCCAACTTGAAAAGCTACTAGGTCTATTTTTTCTGGGAATCGTAAAAACCTGCCACCGCCGAATATCCAAAAGAGCATATGGTGAGCTGTGTTTATGGTAAACTCACCACGCGGCTCCTTCAAGCTACTTGGTAAGTGAGACGCTTCTCTCTACTAAAGTGTATGCGCTGTGCTGGGGCCGATCGAAAGTCTAAAATGATTATTTCCACCAGAGGTACAACACTTCGCAGGTAGCGGACAGCGTTCCGCAACCGGGTCACCAATATTTTCGCTAACCGGTGTCAGTCGATCAGACTCAGCACCAAAAAAGCATTCCGTCCCTGGCCTAAAAAATGAATGGAGCATTTCTAACTCCGGCTTTTATTGGCTGTT
>NW_003305277.1:0-2557 GCF_000142945.1 Phytophthora infestans T30-4 | reverse complement strand
TCGTTTGTCGATGATATCTGTATTGGAGGGGAGACGCTCGACGCCTGCTTGGAGACACTGGACCGACTACTAGCCCGGTTCACAGAATGTCGAATTAGCATCAGCTTTACTAAGAGTATATTTGTCCAGCCCAAGGTTGATTTCCTGTCGCACGAGATTACGCCGAGTGGCATACGCGCTGATGCGAAGAATAGAGCCGCGATCGCCGAGCTCTCCTTCCCGAAATCAAAGAAGGGGATGCAAGCCTTTCTCGGTGCACTTAACTATTACGGCCGATTCATCCAGAACTTGGCTGATTATGGGGCGGTACTATATCAACTAAAGGACACGGACTTTGGCCCTGGGGGGGGGACTTGATATCAGCAAAAGCGTCATTCGCTGAGCTCAAAAGACGAATAGCAGAAGCTCCAATTCTTCGCCATTTCGACTCGGCGAAAGAAGTTCACATAATGTTGTACGCTAATGACTGGGCTTTGAGCAGTACTATGACGCAGCCGCACGACGACAAGCTGCACCCAGTTTGCTTCTACGGACGCGTGCTAAAGCAGAATGAACTCGGCTATCATCCCGCTGAGAAAGAAGTGGTCGCACTATTACAATTCCTGAAAGTGTGCTCCCAAACGCGGCAAAATGCCGTGTTTCACATATTTTTCAAAAGAGGGTGGGAAAATGACCCTTTAAACGATGCAATTTGCCGCGTTCTACAAAATCCACACCTTGTTTTGTTTTAGCTAGTCAGATCTTCGGATTACGGGTTCTGATAGGCGAAACGGAGTTGTTAATATTGCGAGAGCGCGTATCTTTTTCAAGCCAGCATAGCGATATATTTGCGGCTCGGCTGGTAGCCGCATGAAGCGCAAGAGAAAAACGTGTAGTAAACAAGGCTAGCAGATCCTAAAACCTATCATGGAAATTTGGTCGAGGCCTCAGCCCCAGAGCCACCAATCGTGCTGGTATCAACTATAGTATTTTTAGATTACATGCATGCCTTCTCTCGAAGTTTGTTTTGCTATGTGGACCAGCTTCGCCGACGCACAAGACAAACGATTTGTAGCGCTTGCACTCGAGAATGAATCCCAACACAAGCGAGTAGAGTGGAAGGAGGGGGCTCGGGCCATGAGGAGTAAAAATTCTGTCCAAGCGCTTGAGAACTGGCTGCGTGCTCTGAAGCGCACGTATGGACGTGATCTATCAAGATTTCCACCGTGTTTTTTTTTTCTCCACGTCGACGCCAACATGCTGTCACACGCAGCATATTCGGCTTCTGGAACCGAGCCAAGCAGAAGGAGCTATCCGCGATATCTTCATCGATGTTTCGGCCGCGGACGTTCGTCAACAAGATGGTAAGACGGGTGAGAACGCAGGTAAGATGCTGCCTGTCGCTATATCAAGCTTGATGAAAATGATTGGAGATGTGCATCAAAACGACGTCTCTCTTGACATTGGTGCTGGCCTGGCAATTGTTGCGGCGCTGTTTGCATTTCAGACGATTGCACACCAATTCTTGGGAATCGAGAAACGACCGGGGGTTTTCTTCGAGGTGTTCATTGTTTGCGAGAGCATGCACCAAGGCTACTATTACTCCACTCCCTCGTACTTCTGACAGATGTAGCTGAAAATCTCGAAGGATGTCGTGAGATTCTTGACGAGCCGCACGTGCATGCTGTCCATCGTTTTCATCAAGAAGGCTTTGGTCTTGGCTTCTTGTCGACGGCGTTCGCGCTGGCTAAGAGGCTGGCTCCTCTCTTTCTTGGCGCGTTTGCGTGCACGGCGAGCCTCGCGATGGCTAAATGGTCGAACTACCAGGAGGTCCTTCCTCTTGATTGATATCGGAGCTTCCGATGATTCGTCCGAGTCCGAGGGCGGCTTGCAGCGTCGTGATGTACTCGGGTTTATGGTCGCAGTTGTTCTTGTCGCCTGCCTGGTCGTGGTTTCATTGATTCTGCTGATCCGCAAGCATGGCCGCCAGACAAAAAACCGTCAGCAGAACCGGTCCAAGAGAAGAGGTGACAGATAATGCGGCGTACCCGGAATCATAGTCTCATATCTGACCTTGCGTTTCTGTCGTTTATCGTGCTCTGCAATATATGCCTGATCTTTACGGCAGGGGATCCCGGTCAATATTTAGACGATCTGATTATGTTAAATCTGTGCTTTTTCCTGGCGCTGGTGACTTACTTTACAAACGTGACAGCCGGTCTGGTGCTGAATGTGGTGTTTATTTTTGCATATGGCATTTACATCACCGTTCAGACTGTATCGCTTTCACAGACGATTGGCCTCAGCACTTACTTCTGGATTATCATGGCTCCGCTGATGACCATCGTTGTCTGGCTGTTCACCTCTTCCGTGCGGGACATCCAGGCGGAGAACGAGGTGCTCAAAAGGCAGCAGGAACGGCTTGTTACGGTGGATGAGAACACCGATTTGAAGAACACGCTTTCCTTCAACAAAGACGTTGCCGTGTTTGCCGGGTTGTCCAAACGTTATCAGATTCCCTTGTCCCTGCTTGTCATCAAGGTGAAATACTGGAGCGAAATCCGGCGTTTATCCCGAG
>NW_003305276.1:0-2556 GCF_000142945.1 Phytophthora infestans T30-4 | reverse complement strand
CGATGAGAACTCGCTAAAGTCCAGCGGCATCGGGTCGACGGGTGTGGCGGCCCAGCGCGACGACGTCTACGCTTTCGGCACGTTCCTGTGGGAGCTGGACACGATGATCGCCGTGGAGGAAGACTTGGCCAGCTCAAGGATCCCCGCCGGCGCCGGCGGCAACGCGCACCTACTCAAGTTCTCGGCGGACTGTCCGGAGGAGCTGCAGGAGCTGGCGCGACAGTGCTGGCATGAGGTGCCGAGCGAGCGTCCGGACGCCATCGACTGCTGATCTCGCTACACCACATACGTAACATCCGGAATATATTACGAATGATCCGTAACAAAAGGAAGCGCACCGTGAACAATACTGTGGTGTAGGGATTTCCAGATTCGACCATACGCCGACCTACTTTAGGTCAAGAATCGGCTCGGTCTGATAACCCAGAGCTTAGGAGCCAAGGATCACGGTAAGTATCCGGCGATCTGTCCGGATATGCTATCCGGACAGCCGCTGAGCTCAACGGTCGCCGGAACTCAGCTGAAGGGTCGGTAGAGATCCGAAACGACTACATTTCATTAGATATTTGTATGAGAAGCATAGGATTAAATAGGGGGAGCCGAAAGGGCTCCCAGAAGATAACAGAGCAGAATTTTCCTAGTCCAAGACACGTGTACACTTTTCCGGTAAGCCCCTGCATAGGGCTGGATTATGCCTGCCGTCAATACTCGAGAGGCATAGCCTGTAGGGTATTGACTGGTAGCGCCAAGAGATTAGGTCGGTCCGGGTAGGACAAAGTCTCGCTACGCGCGAAAGAAAGTCCCGCATACTCAGCGGGCCGGTACGTCGGATAGCCCGGGTGCCGTAACACTTCTAGCTGAGCTGCCTCTGCGCTCGGTGACCTGTAAAAGCGCTCGCGCGCCGTCGTCCATCCTTTGGTGGAGGGCACAGGGTTGTGAACGAGCTCAGCCGAACCAAACTCGGCGGAGCCTCGGAAGTGATCTGACTTGGTTAGTCGGAACCGAGTGGAAGCGAGCCACTCGTCTGTCCCGGAAGGGCCGGACCGCGAGGGGACCACCCTCTGCGCAGGCCATACAACCGCCGACCTAACTCGGCGATTCGTTGTGGTTTGTGTAAGGAATCCACATCTGACGATATTTGTGTGTTCTACTACACCACAACTGTATTGATATTTAAGCCTATACCTGCCTGGGTTTCTACCTTCTATGTCTTTCATCTGCTAAATCCCTTACCAGGCTCGGCTGCATGTCCCTTCTTCCCTTGACCCATCATCCCAGCTGTGTTATCTTCAGATCCACCGGATATATGACGTAATCATCATGGTCACCCTATTATGGGTACACTCATCCGGATCCAGGTCGCTTGGATCCACCTCACTGTAATGGTACACTCGCCGTGGATCCGAACTCTCCAATCATCCAACATCATCTTGCAATCGTCTGTGATCTCCGTTGTCCTACGAAAGTTCGAGATCCACTGTATCCCTCATCCCTATACCCTGGATCCAGGTCCCTCCAGGCGGGATCCTCCCTCCTTGGATACGAACTCAGGAGTATGGGATCCGGGGTACCTCGCGGTGGATCTTGACTCTTCATTAGCCGTGGCTGCTAGATCCACCGTCAGAGGGCACCGACCATCCTTCCTTCATAGGATCCACACTCGATCCACTCTTGTATAGTATATCCCATATCCATCTTAGTGAATCCAGGTAAGGGTGGATCCGAGGTAAGTCTTGGTGGATCTTGCCTTCTCGTACATCGCTCATATCAGATCCATCGTCATTCCATACGGGGTGCTGCTCGCCATGGCTAATCCACCACAGGCAACTTGCACCCGTGCCAAACAACCCAAATCCTCTATAATCACTTGAAATTGTCACTGATTCGGGATAGTGACCCCGCGTCAGGACCATTCTCTTATTTCTGAGAAAGCACTTCACCACATTTCTCTTCTACGAATGACGTTCGGCGGCGCTTGGCGGGTGACTTGCACAGAAGTATTTTACCCTGCATGTTGTCAGGAATGTCCATGCCGTTCTTGAACAAGTTGTGCCAGATATCCCAGCAGCTTTGCAGCTCTCCGTCCATGGTATGTTTCGGTTTCATGCGGAGGTACACGGGGAGCAAGCTGAAGCATACATCGCAGAAGTATGTAGTAGTCCCGCCGCGTTTCCCGTCCGTCCGCAGCATGGAGCACACTTTGCAGTTGCATTGTACACGTTTTAGCTGCCCTGAGTGGTTCCTCCACTCGTCAGTTTGCTTTGCCGAATGAGCGACACACTCTGCCAACACCCCAGCATCAGAAGAAGTCGGCACTTGACCGAACGCGTACTGCAGTCTGCAGGAGGAGATTGACCTGCAGTAGCAGTATATACATGTTAGTCAAGACTGTATATACAACAGAATATTAGCACACCTACCAGCGCCGAACGTGTTGCCTTCATACATGTCTTCATCATTCATGTTGATGAGGCCTAGGTGCAGCTTGCGGATATATTGTACATGGGTCAAAGAACGTGTTCCGGTTTGCTGCGTGAAAAGCCCAGTGTACAATGT
>NW_003305275.1:0-2555 GCF_000142945.1 Phytophthora infestans T30-4 | reverse complement strand
CCGACCAAGCGTGGAGCTGAGCGTGGTGCCTTTGGCACTACCGAAGCCTTACCATACTTTCAAGACTCGCACATGGTTACGCCACGTTCGGAGAGCCGTATGCAACGCATTTACGCAAGTAACGAGAGTTTGTTCGGTCGCCGAGGCGGTGCGCGAGCCCCCAAAGGTGGTGCCGGACGTCGTCAAGTCGACAGCGATGGTTCGTCCAGTGACGATGACATTTTGGTGCGTACATTCGACGAGGAAGATCCTCAACTCGAGTTGATGCGTCAGATGAATGAGCTAGCGACGCTGAACGACGTGGACCCAACACCGAGGATTGAAATGGCTTCGCACCGACCATTGGATCGCATCACGCCGTTCTCAGGCTCTCGCAACAAAAGCGAGAGCTGTATGCAGTGGCTCCGTGGGTTCGTCTATGAAATGACTGGAACCACACAAATGCCGATAAATGGTGCATTCCATTTGAGCTAAGTCTCCGAGACGGAGCCATTCATTGGTTCCGTCAACTTCCGAAGAAGACGAAGCGCACGTGGAAGCTGCTGAGCGATGCGTTCATCCGCTACTACTGCTCGCAGTTCACGCAGACGGCACTGTCGAGTTACTACTCCGCCAAGCGGGAACGAAATGAACATCTGTGCGACTACATAAACAGGCTGAACGGCTACGCTCGGACCGCCCGTCTACACTTTGAGAATAGTGGTCGCGACGCGAAAGAACACGTACAGCAATTCCTGGCAACATGCGACGATGACAAGCTAGCGGAGAGTCTCTACCACGCTCGAGTCGCCGACATTCACGAGCTCGAAGAGATCATCGAAGATGTTCTCACGGGCAAGGAGAGAATGGCCAAGCGTGACAGTGAGTACCGATACTCCAAGAGTCGTGATACGCGACGCGACGATGGGTACGCCCGCAACAACCGGCGTGATGACCGTCGCCGCGATGACAACCGCAACAAACCAAGAGTGACACTCATTGAAGCCACGGTGGACGACCTACTAGCTGGATTAGAAGGTCGTGAAGCTGCTCAGGGAGGCACCGAGTATTCAAACGAAGATCCGGACGCCTACGACGATGTCCAAGATGAGTACAACGACTTTCTCTGGCTTTATGTCCTTGTGTTTCTTGGTCTCCCGCAACATCACAGCTTCCCTAGTCAACTCTGCATCATCAGCCACTCGCTTCGCATGTATTCTGTCGACCCGTCCATTGAGATGCTGATGATAGTATCGATTACTCTCAGTAGCTATCCGGCGCCAAAGCCGACGAGGCATGAAGAAGAAGAAGAGTTGTAACGGGGACTCAGCTACTTCAATCGCTGCCTCCGTTGGTCCATTGTCACCACTGTATAGACTCGGGTATGGTTCTGCTCGTTCAGGATGCGATGCGGTATCTAAACATCATACAACATATACCACATTAGTTTCATGTTGTATATACATCATCTCACAAGCCTTACCAAACTCCCAGCCGTCTACTCGCATCTTCTTCAGAGCAGCATCATCCTGCGCGAGCGCTTGCATCTCGTCTTTTGTCAGCGTGCTCCAATTGTTTGTGGCTGTGTTCCAGTCACGTCGCAGCTTGCCGATAGCTGCCTGCAGACGTTGCTTCTCCAACTCTCTTTGGGCTTTCCTCTTGTCACGATTGAGGAGCGCTGTACCGTCCAAACTACCATCACTTAAAAGAATTTCATCTGCATCCTTGCTGAGAAGGTCGTCGTCCGTGTGCTTTGCAGACAAGTCCTGCTCCTCAATATACCAGTCATCCGAATCTTCGCCTTCGCCATCCAAGTCCGAGTTGAGAGCTCCATTATCATAATCTTCAACGGATGCATTCATAGCTGGAGCGGAAGACGTGAGTGGCTCAGTCGTATCCATACTCAAAACCCTGTCCCAAAGTAGTTCACATCACGCGTCAATATACATCTTCTATGCGTTCACACATGCAGTATATATATAATCGCAGAAGCTACCTGGCCGTTTGATGTCTGGTTGGGGGCAGGGCTGTGGGTTCGACAGGGATTGTGGGGGGGGGGAATTGAAAAAAACCTAACCCTCAGAATAACACCTGGAGCCACCATTAGTTTAATGTAAGTAATGTTCCAGCATGTCGCAGAAATCACGTAACTTTGAAGTCAGACACCATTACCTCTCGTTCGTCTGCATTCTGAATCCTTCAAACTGCCTTCAGCCAGGTGCGGACTGGCTGTTTACTTCTGCTTCGAAGACTTGACGAATCTCTCCTACTTGCTGCTGCTAGTGCTTTCAGCGCTGCTTGGCGCGCTTCAGCCCCGCTGCGTTCTTCGTCGACCACGTGCGCACGTTCTCTTGCTTTCTCGGCATCACGTCGTGCAGATATAGACTCCACACGGGCTACAGCTTCCATTTTCTTTGAACGCGTTTCCTTTCCTTCGCCAAAGCTTTTGCGCTGGGACTTGGGTCATCTTCTTTCTTTCCTCTTTTCCAGGGTGTTTTTCTCCGCTTTGGCCCTTAGCTTGCGAGAACGAGCCTGCCCCGCAAGCCTTCCTTTGGCCGCTTGCCAATGGTACGAAC
>NW_003305274.1:0-2555 GCF_000142945.1 Phytophthora infestans T30-4 | reverse complement strand
CTTTCAATACCATCTACCGGTCATCACCTCCCTCACACGACAGCACAGCGTACACTATCCAAGCATCGCCTCCCTCGTACGGCAAAACAGTCCAGGCGTCGCCTCTCTTGTGATGCGGGCCGCAGCTTGCGATCCTAGGCGTCCACACAAGTAATCGACCAATCCTCGCGGCCAATTGAGGCTTGATCAGGCATAAAAGGTATTCGGAAGAGGCAATGAGCTGCCCCGTGGTCGTGTACTTGAGAGCAGCTTTGACATGCTCCACCCAAGGAAGACGCGGCTCATTCTGCAGTAGCAAAGTGTGCTGCTGGCGGAGATTGCGTCCTGTGTTGCGGGTGTACGCAAGTAGCGCGAGGCCGAGCGCTACACGCCGTGGATTAAGGCGCGGTAGCTCCGGCATGTGTTTTCCAAGCCGTCCAAACAGAGAATAATGTCAAGCAAAGTGGACAATATGTTTTTGATTATTACAAATATCTGATTACGGGATCAAAATTACCAGTGAATCAGAGAATAATCTCATTCAAACCGAGACGACACAGTGAGCTACTTCCCATAGACCATGTCTTTCATCTCCTCGGCCGCGTTCACCGCATCGCGAGCGTGAAGCTCCATCTTCGTCACTAACGTAGGTGTTATATACTTCATACTCGATTCTGCAGCCTTCTCTAAGAAGCGCATAGTGCGCCCCTTGATCGTTATTGGGGTGCCGTCTTCTTCCACCATGTTACTCCGGTCGCAGATCTCTTCGCGGTACAAGGCTAGGTATCCCTTGATTCGAGCTTTTAAAACGGAGAAGCAACCCTCAATCGGGTTGCACATCGGTGAGTAGGGTCCGAGTCGTAGGAGTACGAGGTCGTCACGTGCTTCGACACGTTCTTCGGTTTGGCGGTGAGCGGGGGCATTATCCAGGACAATAATGACCTTCTTCCCAGCGAAGCTGTCATGAAACACGGAGGATGCCTTAACCGTCAGGTAGATTTCCTCAATGAAAGCTGCATTCTGCTCCATTCGGATGCTTCCCCTCTCCAGACGGTGGAGAACCACACCCATGGCCGAGCTTACAGCGCACTGGACTTGCAAGTTTGCACCCTTGGACGGCGGCATCACGAGCGTTGCACGCTCACCTCTCCGTGCACGTCCTCGACCTCGCGTACAGTAAACGTTGTAGTTAGTCTCATCAAAATAGATTATACAGTCACCGTTCTTTTGATGGTCCTTCAGCGATTTTGCAAACTTCTGCCGCTTGGTCTTGTTGATCTCGTTGTTGCATGTCATGGGCTCTATGCGAGTTTGTTTGACGGTGAACAGCATGCCAAGCAAGTGGCGGCTGATCGTTGAAGTGGAGACCCGCACGTTCGTATCTAAAAAGAGCATCGTGCGCATAGCTTCCAGGGTGAAGGTGCAATTGTCGTCAAGATATTCCTCCAGCTTGGACTTTGCTTCTGGTGTCATCTTCACAGCTCTACCACGAGCTCCACCGCGCGGTAGATCTTCTACGCGTCCTGTGGCTACAGTGCGGTATGCCACCGCACGCGATATGCCGTTATTGGCGGCCACCTGAAGCCAGTCAGCGCGTCCCGCGCGATGAGCAGCTAGGACACGGAGCTTCTCAGCGGGGGAGTGCTTGCGGAGGAGTGGTTGGAAGGGCATTCGTCTGAAGAGGTGAATTGAAAAGTGAACTGCTTCAGGCGATGGTTTGCTTCAGGCGAGGTTTTCGCGCGCATTTTGGCGCCAACGCACCCTCACCACCCCTTCACGAATGATTTCCAGCCATCGCCTTTCCTTGTCTCGCTTTGGATGAGATCTTTCTCTGTTTGTTTGTTGATTACTTTTACTAAAGTTAAAATTTGTACTATAAAAACCAAATTGTCCACTTTGCTTGAAATTATTCTCTGTTTGGACGGGCAAAGGTGTACTCGACGGTAGACTACCTGAAGCCACTGCACGTCGCTTCTTGGGCGATGTCGTGCGTGGTTTGCTGTGCTTGAAGCAAAATGGCTTGGCACACCGCGATATTTCGCTGGAAAATGTGGTGCTGGATGCCGAAGGCGTTTGTCACGTGTGCGATTTCGGTTTGGCCACGCAACATGGCAAGTTGCTGGCTCCCGGTAGAGTAGGCAAAGCTTGGTACATGGCCCCAGAGGTTTTCGCAGCCAAGGAGCCGTACGACCCGCTTCAGGCGGATATCTGGTCTCTTGGTGTACTGCTGGCAATTATGCTGGCAGGAGCCCCACTTGTGGAGAAACCCACAAGGGACGACCGTCAGTTCTGTATCCTGAGTCATGGTGGCGGTGTACGGAAGCTGCGTCGGGTTTTCCCTCGCAAACTGTCTGAAGAAGTCTGGGACCTCATGGAGAAGCTGCTCACTACGGATCCGCACAGGCGCCCGACACTGGAACAGGTGGCCCAACACCCCTTCCTATCGTCAGACTATCATCGCAGTGTCAACTACGGCAAGCGCATTTCCAGATAAAACACAACATGGACTTGTAAAGCCTGTCTTCATAATAAAACGTCGTATATTAGCAGGGGAAGAAAACGTTCAATACATGTCG
>NW_003305273.1:0-2555 GCF_000142945.1 Phytophthora infestans T30-4 | reverse complement strand
CGTTCCACGCTATCGAAGTTCTCAAACTTCACTCCAAGGTCGACAGAGACCTTCGACACAGTTACCAGTGTCCCCGTCGCGAGACGGACAGAGATCGTACCTCTCGTTGGCACTTCCAGTGCCTCAGCATACAGCTGACTCCCTTCCAGGGTGGAGCGACGGGCGTAGTTGCCCGAGGATCCCGAGTCAATCAAGACTCTCCATGGCTTTGCAAAGCCCTTCACGTTCGCTTGAACGACCAGCAAGCCCGGCTTGCACACACTCTTCTCGTAAGAGAGACAAGCTCTCTTCGGGGCTGAGCCCCGTTGCCCTCTACCTCTTCGAGGCACAACAGAACTCAGTTCTTCCCCAGTAGGCGCGGGGCGGCCTACTGGGAGTTGCCGTTTCCCGGCGATGACCTGGAGGGTTGGCTCGCCGGAGCCTCGCGCTTCTTGCGCAGAGGGCAATAGGCCCTCAAGTGCTTAGTGCTATTGCACACAAAGCATCTGCGGGATGCCGGCGCGCTGCTCCGCAGCAAGAAGCTCCGCTTCTTTATCTTCAGCATAGCTGAGGTCCATCGGCTCTGGACCGCTCGAAGAGCTTGCGCTACCAGCGCTCCAACCAGGTCGCGCCGACCTGAAGTTGTGCTCGGCATTCAATGCCACATTCACCGCCTCTTCGAAAGAGTTAGGGTGTACACGGAGCACTTCCGTTCGAGCTGCGCTCACACGAAGTCCCTCCATGAACACGGTCACGCTGACCAGTTCTGGAAGAGGGTCCGCCGCCATTCCGGCGATAAGAGTTCTCAACTCTTGGACATAGTCCAATAACTCCTTCTTACCCTGGCGGGTAGCAAGGAACTTCGACCGGATACGGTACGCCTGATTAGGCGGCGCGAACACGCGCGAAAGCTGTTGCTTCAGCTGATCCCAAGTGGGAAATGCAGCGTCAACAGACGTGCCGCACGTTAGTGCCCATTCGCGAGCGCGACCTCCAAGCCTGGAGATAGCCAGCGCCACGCGCTGATGCTCGGACTGGAGCAGGGCCGATCCCATGGCCATCTCGACCTCACGGGTCCAGAGAAGGAGATTCTCTCCATCCTTCCCCTCGAAGGTTTTTACGCTCACCATGAGCGGTTTCAGTCTCATAGACTCTTCACGCGTCATCGACGCCGCCGCCGTTGCGGCGCTCATCTTCTCTTAAACATGCTCCAAGAGCGCGTTCTCGTAGCGGGAGAACGATTCCAGCCTGGCAGTGACCGCCTCTGGACCTTGCGATGCAAGATGAGCCACGCCCTCCGGGCCAAGCAAGGACATAAGCTTAGTAAGCGCGTCCCGCTGCGCCCGGGGAAATTTCGGCGAACAGCGGGGTGTTCCATCCTCGCGAGAGATTTTATTTCACCCGGTCTCCAGGAGGCGGGATTGGATTACGAGGGGTTCCCACAGGTGCAGCGGGGGCTGCCGTAGCTTTAGCGTCAGAGGAAGACGTTCGACTCAAAGAGTCACTAATACTAAGTTCCTTATCCAAAGGACACTTACAGCCCAAGACCAGGGCTCAAAGTTAACACCTTAACTTTTATGCTTCAAAACCAGAAGTGTTTTATTTACTATTATTGCGGCCAAGCCGCCTAGGGGTAAATGTATCTCTTTAACTATCTAGCATAGTTAAACCTAATCAAATGCATAACGTGTGGCTTTCAGCCAACGTACTGAGAGACCTTGTTAACTCTCCAACTTATGTACTGAGAGTTTGTTAACTCTCCGGGTACTTCGTACCCCTGTGTGCTCCACACCATGTAACCCCGTTACATATACTGTACTTATTCCTCTCATAGCACATACATTCACCGCCGAGCTACTCAAGTACGGCTCCGATCATCTAGCAAAACCTTTCGCCGACATCGTCAATCGCGGACTTAGAGCCGGAGACAACATCCACCTGGGCGACGGGATCCTACTCGGACTCTCCAAGTGAAACAAGCCGTCTGGACAATGTGCCAGCCTTCGACCGATGGTTCTATTGAACAGCATCCGCAAAGCGATATCGCTGGTGGTCCTCCGCCGCATCTCGCCCAAGGTCGAGCAATTCCTGCCCCCCCCATTAAAGTGGGCTCAGACCCAGTCGCAGCACTGCCGATGCAGTGTGGGCTCACAGGTGGATAGCGGCACGGGCCCAGAGATACAAAGAATGCTTCCACATTCTCGGAATCGACCTCTCCCGTGCTTTGGACACTATCAGCCGCGATCCCATTTCTCTCCACGCTCAGGGAGCATCCGTCGCCGACTATGAGCTTCGCATGCTCTGCCTACTACTACAGAGTAGACAATTCGATCCCTCCTGGCTCGAAAGCAATCTGCTCTCAGGATGTGAGAGCAACCAGGTACACCCCCAGAGCTAACTAACTTTACCCGTTTCCTTTATGCACGTATATGCGGGCGGAGGAATCGTCCTGAGTGGACCCGTACGATATACCTATAGTATGGCAAAGCATCGGCCTCCCGATTGGAAAACCCTCACAGTTTAGGTGGAAAAGGGTACCCGCGGAAATGGTCCGCCAATCCCTGCCCAGAAAATGT
>NW_003305272.1:0-2555 GCF_000142945.1 Phytophthora infestans T30-4 | reverse complement strand
TTCGTAGTTAGAGGATGCAGCGTGGCTGATCCTCGGCGACGACACTGGATCCATAGTGCGCGACCTTTCTCCGGTGATGGACTTGACTCTGACAAAGAGGTCCCGCGTCGCTGATACTATGAGATCCAAGTCCAGCTCGAAGATATCCTGTGCATCGAACACACCAGCTACGATGCCTGACTCCGTTAGAAGACGTAATAGATCTTTGACTGCCACCAACTTGTTCGCCGTTTTCGTTGGTGCTCTCACCGGTTCCCTTGGATCTTCGATCTGTCGTGGATTCAGGATCCGCATGACAGGATCGTGATGCAGCAAATCGAGTAGAGCTTGGTGGCGATACACAAACTCGAGATCCTTGTCGGACCAGCTTGGTCTTCTTCCGACTCTGGAGCTTGATCTTCTTCCGCGTAGTCTAACTCGTTTTCGTCTTCTTTCTCGTTTCTTTGACTAGCGGGCTTGACCTTAGGTACGGTGTTGGCTTTACCGGTGAATCTGCAAATGCATACCGTTTCGCCTTCACTTTCTCTTGTTTTGCTAGCGGATCTTGACTTGCGTCAAGATCCGCAGGGGTCCCCGAGGGGACCTGGGGAGGATAGAGAGGTTTTTCTTCTAGATCCGGATCCGGATTCACCTCTCTTCCGTCGACAGAGTTCCTCCCAGGACTCCATCGATCCGCCGATCTTGTTTCATTCAGCAGCGTCTTCGTCGATCCGACCTCCGACGACGCCTGTTCCCCTGGCTCAATCTTCACTTGAGCATCTTCTTGGGACTCACGGTGAAATTCCGAGTCACCAAAAGGTCCGGGCACGCGCACCATTGTGGTATAACAGGATCAGCAAAATCTGAGAGATTGCTGGATCCAACTTACCAACTGCGCCCAGACACCGACTAACGGAGGGCCCCCCCCCCCCCGATGATCCGTGTTCTGCTGAACTTTCCTCACCTTGTGTACCCGTTGGTAGGGCGGGATCTTGCTCTCTCGGTAACTTTCGAAGAGTTCAAGTGGTGAAGCTTGAGTGTCTTGGCGAGACGTGGGGATGGGGTGGAGCAGCAGTGGAAAATCTTCACTCTGCGTCCGTGGATGGTTCCGAATCCTAAGCGAATATTCGAGCTTATGGATCCGGGGCCTAGATCGTGGATCTGGCCGTAGGGTTGCCTTGCGGGCGTGTTCCCTTGCCTTTGTAGTTTCCTTTGCGTCGTACTTGCCGCCTCCTGTGACGGGATCTTGAGAGTTGAGAACCTCTAGGGTGTAACCGACCAAGTAGTAAATTCGGCTAACCCGTCGGATCGGCACAAGTAAAGGAAAAGCTCACTAGGTTGTAGGATCTGGCCAATGTATTATCCAGTTATCACTACCAACACTAGATTCGCAATTCCCAACCTTCTCCTAGCTCGTACGGCCAATGTAGTTCCGGTTCTTGAGGGCAGGAAGGCACTTGCGTGTTACTGTGCAAATTGAGGTCTGTATTGATATTTAAGCCTATACCTGCCTGGATTTCTACCTTCTATGTCTTTCATCTGCTAAATCCCTTACCAGGCTCGGCTGCATGTCCCTTCTTCCCTTGACCCATCATCCCAGCTGTGTTATCTTCAGATCCACCGGATCCATGACGTAATCATCATGGTCACCCTATTATGGGTACACTCATCCGGATCCAGGTCGCTTGGATCCACCTCACTATAATTGTACACTCGCCGTGGATCCGAGCTCTCCAATCATCCAACATCATCTTGCAACCGTCTGTGATCTCCATTGTCCCACGAAAGTTCGAGGTCCACTGCATCCATCATCCCTATACCCTGGATCCAGGTCCCTCAAGGCGGGATCCTCCCTCCATGGATCCGAACTCGGAAGTATGGGATCCGGGGTACCTCGCGGTGGATCCTGACTTCTCGTTAGCCGTGGCTACTAGATCCACCTTCGGATGGCACCTACCACCATTCCTTCATAGGATCCACACTCGATCCACTGGTACATGGTATATCCCATATCCACCTAAGTGAATCCAGGTAAGGGTGGATCCGAGATAAGTCTTGGTGGATCTTGTCTTCCCGTACATCGCTCATACCAGATCCATCGTCATTCCATACGGGGTGCCGCTCGTCATGGCTAATCCACCACCGGCAACTTGCATCCGTGCCACCAACCCAAATCCTCTCTAATCACTTGAAATTGTCACTGATTCGGGATAGTGACCCCGCGTCAGGCCCATTCTCTTATTTCTGAGAAAGCACTTCACCACACTGGCGAATATCTGTCTCGCGATGGAGGATTCGCAGCTGCCGTTGGTTCGGTCGGCGAACAAGCTCTTCCTTCGTCGACGTTTCTTCACCACGATGATTGAAGAAGGTGATGATGTGCTGGAGCACATCAAACAAGATCAAGACGCTGGCGGAACAGCTCGACGCAGTGGCGCTCCGGGTCAGCGAGGACGACTTGGTGATCACGCTTCTGGCAAGTCTAAGCGAGTCGTACCAGGTTCCTCATCACGTCGTTGGAGTCGAGAGCTGACTCACTGTCGTGGGAACTCGTGACGCTCGGCTGCTGCATGAGG
>NW_003305271.1:0-2554 GCF_000142945.1 Phytophthora infestans T30-4 | reverse complement strand
GGGCTGTGGCAACTGGCAGACTGTGGCAAGTAGCTATCTCACAGTAGCAGGATAACATCTCACAGTCTAGACACCTCAACGGCGACAGCGAATACATTTTATATAAACGTCCACTATTAGTCGGGCACTGGGTACATATATAATGGTGTCTTACCTTCTGCAATGGTGTCGACCCGCAGCAGGGCCCTCTTTGCTTCACATCTTCAGCTAATTGTACAGCGCACAAGCAGCTAAGAATGTAAAGCGGTGACCGTTCTGCTGCGGGTCGATACAGCTTCAGAAGGTACGGCAACACTGCTAAGTGCGGAACTCAAGTCCGGCGGGAGAAAGACTGGCGGTGGTTGCTTACAGTGCAAATGCTGAATGGATGCAACCCGCCGCCAGCCAAAAACCTTTGTACTTAGACTAACTATTACGTGTATCAACAGCCACTCATCTACTAGAAGAGAAGCTGTTCTGGCAGCAGGACTCGGAGTTGACACGGCTTTACAGGTGCAAATCACACTCCCACTTGATAGTGTTGGAGTGGCATTTCAACGTGATCATCATTATGTATACTTGCACTCGGAGCTTGATGATATCGATCGGCTTCACAGCTATGACATCATAAACCTTGCTCTGGCCTTGGGTCTTGTGGCGTGCTGCGCCGATGGCTGTCCAAGCTGCGCTGCAACTTGGAGCGGTCACGAGCGATGACGAGACTTCGATCCCACTGAAGCGGTCGGCGTCTTGCCAAAATCTATACGCAGCACCTTCATTGCGTCACGACAATGATCAAACTATACTGCTGGCAGTGGTTTCGTCGTCAGCAATTAAGTCGTTCGTTTCAACGTGACGTGTCTTGATCCGCTCTTCCTCAACCAGGTGACGAATAAGATAATACTTGTTCTAAAGATTATTCGTTTTGCTTTGCTTACCAGGCTTGGCAGTCCAGTAGATGCACGACCTGTTGTCGCCACAAATTTCAGGCGTAACAGACGTCCTCGCAAATGTCCATCAGCCACAGTAGATCTCGTGTACCCTCGCTCATAGCAATACACTCAGCTTTAGTTGTGCTCTGTGCGTTAATCTTTAGCTTTCTTGATCCATACGAGACCATGTTGCCGTTCACGATCGTCACAAACCCGCTCAAACTCTTTCGATCGTCAGAGTCGTTGCGTAGCCAGCATCGGTGTAGCACACCAGGTTGACGTTGTTAACAGCTGGAATGTCCATCACGAGAATGTGACTAGCAGTACCAGCATAGTAACGTAGCACACGCTTGGCCATAGCGTAATGTGTGCGGTCAAAGCAGGACATGTACTTGCTTAGATGGCGCACGACAGACGTCATATCTGGTTTTGACGCCGAAAAAAAATATTGAAGCGCAGCAACGAGCTATCGGTACAGGGGCAATGACGCGGACTTGTTGGGCATGGTCACCTCAGCGTGCAGCACATTAGGCGCTGCACCGCTGTTGCAATCCTCCAAATGGAATCGTTTCAGTACATCACGTACATACTGCCGCTGGTAGAAGATAGCATGTCGCTGCTGGCGGTTGATCAGGATTTCAACACCAAGTAGATACGTGACTGGTTCAAGGGCATTAGCTCGTACGCCGCAGCAAGTTGCTGAGCGACCTTGGCACACAGATCACTTAGTCCCATCAAGAGCAGGTCATCGACGTAGACCGTAAGCAATAATGTCACATCATCTCTTCCTTTTCTGAGATAGAGACCGTAGTCGGAATTGAGGCGCTCAAGTGTATATTCTTAGATTCAGACGTGTGCAGTGCTTAGTTCCAGACGCGCGGCGCCTGACGTAGCCCGTAAAGGCTCTTCGTGAGTCTATACACAAAATGCGGAGCGTCTTTAGCAAAACCAGATGACTGCTTCATATAGACCTCCTTGTCGAGATATCCATACAAGAACGAGGTCTTGACGTTGAGCTGCAGAATGTCCCATTCGCGCTGAAGCGCGGACATAATTGACGGGCGTGTAAGTTTCATTGTAGTCAACTTCCATTGTCTGCAGGAATCTGTGGCGTAGCGGGATCAGCAAAATCTGCCAGATCGCTGGATCCAACTTACCAACAGCTCCCAGACACCGCCTAACAGAGGGGGTCCCCCGGTGATCCGTGATCTGCTGAGCTTTCCTCACCTTGTGCCCCCCGCCAGTAGGGCGGGATCTTTATCTCTCGGTAAGTACCGAAGATCTCAAGTGGTGAAGCTTGCGTGTATTGGCAAGACGTGCGGATGGGGTGGAGGAGAAGTGGTAAGATTTTCACTCTGCGTCCAATAATAGTTCTGGATACCAAGCGTGTATTCGAGCTTGGTGGATCCAGGGCTTAGATCTGGGATCTGGCCGTAGGGTTGCCTTGCGGGTGTGTTCCCTTGCTTTGCGTCGTACTTATCATTTCCTGTAGCGGGAACTTGAGAGTTGAGCGGCGATAGGTATACTCGACCAAGTAGTAACTCCAAGTAGCCTTGTGGATCTACCTTGCGTAAGGTGCGCTTACTAGCTGGTAGGATCTGGCCAATATATTATCCAGCTATTACTACCTGCACTAGATTAAC
>NW_003305270.1:0-2554 GCF_000142945.1 Phytophthora infestans T30-4 | reverse complement strand
TTCATGTACACCTGGATTTGGGCGGGATCCCGGATCCGGTTGGATCTGCGCCTGGATTTCATCCGGATCTAGCACCAATGACCCAGGATCAATTGGGTCAGTATAGTTGGGGCCCTTGAAAGCTCGTGCTTGAGATCAAGCAGGACTCTTCGCACGTAAAACGTAACTCTTATGCATAAACATTCACTCCTCTCTCCTAATCCACCCTTCCCCTGTGGATTCGTCTTCTCTTTCTTTCCGATGTGACCAACTCACATCAGCGATCCTCCTCCTCCTGGCCCACACCCTTCCTGTGGGCCCTTCTTCATCCTCCCATCGACATGACCAACTCACATCCATGGGTCCCCTCCCTACTCTTCTTCATGAGACTGCATCACGCCGAGTCTGTTACGATTCGTACGATCCCTCAAGAAGTCATTGAGTAATGCTCCACAGTTCAGATCTGCCTCGTCTACCCAACTGGGTTCGTCATATCCACGCCAATATACTAGAAATTCACGGTAAATCTGTCCGTATCTAGTTCGCTTCCCTGACCTCATATCAGTGATCTTCTCGACTTCGAACTCGTCGTCTTCGAGATCCACATTCCAACTATCTTCCGGTAGGAGGACTTCGTCGAAATCCACCCGGTCGGATTCATCCACCGAAAGACGGATCTGCGGCCGATCCGGGTATTCTTTGACCAACTTCAGCTTGGATACGTGTACTACAGGGAACAGGCGATATTCGGTACCTGCCGTTTCCAGCTTTACCGCATGTTCTCCAATCTTCTCGCTCACCCGGAACGGTCCATGCCATAGATGGGCCAATTTGCGGGCGTACCCTTCTTTCACCCGATCCAAATAAAGCCACACCTGCGATCCCACTTGGATTTGCTGTGGACGAGCGTCTTCGTTGTGTCGATCCACTCGATCCTGTATCGCACTCCGCAGTCGTTCGTTCACCTGGGATCTAGCTTGCCGGTAGTATTTCTGGACTTGGTATCGCCATCGCCTTGGATCTCGGTTTCTCTTCTTGGTGCTGCATACTGGGATGGCCACTTCTAGGGTGGATTTGGGATCCCACCCATGTACCAAGTAAAATGGGGTATCACCCCGGATCCTGTCTTGGGCGGTGTTCATCGCGAAGGGGAGCCGTTCTGCGTACTCATCCCAATCCCTCTGATCCAAATCCTGGACGTACATCTTGAGTGCTCTCGTGATTGTCTGTACCATGCGCTCGGCCGACCCGTTAGCTTGGGGACGATATGCCATGGTTGGTCGCTGTCGCTGCCCCAGGATCCGGTTGAAAGCTCGAAAGAAATCAGACATAAAGCCTGGCTCCCGATCATGCCTAATCATCTCACTAGCCCCAAATCTTCGGAAAACGCACTCCTCGTACGATTCGGCAATGGTCAGCGCAGTTCTAGACGCACTAGCTTTGGCTACCACGTATCCGGTAAATCGATCCACCCAAATCAACAATTCTGTGTTTCCTTTGAACGACTTGGGCAACAAGGGGATATGATCCATGGCTATGATTTGGAAAGGGTAAGTCGCTTGGACATTCCCAGGTGACCCCCCTTCGATTGTGGGCCTGCCCTTGCCTGTCTCACAATCCACACATTCCCCGACATACCGTTGTACGCTCTTGAATAGTCCCCTCCAGTGAAAACATTCCCGGATCCGTTGGTAGGTCCGACCAATACCCTGATGTCCGCCTTCCAAGCTAGCGTGATAGTGGTGTAGGACATCCTGTTGTTAGGTTTCCGGCATCACCAGTCTCACTAAACCATCCCGATCCTCGTTGACTCTCTTCGTAGGGGGGCAATAGAAGAGCAAATCATTCAGATCCACCGCGTAATCTGTAGCGATAATGCTGTAGGATTTGGCATCTTCCCGACTCAGGTCTCGTACATCCCCCATCAGATACTTCTTTAGTCCTAGGATCCACGCTTCCTCGTTCTGTGCTTTGAGGATCCGCTCGATGCGGACTCTCTTCACAAATGTTTCCTCGAGAATTTGGGGGTTGGATCCAATCCTTCCTCTGGACCTAGTGACGGCCATCACCTGGACTGTTCTTTTCCCGGATCCCACTACCACCACTTCGTCTAGTCGGTTCAACGTAACGAGATCCTGATGCTCGGCCTCTCTCTCCACTTCAACACCACATTGATTCCGTAAAGCGGCGCTGGCCAAGCTATCTGCACTGGCATTCCAATCTCGCTTGACATGCACCAACTCGTGATTCATCCAACCACGCAGGTGGATCATCACTTTCTGCCGTAACAGTGTTAGGGCCGGGGCCTTGCAGTCAATCTCACCTCGCACCTGTCTGATCACCAAATTTGAATCCCCACCAATCACTAGCCTTTTCGGATCCCGTCCCTTTAGTAGATCCAAACCCAGCAGGAGCCCGTTATACTCTGCTTCATTGACGGTGAGGCCCTCCGCATAAGTGGATCTGGCCCGTACAACCTCCCATCCGGGTAGTCTCCACAGTATTGCGCGGTACGCTCCTCCTCCGCGTCGTACGCGAGCGGATCCATCGAAACTCAGGACGTACAAATCCTCAT
>NW_003305269.1:0-2554 GCF_000142945.1 Phytophthora infestans T30-4 | reverse complement strand
GTAGTATCGCGCTCCCCAGTGAGCTCCGGTTCTACCCTGGTATCGTGTTTCAATACTCGACAACCTCCCGTTAATGGTCTTCCGTGGCTTCATGTTTGGTCGGTCGACTGTGCTCCGTGTTCAACCGTGGTGCTATGGGAGAATTTCTGTCCGTGCACTCTTGCCGTTACGTGTTCTACCGTGGCTTCGAGCGTGCGTGCTCTTCCGTAGCCCGTGCTTTTCAGCATGCTGGGGTGTCTATGTATTTAGTTCCCTTCCGTGGCCCGTACGTTCCTGACATGTTCTGTCCATCTGTTCTTTTCATGGCTGCGTGCTCTTTCATCTTTCACGCTACCTTATTAAAACTTCGTGGTTTGCATCGGCTAAGTCTTCTATTCATCGTCCATGGCCTTCCGTGCTTCGTGTTGCTCTTCTATCCCATCGTCTACATAGTGTGGGTCGGTGCTCCTTCGTGCTTCGTGCTCTTGCTTAGTCAGGTGCCTCCGCGCTAACTTAATCACAAACGCTGTTCCCATTTTTATGTACGCAACATATATTGTCGGAAAGCTCACATAATATCTTAAGGTCACACACTACGCACGCAAATACAAAGGAAGGTGATATTTCTCTCGGAGGCAGTGCAGGGGTGTAAGCCACAATAGTCATATTTAAAGCTTTCGCAATATTACTAATAGTAATACAATTGTGATTTATTTTCTAACGCTGAAAACAAATTATGTGTGTTACTACTACTACAAATAATTGCAATCAAAAATATGAGAGCTATTTAGAATAGTACTAAGAAGAATATTAATGTAAGTTAAATTAGTACAGCAGTACTACGAGCCTAAAACATGATTCTATTTCCAATAAGTACTAAAGTTTCGATTGAGGCCGAAATATGCGTCACCAAAGCCTTCAATTTTATTCAACAGCTCCTACGACGATACAGTACGTGTGTGCCCATCGGCGCCTTATACTAATGCTAACTAACGCGCACACAGGCAGCGCCCTTTGCATGGCCTTGCAGACCGCAGCTGAAAATGAGAGCAAAATGAAATTTGAGCGGTGCAATTAAGTACGATCTGTAGTCCACATATAGTGTGTACAAAACACAATACCGATTTTAGCCAATGGGGGCCGCCTTCGCTGCGCTCGGCAGCTTTTTAGCGAATCGAGGCCGCCTTCACTGCGCTCGGCAGCCAGTAGAACGCGCGTATTAGCGTGAGTTTTATTAACCCTAGCCGCGGACGGACTGACAGACAGCACACTCCACTAGAGAGGTAAGATTAACCCGCACACACGCAGCGCCCTTTGCGTGAGGTGGCGCTCCAGCGTTAAAAATGGGGGCAAAATGAAATTTGAACGGTGCATTTAAGTACGATGTGTTGACCACATACAGTGTGTACACCACATATTGCAATTTTAGCGAATCGAGGCCGCCTTCGCTGCGCTCGGCAGCCAGTAGAACGCCCGCATGAGCGTGAGTTTTATTAACCCTAGCCCGTTACGGACGGAATGACGGACGCAGACCACACTCCACTAGGGGGGTAAGACTAGCCGTTCGCCGCCGCTACGCGGCGGAGTGGCATGGTTTGTTTGAGATGAGGTGGCCGCAAATTTAAGTGCTTCTTGGTGTTGCGTGTTTAGAGAGCGTGGTTCACCCCGTAGATCTTGACATCGTGTATTTAACCACTTGCCTTTCCGTAGTATCATGTGGACCCGTACAATATCGTGGTTTGGTACATTTCGGTTATCCGTACTACAGGTTGTAGTCATGTTCTTCAATGGCCTGCGATCTTATGTGATCTTCCCGGCATCGTGGTTTCCTGCTCACCCGTGGTCCATGATGCTTGGTAATTATGGACCCTCTCTCTTGGGCTCATGCTCTTCAGTAGTATGACCCTCTTTTCGTGGATGCTCACTATTTCCTGATCTTCAAACGTTTTACGGGGGGCTGCACTGGTTTGTGGTTCATAGTCTTTTTGTGGGCCGTTGGTTTCCCATCCGAGTACTCTACTGAAGGGTCTAATGCGTGGGTGGGTGCCTCCAGCGCATGCGTGTGTTGCCTGCGCGCTGATATGCGCGTCTTCGTGGTTAGAATACCTTGCGAAGCGCTTTAGCGAGCGATTATGGGAGACATGCGCGTGTGGTAAATGGATATATATGGATAGTGTGCTGGCGTAGTGACATTCTGCTTGCCGTGATATCGTGCTCTACATGGGGTGTCTTTCTTCCCTCCCACGGTGTGCAATCGTGGTCACCCCAAGCACCCCCGTGATTTTCGTGGCTGGTCTGCCGTCCGTGCAATCGAGTTTTAATGTGCTACTGTCCTCCGTGGCTCGGGGAGCTGAGCTTCTACGCTGGTATCGTGCTCCGTGGCTCAAAGATCTCCCGTCTATAGCTCCTGTGGCTGTGCTCCCCTATGGCTTAGTGGCACAGTCCATGCTATCGTGTTAGCTTGCGATGTTGCGGTTGGTCTGTCGTCCGTGAGATCGTTAGCTACCGTAGTGTCGTGCTGTCGGACTCGGTGAGCTCCGATTCTACCCTAATATCGGGCTCCAATGCTCGGATG
>NW_003305268.1:0-2554 GCF_000142945.1 Phytophthora infestans T30-4 | reverse complement strand
TCTGTCCTTCAGTATACTACCGATGACTTTACACTCACTCTCGTCACTGAGCGAGTAGTCAGAATCCATCTCCTCCACAAGTGTCATCTTCGCTTCCTCAATCTTCTTTGCTGCTGACCACTTATTACCGCCGTGGTTTGACGTATTTTTCTTCTGCGTAAAACACTCGCTATCAGAATGCGAGCTCGTCTTGTGTAAACTACACCACTTGTCACCGTTGCTCTTCTCCCGTGACTGAAACTGTTTTGACGAGTGGAACTCCTTCTTATCCTTCTTCCCAAAGTTCTTCCCGCTACCTTTGTAACCGCCATGCGGCTTACCACCATTCTGCTTACCCTTTTGTTTTACGGCGTGTTCTTCCAGCCTCCCCCAAAAGAAGCTCTCTCTGTCCCGCGAGCTTCCTTTTCACAATGTTTTTCAGACGCTTTCAAGATAATGGCAAAGCTCTTAGGCCCTGTGTGTTGAAGTGGAACACGCTGAATCTATGCTGTCTCCACTCATTGGCATAGCCCGCTTGAACGTCCGGATCATCGACTGCTCGTCGACAACCAGAGCGTTTGTGGGTAAATTCTTCAGCATTCGAGTGATCTGTCGCATTCGCTGATGACACTCAGCCACAGACTCATGGCGTCTCTTCGCAAAGAGAAACAACTCCTCCTCCAGTCGCTCGTGATACATGCTCGGCACGAACATGTGACCCCACTTCTGGTACGCGTCATCAAACGTGTCCTGGTCCGCCATGTCTTCGGATCCAGACGTGTCAACCCACGCATCTAATGCCTCGTCATCTAGCACCAAACACAGGTGCTGTGCCTTCTCTTCCGACGACCACTTCTTCATCTTACTAACATGCTCGAACTGTTGAATCCACTGGAGCCATTCCTGCGCCGAACCGCCACTGAAACGCGGAATACTGATCTTAATGAACTCACGCTCATGACCCCCAGTCTTCTTCCTGGTCGTAACCTGAAACGTTACGGATCTCGACACACCAGTGCCTTCGTTACCTTCTTCACTCATTGTTGCGTTCTTGCCTTCCTTGCCTCCACAAGGTTTGCGATATCGCAAAGTGACAACCCTTGGCTCGCAGCGGGGTTCTCAGCAAGGGTTAAGCTGAAAGTCTTGGCTTGCAGAGGACTTAGCTTTGACAAACGAAGAAGCACAATGTATTTTCCTACTTATCTGCTGCGTGGCTGTCCACTACAGCACTTCAATATGGGAAAGGAAAAATAGAATTCTGAGTCTCACGTAGTGTGCGTCAACTGGCATTCCATAGCGATCACCGTTACTGTAGGTGACGGTCTTGTTAGTGTGTTGAGGACAGCGACTGGACTGGCATGTGCATGAAGAAGGAGGCAAATGTCTACGACCAGTGTGCTGGCCAGGAAATACGTGGCCTTTGGAAGGCGATGTGCCCTAAGGGTGCACTCTGCCGCGAGTCCGACACATTCTACAGCCAGTGTCTGCCCGAGGCTGTGTCCAAGGCCATGGACGCGTAAGTGAACCACAGTTTTTGGGAGCTGGAAAACACGCACAACAATTTGTATGAAAAACATATGATGAACAATACAGTGTGAATTCCATAATCCTGCCCATTTTCAGGCGATCGAAACCTCTAAACTCCGATCGCATCAGGTCTTAATAAATTGTTCGCTTGTCAAGCCCTTACGTACCAGCACTTCCGGCTGCACTGCACCTTCCAATACGGCATTGGATTCGTCCGCATGCACATCTTCCTCTGCTACCTGGTCCACAGCGTACTCACTGGTGCATCCAGTGTTCACAGCGATAGCATAGTCGTCCCATTGCACCACTTTCTCCTTAAAGTTGAGTACCAAACCAAATCCTTTCAGAAGATCTGGACCGAGAATCATAGCATCGGAACTGTCTTCGATAACTTCAAATCGATGTTTAATAGCTGCTCGTGGATTTAGCTTTTCAATTCGCAATTTCACGATGACTGACCCGCTTATGGTTACATCACCGCTCATGGTCTCGAACACTGCCGGCGACTTGGCGACAAATTTACCGCCCAGCGCTTTAATTGTATCCACTGTCGCCACATTGACGATACTTTTGGATGCTCCACTATCCAACAGAGCACCCAGAAGACACCATCTTGTAGCTGGACTGCAATTCGAAATGGCGCTTTTGGTCGCGGCAGGCACTGCACCAGACCAACTAACTTATACTCGTTGTCAACCGACTCACTGTCGTCCGAGTCCTCGTAGATCCGAGGAAAGGGGTTCTTCATCGGAGCTTTTTCTGCTGTAGGGTCACTCCGGGTTGACCCCTAACCTAGGCTGCTTCTATAATGGGAAAAATCCTATTGTATCGTGGGGAGGGGTCTTGAGGAATGTGATCACATTACACTGTGTGACAAGCTTGGTGGTGCGGACTGGCGGGACCCACCAATATGTAAAAGAAGGCTCGAGAAAGACGGAGTCAGAGAACAATCAAAACACGCCTACAGTCCGGAGCACAGAAACATATGCTGTACTATCAACACGAGCACGCAGGCGGAGACATATGTGGAGCGTGGAGATAGAAGCAA
>NW_003305267.1:0-2553 GCF_000142945.1 Phytophthora infestans T30-4 | reverse complement strand
GTCCCTGGGATGTCCAGCTACTTACCCTTTCCAATCATAGCCATGGATCATATCCCCTCGTTGCCCAAGTCGTTCAAAGGAAACACAGAATTGTTGATTTGGGTTGACCTGTTTACCGGATACGTGATAGCCAAAGCTAGTGCGTCTAGAACTGCGCAGACCATTGCTGAATCGTACGAGGAGTGCGTTTTCCGAAGATTTGGAGCTAGCGAAATGATTAGACATGATCGGGAGCCAGGCTTTATGTCTGATTTCTTTCGAGCTTTCAACCGGATCCTGGGGCAGAGACAGCGGGCAACCATGGCATATCGCCCCCAAGCTAACGGATCGGCCGAGCGCATGGTACAGACAATCACGAGAGCACTCAAGATGTATGTCCAGGATTTGGATCAGAGGGATTAGGATGAGTACGCAGAACGGCTCCCCTTCGCGATGAACACCGCCCAAGACAGGATCCGGGGTGATACCCCATTTTACTTGGTACATGGGTGGGATCCCAAATCCACCCTAGAAGTGGCCATTCCAGTATGTAGCACCAAGAAGAGAAACCGAGATCCAAGGCGATGGCGATACCAAGTCCAGAAATACTACCGGCAAGCTAGATCCCAGGTGAGCGAACGACTGCGGAGTGCGATACAGGATCGAGCGGATCGACACAACGAAGATGCCCGTCCACATCAAATCCGAGTGGGATCGCAGGTGTGGCTTTATTTGGATCGAGTGAAAGAAGGATACGCCCGCAAATTGGCCCATCTATGGCATGGACCGTTCCGGGTGAGCGAGAAGATTGGAGAACATGCGGTAAAGCTGGAAACGGCAGGTACCGAATATCGCCTGTTCCCTGTAGTACACGTATCCAAGCTGAAGTTGGTCAAAGAATACGCGGATCGGCCGCAGATCCGTCTTTCGGTGGATGAATCCGACCGGGTGGATTTCGACGAAGTCCTCCTACCGGAAGATAGTTGGAATGTGGATCTCGAAGACGACGAGTTCGAAGTCGAGAAGATCACCGATATGTGGTCAGGGAAGCGAACTCGATACGGACGGATTTACCGCGAATTTCTGGTGTATTGGCGTGGATATGACGAACCCAGTTGGGTAGACGAGGCAGATCGGAGCTGTGGAGCATTACTCTATAGTGTCTTGCGGGATCGTACGAATCGTAACAGATTCGGCGTGATGCAGTCTCATGAAGAAGAGTAGGAAGGGGATCCGTTGATGTGAGTTGGTCATATCGATGGGAGGATGAAGAAGGACCCACAGGAAGGGTGTGGACCAGGAGGAGGAGGATCGCTGATGTGAGTTGGTCACATCGGAAAGAAAGAGAAGACGAATCTATAGGGGAAGGGTGGATTAGGAGGAAGGAGTGAATGTTTATGCATAAGAGTGACGTTTTACGTGCGAGGAGCCCTGTTTGATCTCAAGCACGAGCTTTCAAGGGCCCCAGCTATACTGACCCAATTGATCCTGGGTCATTGGCGCTAGATCCGGATGAAATCCAGGCGCAGATCCAACCCGGATCCGTGGATCCCGCCCAGATTCAGGTGTACACCGAATAGGTGGATCCCGCCCAGATCCAGGTGTACACTGAAAGGGTGGATCCCGCCCAGATCCAGGTGTACACTGAAAGGGTGGATCCCGCCCAGATCCAGGTGACTAGATTTCGCAACCAACGAGGGAATGTTATAGACATATTAAAGTAAGAGAGTGCGGATTATAATAGCTTATGCAAAGGGCTAACTCGACCCAGTTTCCAGTCACTAGTTACTGCTACGAAATGAATCCACGAAGACTGAACTGGGGGCGTGGCGTCAAAGAGTGATGAGGATCAGGTAGTCTTGGGCTGAACGTTGAAAAACTTGCCCACCAGACGCTGGATCTGGCGTCCTGGGTGTTGGCTCAGGTCCCCGCGAAACTGGATACGCCAAGGCTCGGCTTCGTCGATCTCTCGCAAGGCTTCCAATAGACTCGTGGGTTCTGGGCGATGAATGTTGGGATCTTCCAAGTTGGCTTGACGGGATACGGATCCTGGAAACCAAGCCACCTTATATCCGCGTCGGGGAAGATGCAAGAAGGATGGATCCAACAAAATATCCACGTCACACCAACCGTCCTGGATTGCCAACACGGGGATCACAAGGACTCTCTTCCAAGCTCGGCCCGCATGGCTACGTCGGTTACCACGCTGCTTGTTGAAGTTGGACAACCAAGTCGAACCCTGCAGTTGATTCCGAGAGATGGGGAACCGGTGAGTGCCCTCCCATATAGCAACTCGGTGCTTGGAGGCGAAATCCCGGAACGCCCGAACAAATACCCCGAGTCGCCCACGCACATCACCCCTGAAGCTAACCGGGGTCCACCGGTGTGGTGACCAGCGTATCTCACGGGGCAGCACTTTGTCAGTTCTTTCACGCGAGGTCTGGTGACGAGCGAATCCAGGTACCCGGGCCCTCGGGATGGGCGTCCGCCGTCCGAGGAATATCTCACTCAGCTCGCAAAAGGCAACTCAGGGGACAGGACCGTGATCTTTCATTTGAGATGACCGCGACCCGG
>NW_003305266.1:0-2553 GCF_000142945.1 Phytophthora infestans T30-4 | reverse complement strand
TGCGTGGGCGGCGTCAGTGGGACGCGAGGGTTAACCAAGCCGTTCACAAAGAACGGAGTGTAGCCTGTCGAGGCGTGCACTGCATTATGTAATGCGAACTCGACGAGTGGGAGCATCTGGCTCCAGCGTTTTGGCGCCTCAGCGCATACGCTTCGGAGGATATCCTCCACAACGCGATTCACGCGTTCTGTTTGACCATCGGTCTGCGGATGGTCCGCTGTGGACATGTCCAAACGAGTGCCAAGCACTCTGAAGAGGGACGTCCAGAACTTCGCGGTGAAACGCGGGTCTCGATCCGAGACAATTGCCTCAGGCAAGCCATGTTGGCGAAAGACTCGGTCTAAAAACAGCAAAGCTGTACCTTCACCATCTATGGTGTCTGGCACCGCCGCTAAATGAGCCATCTTGCTCAATCGGTCTACAAAGACCACAATACCCGTGTTTCCTGCCTTGTCCTTGGGAAGGCCAAACACAAAGTCCATACTCATGGACTGCCAACATCCCTTGGGGACAGGCAAACTCGCCAATGGCGCTGCCGTGCTCGGCGCGGACTTCGTCCGTTGACACGTCTCACACGTGCGTACATAGGTGCCAACCCACTTATACATCTTGGGCCACCAGTACATCGAGCTCACCGAGCCATAGGTCTTCTCCCGACCTAAGTGCCCGCCCACGGGCGTATCATGAACCTCATAGAGGATTCGATACTTTAGATCCTCATCATGAGGAACGACTACACGAGGGCAGTGGTACTTTATCCCCATAGCAAAACATTTGACTGTATTTCGTGCCGTCGGGCTGGCTGCAGTTGAGCACGTCGCATCCAGCGTCTTCAAAATCGTCTAGCGAGAATACTAAATCGTCCATCGAGTGTTTGCCATCGGTGAATATTTGGATAGGTTTACCGAAGGTTGAATACCCAAATCCAGTATCCCAAAGCAGCGCGCGCTGAGCAATTCCGTCCAAGCTGTCCCATTCGAGCTCGAGGCTAGCAAGTCGACCCCGTACTGCATCCGGTACACTCGTTAGGTCAAGTTGCTCAGCGGAATCCCCAGCGAGAGCCCGAAAATAGAGTTGCCGGGCCATGTCAGAATTGTTGCGACCAAAGACAAATGAACCAGAAGACGGGAGCTGAGGTAGCTCTGCATCTAAGTAGGAACCCCAGCTCGAAGCCGAGGTCAAACGACGAACACCCATTAAAATACCAATGGAGGCGCGCGCGCAAACAATCGAAAACGAATGTGAGGCTTATTGGAAAGAACGTAAAGAAACTCAACGGCCATCGTCCGTCCGTAGTACGAGTGGGTGCGGGTACCTGATTTGCGCATAAGACGACAGCTCATTTCTCTCTCTGTCAGACAAGAGCCATCAGATACTGGTCTTGGCATCTGGCACCTCGCGTTGAATGTACATGCTTAGGTTGTATTTCTTTTTCGTGGCAATACCAGCTAATGTCTTAATTATCGTTTGCTAAAGCTCGAAGTCCGAAGATCATACCTAGTGTCGCTGTTTAGATGATTGGCTGTTGTTCATCTTTCGCATTTGGCTACGAATATCTACCCTAGCTATACGCTTCTACTGAGGGACTGACGGTATATTCATGTAGCACAGGAGCACAATGTGTATTGGTGCGTGTGAAGTGTGGAGGAAGAGCCAGGACTGCGTCCAGCTCAAACCTGAGGCTCAGGTGCCTCCAGGACGCGATGCTCGCGTCCAGAAGCCGGACTTCGACGGACCATTGGCTGGCGAGTAGCGTTCGAGACGTCGGGCGGGGAGACACCTGAGCAGCGGGGGCAGACGGTTGCGCCTGTACAACCGGCGATCATGGAGAAGACGGACCACGCAGCACGAGCAGTAGGTCGCCATTGGTGAAGGATTTGGCCGAGGAGGGGTCGGAGGCCGAGCAGTACCAAGACCGTTTTTATTGCCATCGAAATCTTTTAAGTCATCGCCGTCAGCTGGACTTGAATACTCGGTAGGTGGTGGAACATCACTGTCATCACAGGTATCCCAGCTGGATTAACCAGCGAGGATTCATTATCATCATCGCCGTCTCCATGAGCATCATCATCGTTTCCATCGTCATCAATCTCCATGAAATAATTCCAGAGAGAACACTTGGTACGGGAACCGTTGGAATCGTCGGAGCCGACTTTGAAGGCTCGGAAGCTTGTGGAGCAGCTTCAACAAGGACAGACCCTGCTCTAGAAGCCGCCCCCGAGATTTCTGTCGTCTTGGATATCGACGTAGCAATCTTTCTCGATGAGTCAGTGTTGTCCAACTCCTTATCTTCGTCATGCGATCCGGAACATGAGTCTGAAAATCCTCTGCCCACACGCAAAGCCTCGTAGTCGGCGAGTATTTCAGCTGCGGAAGGGAGCAACCGTCGACGCAGAAGGCTTGGCCGCCGTCATGAACACCTTGCGGTGGAAGCGAAGGGGCGTCAGAAGAGTTTCGGTTATATTGTTCGTGCGAGCCAGAAGCGCATCGCGTGTACCCTAAAGATCCGGTGGGCAGGATTTTGGAGGCGGAGTGGACCCCACTTGAAACCGA
>NW_003305265.1:0-2553 GCF_000142945.1 Phytophthora infestans T30-4 | reverse complement strand
GCAACATTCGCAGCCGTGGCAGAAGTATCATCGCCGAGCTAGCCAACGAAGCTGACGCCGAACCAGGTGCCTCAGGACCCGACTCGGCTGAAGTGGGTTGAGGCGGATCCGTTCTACTGGGGAGTGGGGTGCCGAACAGAGACATACTCGGAGACGCGCCTCGGAGATTGGGAGAACCCAACCCATCGTCCGCCGAGTCGTCATTAGACGCACTCTCGTCATATGAGCCGAGCTCACCGATTGACGACCCAGTGAAGATGTGGATGCCTTGACGATTCAGCCGAGTTGGAGCACCCGGGGCATAGGCAGGAGGCGCTTGTTCGGCAAGATCGAAGTCTTCTTCAATCGCGTCGTCAACAACCTGAGGATCCATACCGCGCGGAGCGAAAACCAAGAAGTCCACGTTCCGAGCGCGGAAGGAGGTGTTATACGGGTGGACCGCCGGGTCAGTTAGCTACCAAGCTCGCCAGGGCTCAGCTAGATCCACATCATGAGCACATTGGACCCAGTCTCTCCCGGAGGGAACCCACGAAAGGTTAACGGGAGAATAATGGGGGACGGACGGGTCGAAATAAACCTCTGCGTCCACCAGAGGAGCAGGTTCATCGCCGAGTTTCTGAGTGACCGCCGAGTAAAGCTGATCGTAGACAGCGACAACCAAAGATCGCAGAGTGTCACTACGACGTTTGCGCTCACGCTTGTACACCAGCCACAGCTCATACACATCAGCAAGCCGAGCGGTCGTGGCAGCCGGGTTGACGTCAGGATGGAGACCCATCAACACACTCGACTCGACGATCCAATGACGACGCTCATAGAGAGCTACGAAGTAACGGGTCATGTGGCCATCTGTAAGGATAGGCCTTCCCGCCGAGTCCAAGGGACTGTCGCCACGAAGCTTCACCCACATATCTCCAAGAACTTGCATCAAAGTTCGAGGTCGGGTCTGAGAAGCCAAACACCGCCGAGCTTCCTCCAGTATCGACGGAGAAAAGAAGAAAGGAAGCTCAGGGAGCATCCGCCGAAGACGCTGACAAGGATGGCTTGGATCGAAAACGGCCATGAAAGCTCGAATGCCGTCCAGAGATCACGGCGTAGGTGGCACACGACTCTTGCCTCCTACGAGCTCCATCTGCACCCCTCCGCTCAGTGTATCCCAATAATGCATTCCAACAACGGGCTGAGCCGAAATGCATGAATGGTACCTCGCGGAGTTGAGCCATATGAAGAGTCAAGCGACAATCCTTGGACACCGCTTGCGAGCCTCGAGTCCGTAACGTCGCCAGCGGGAGTGTAAGAGCGCTGGGTAGTGCGACCAAAGCCGGACGTGAAGCAGTCGAACCCGGCTGAGAGAGAATCGATACAACCGGGAGCCTACACGGCGAAGGTGCAGCCGGAATGGATTGAGCCGGAGCTGGATCAGGAGTCAACGGAAGCTGTCGATGCTTGTGGTGTCGGTGCGTCTTGTGATGCTTCTTGTGTTTCTTGTGCTTCTTGGATCGCTTCGACCGGTGACCGGTAGGACTCGACGAGGCACGACGTTTGCGATGCTGCTGCTTCCCCGAAGCCGGCGCAGAGGCAAAACTCGTCCCGTCACCAGAATCCTTCGATGAAGGCCGCGAGGAGTGGCGATCACTCGGCGGCAAGGACTCATCGTTCATCTCGTCGTCAGAGCCGAAGATTGCCGCATGAAGGCTCCTCGCTTTGGCAGACCGACGAGCATCTTCGGCCGCTGAGTCAGAAACTGAGGGACTGCCAGCCGAGGTCTCGGATAAAGAAATAAGATTCGAGAGCGACCCAGCGGCAGATTTGGCGAGACGGTGGACGGTGCAGAACCATCACCAGGCCCTAACACCTCGTCGTCAGACGCGTCGAGGTCCTCAAGCAGCTGAGCAGTCACAGTGCGGGCGGTCGCAGCAGATCTCCGGATAGAGCGCCCAGACGGGGACGTCAACACGGCCGTGGTCACAGGGAGAGACGGTCTGAGGACACTCACGGCCGGAGTCACTAGGTCAGTCGGCGTGGTAGATACGCTCAGACCCCGATAAGGCGACTGGGAGCACCCAACCACCGTTGGCACGACGCTGAGTGGCTCGACTGGGGCAACCCAGCGGAGATGAGCGAAGTCGAGCCTGGAGCACAAACGCTCGTAGCCGGGACAGGCAGCGAAGCCACGAGATTGGATGAAGATCTCGGCGGTGGACAAGTAGCCGCGACTGACGAAGTCACCGGAGGACCAGAAGACGAAGAACCCGCCGAAGTCGTCGAAGCAACCGCAGGAACGGTGTCGGCGGGCGGCTCAAACTCGAATTCAGCCTCGCTCCGCTCGGCGATTGAAATTTCCACATCCGAAGAAGTCCCAGGAAGCTGGTTAACAAATCGGGGTTCTGGAACAGACGATCCATTTCATCAACGATCAGACACAACTTCGATTTCTCGCGACCAGCGTACGTTGTAACTAACATCAACAGCGAAGTGGAATCAACTGCTCTGGCAATATCCCGAGAGCATCGTTGTTTTTCCCTGCTGCGGGGGAGCGACGATCAGCGTATG
>NW_003305264.1:0-2553 GCF_000142945.1 Phytophthora infestans T30-4 | reverse complement strand
CGCAGCTGTCTGGTACAAGAAGATCCGCGAGGTGTTTTTGAGAATGGGATTCCAGCAGTGCGGTGCTGACGTTTGCCTGTTCGTGAAGGAGAGCGGAGAAGATGGACCTGTTTTCATTGTTCTCTACGTGGACGACCTCTTAATTGGATGTAAGAACGATGAAATCGACGAAGAAGTCACGAAGAAACTGGCCGAGCACTTCACGGTCAAGACACTTGGCGACGCGTGATTCATTCTGGGGATTCAGGTGCACTATGATCGCGACAATGGAACACTTCTTCTCAGCCAAGAACAATTTATTCAACGGATGATTACCAAGTTCCGGCAACACGAAGCCTATCCAATGCGAACCCCCTGCATTCCTGGTCAAGATTTGCGTCCTGATACCAAATGAAAGATCTGGGTGACATTCATTATATACTAAAGATGGAAGTCCGTCAGAATAGGGAAAGAAAGACGATGACAATCTCCCAGCACAGCTATATCCTGGAGCTTTTGAAAAAGTTTAAGATGGAAGCGTGTGTACCAGTGTCAACTCGACAGATGAGAGGTGTAGATCTGGTAGCTGAGACGGAGATGTCGGCTCAGAAAATCACAGCCCAAAAGTTTGATTCTCGGGGGCTTGTGGGGTCACTGCAGTATCTAATGCGAGGAACCAGACCAGATATTGCAAACGCAGTCAGAGAACTGAGCAAATTTCTGTCGTGCTACAATGAAACACACTGGCACGCAGCTAGGAGAGTGCTGAAATACTTGAAAGGGACGTCAACGTACGGTCTACTTCTTGATGAAACTTCGAGAACGGTGACGTATGAAGTGTACACAGACGCAAGCTTCGCGTGTCAACCCAAAGAACGTAAATCAGTTACAGGGTATGTAATCTCCATGGCTGGCAGCAGTGTCTCATGGTGTAGCAGTAAGCAAGGCTCAGTGTCTCTTTCTACTGCAGAGGCAGAACTCATCGCGCTTAGCGAAGGAGCAAAGGAAAGCGAGTGGCTTTGGTATCTGTTAAGGGAGATGGGGTTCCCGCAGGAAAAGGCAGTGCAAGTATGATGTGACAGTAAGGCGGCCATTAGTACAGTAAAGAATCCTGGGAATCACAAAGCTACGAAACATATTGAAATTCGATACTTGTTTACGAGAGACCTTGTAGAAGAGGGGAGGCTAGAGATTCAGTACTGCTCGACTAGCGACATGGCAGCAGACATTCTGCCTAAAGCTCTACCAACAGGACATTTCATTAAGCTGAGAGAACTGATTGGGGTCAAGGACCTAAAGACTACGGACGACACTTAGTGGGAGTGTTGAGCCCGGCACTGAAGCCAGTACCAAGGGGATGCGACAGGCAATCCCCGTATGGGCTGGATAGTACCGGGTGAGACATGTTAATATAAATTGTATGGGCTCTACTATGCCTACTGAAGTGTCTATGTAGTCAACGGTACTCTGACCGGTGATTGGTAGTGGAGTCCCTCTATAATCGAGGCACACACTAAGTGCGATGAGGAGAGGAATCATGGTGGGTAGGAAGAGAGGACTAGCTCCTCACTTCCTCTTTTGCTTCTGTCTGAGCACAACCGTAAGAATAGCAATAGGAATTGGGGTCAATTAAGGAATTAATAGACCTATAAGTTTACATTTGATTTAATATTTCAAGTAAAGGGCACTAGAGCAAGTCGGAATGACTAGCAACAGTGAAAGCAAGACACTTTCTAAGCTGTCACGCAACCTCTTCTCGGTTGGTCGCTTCACCAAGGATGTTGGTCCCGTGACGTTCGAGACGGATGGATGTTTTGATGGTGGCCGCGCCCAGAAGAGGCGCCGGCCAAGTGGGTAACTTAGGTCCACAGGCGGGTAACTTAGTCCGCCAGACAGCTGCAGCTGTCATGAACACTGAGAACAGCGTGTTCAGAGTGGGTAACAGAGTTCCACTCACGGTCGCCCAGACCATAACTGAAGAGGAAGACGTCGGATACGCTTCCTGTGTGAGTAACACAGTGCCACACGCGGTCGCCCAGACCTTAACTGAAGAGGAAGGCGTTGAACACGCTTCCTGTGTGGGTAACACAGTGCCACACGAGGTCGCCCAGACCTTAACTGAAGAGGAAGGCGTTGAACACGCTTCCTGTGTGGGTACAACAGTACCACACGAGGCCACGAGTGCCTCGGATGTCGTAGCGACGACATCCCCTAGACGTGGGCAGCAAAGCTCCCCGTCACAGAAAGCCGTCGGCAAAGACGCCGCCGCCGCCTCAAGTCGGATCCGAACTTCGTTCCGATCGACGTCGCTTCAAGCGACTCGGAGTCCAGGGCCCGGGCTCCTCCGACAAGGCCGGTGGAAGAGTGTTATCACATCTTCGATAGTGGCGCATCGATTTCGCCTGGTCATCAATCTGGAATCGAACTCGAATAATCTCTTTCACCTCTGCTGCAATATCTTCGTGCCCATTCTGATCTTGTACAACGGTATCTCCACCTTCGGCCTCATTCATTAGAGTGCGAAGACGCCAATCAGGTTCGCGAGCGAAGACATCCGTCTACCGATCAGCTCGA
>NW_003305263.1:0-2552 GCF_000142945.1 Phytophthora infestans T30-4 | reverse complement strand
ACTTCGTAGCGTTGCTCTTTCTCGGTGCCTGCCGCCACCACAATCGTGTCTGTCGTGTTGCTGAAGAACATGAGTTTGTCGCAGCGCTGGCCCCAGGTCTCGGCTACGGACTGCGCGCGGGTCTTGTGGTGCACTGAAATGGTGTTCACGAAGCAGAAGATCTTAGGATAAACGGAGTTTTCGTGTAAGTTCTGCGGTGGCGGACGCTCCGGCGTGACTTTGACCAGATCCAACGCATAGCGAGAGCGAGCGATGTCGAGGGCGCAGAGATCGGCCTTGGAAAGGCCCGTGACCGGGGGTGGAGGAAGCAACAAGTCCGAGCTTGCGGAGGACGGCGGGATAGTTGCACGGTAGTATCCACAGAAGGTGTCTTCATGAACTGCGTGGGCACCGACCACAACAGCAACACGCTGAGTTCTTTGCCGGCGAAGTGCGCCGTCGCGGTGCCAAGTCAGTGTCAATCGTGAAAAGAATGCCACGAATGACAAGTGCGCTTTACTCCGACGCTACGGAAAATGCAGCAAGTACACTCTGTATATCGTCGGACGCCTGAATTTCGTGTAAAAGGAACCTGCTAGCTGCTGTATTTGTTACTGCTTCTCTGAGACTGGTCCGTATCAATTCAAATTTCGTCCGTATCAAATCAAACTCCCCCATAAGAGCGAACACACGACGTAAGAATATTGAGGCACGCCTTTGCCATTTGGCAGATAGCTGTCTTTCAATCCGTTGGAGCTAATCTTCGATCGGCAGACGAGCCTTAAAACGCTAGTTGTGACTTCGACCATGGTACAGGTGCCATCTTCCTTGTTTTTGCTTTCACTCCCGCCGCTGAGGCGATATCATCAGCTAACAGTCTCGACAACGAATTCTTTGGCCGCGGTCGTCAGACATTGGAGGTATCTTAATATTTAGCGCTTCCAGTAGCTCAAATGTAGCCTAGGACGTATTATCACAGAAGTGCGGACCTGCCCTGGAATGGTCGTATGTGAACGCTACCGTGTCGGAAACGTCCCAGTTCGGGCACTTGAGACCTCGCTTGATTACAACGGGAAGTAAAAACGGTTTAAGTATCCCGGACGGCTTCCAGCTGAAAGCTCACAGATGTAAGCAGTGGATGGTCGCACGCTCTAGTTGTCCGCACTGTACTCGTGCCGTTGCGATTCATTAGTTTGGTATACAATCTGTCGATTGCCTCTCTTTCATCTGTACGTGTCGCCTACGTTGCAACGAGCTCTCGAAAACCGAGTTGCACGGTAGTATCCACAGAAGGTGTCTTCATGAACTGCGTGGGCACCGACCACAACAGCACCACGCTGAGTTCTTTGCCGGCGAAGTGCGCCGTCGCGGTGCCAAGTCAGTGTCAATCGTGAAGAGAATGCCACGAATGACAAGTGCGCCTTACTCCGACGCTACGGAAAATGCAGCAAGTACACTCTGTATATCGTCGGACGCCTGAATTTCGTGTAAAAGGAACCTGCTAGCTGCTGTATTTGTTACTGCTTCTCTGGGACTGGTCCGTATCAATTCAAATTTCGTCCGTATCAAATCAAACTCCCCCATAAGAGCGAACAGATACACGGCGGTAACGTATAGGAAGGTGAATGGCAACAGATCGAGCCGCATGGGCCATGGCAACGGCGTGTACAGCGCCACGGACGTGAGCTCCGGGTCGGCCACGCCCACCTTCACGACCATCGCGATCTAACAATACCGATTATGTGTATGAGCGATTTCTTCACATTAAGTACGAAAGGCAAGTTGTACGTGCCAAACAGCGAGACGCTGTAATCATATAGACACGGCCTCACCATGGAGAGAGCTTCAGTTGTTGCAAGGAATTCGTCAGATCATCGTAGTCTTTATGTTTGTGTTTCGTCAGCTCACACTAGTGCGAGGTCCGTAACCAGATAAACGATCATCACTCGATCCATGCAGCAAATTTACACTATTCCTGTCTAAGTTGATGCGTCTAATTTCCTACAGCGGGGGTGGTGTATTCTTCAGAGAAACAGGTTGTCCTCATACAAGTCAGACATACGCTTGTTTGAAAAGCATCAGCCAGAGAGCCACCGAACCCAGCCTCAATCTACAGAAGTCCTATTCACACAGTCGCGCTCACACCTGCTCTGGATGAGCAGAGCACGACGTCAAACACGTAGAAATTAAAGCGAAGCCTCAGCTGGTAACCCGAAAAAGTTGCAATCGACATGAATTGGTCCGTTTGGTGCAAAATCGTCACTGGCTTACGCGGTCATTGGAGACAGCAATATATGCGAAATACAGCGTCATGGTCTGTTGTGAGCGAAACCTGAAATGAGCTGGTCAAACGATCGTCGGCAACGGCTAGATTATGGAACGGATGGGCTGGCACGACTTACCAGATGATTGGTAGTTAACTCGACACTTCATTTTTAATCTTCAACCAATCCAACAAAAGATCGGGAAATCCCCTACCCACTATGATTATTAAGTCTCGCAATCTAACGGAATATCTCCATGTATTCTTTCCAATCATCATCTCCCCACCCTGGATTATCACCCCCAACCCT
>NW_003305262.1:0-2552 GCF_000142945.1 Phytophthora infestans T30-4 | reverse complement strand
AGGTACCCCGGATCCATACTTCCGAGTTCGGATCCAAGGAAGGGAGGATCCCCCCTTGAGGGACCTGGATCCAGAGTATAGGGATGGTGGATGCAGTGGATCTCGAACTTTCGTGGGACAATGGAGATCACAGACGGTTGCGAGATGATGTTGGATGATTGGTGAGCTCATATCCACGACGAGTGTACACTTACAGTGAAGTGGATCCAAGCGACCTGGATCCGGATGAGTGTACCCATAATAGGGTGACCATAATGATTACGCCATGGATCCGGTGGATCTGAAGATAATACAGCTGGGATGATGGGTCAAAGAGAGAAAGGACATGCAGCCGAGCCTGGTAAGGGATTTAACAGGTAAAAGACATAGAAGGTAGAAATCCAGGCAGGTATAGGCTTAAGTATCAATACAGACTCCAATTTGCACGATAACACGCAAGTGCCTTCCTGCCCTCAAGAACCGGAACTACATTGGCCGTACGAGCTCGGAGAAGGTTGGGAATTGCGAACATAGTGCTGGTAGCGATAACTGGATAATACATTGGCCAGATCCTACAACCTAGTGAGCTTTTCCTATGTGCAGATCCGACAGGTTAACCGAATTTACTACTTGGTCGGTTACACCCTAGAGGCTCTCAACTCTCAAGATCCCGTCACAGGAGGCGGCAAGTACGACGCAAAGGAACTACAAAGGCAAGGGAACACACCCGTACGGCAACCCTACGGCCAGATCCACGATCTAGGCCCCGGATCCATAAGCTCGAATATTCGCTTAGGATTCGGACATCCTTTGGGAGAGGTGAGGCGAGTTAGTCGCCGTCCTCAAGGACGCGTGGTCTGTGTAGATCACAAAGGGCCTAGAGCCCAGAAGGTGAACACGGAACTTCACAAGGGCATATTTCATTGCCAGGAGCTCCTTGTCATGGACAGGGTAGTTCCGCTCGGTGGCTTTGAGCTGCCGGGACTGGAACGAGATGACTCGTTCCTGTCCAGCCGTGTCGTCCTGCAGCAATGCACACCCGATGGCGTAATCGGAGGCATCGCAGACGACGCTAAACGGCTTCGTCTCGTCCGGCAGGGCCAGGACAGGGGCCTCTTGGAGACTGGCCTTGATGCTGTCAAAATCATCCTGGTGCTCTTGCTCTCAGCGCCAGTCGACGTCCTTCTGAAGGAGGCTCGACAAGGGCTTAGCGAAGCCCGCGTACCCAGCACTGTACTTGTGAAGGTAGTTGGCCAAGCCCAACCACTTTCGAAGATCCTTCTGGGATCGCGGGCGTCGGCCATGATGCTATAGCCTTGACCTTGTCTGGGTCAGCCCGAACGCCCACGTTGCTTACGAAGCAACCGAGAACTTTGATCTCTGGTGACGCGAAAACGCACTTGTCGATGTTGGCGTAGAGCTTGTTCGCTCGCATCACGTCCAACACTCGACGGGAGGTGTCCTAGATGCACCTCCATGGCCGTCTTGCCTCCCTCGGGCACGGCTATGGACGAAAATGTCGTCGAAGTACGTCTGTACGAAGGTACGCAAAGGGCGGAACAATTGCGTCACCAGGCGATTGAACGTCGCCGGGGCGTTAGACAAGCCCTGCGGCATGACGAGCCACTCCCAAAGCATGCCGCTTGGAGTGCTTACCGCGGTGAGCGGGATGTCACTCTCTCGCATCAGGATTTGGTAGTATCCGTCTACCAAATCCAGCGCACTGTACAGTACGCTCCCGGCCATGTTGTTCAACAACACATCCTTTCGTGGGATCGGTGTTTGGGCCGGCACCGTTGCGTTGTTCAGCTTGTTATAAGCGTGAACCAGACGCCACTTTCCGTTCGGCTTACGAACGCAGAGAGTCGGCGTCGAGTGCGGGGATTTCGACTCCCGCACCATGCCTGCCTTCGCTTTCGCGGCGAAGAAGGCATCAATGACCTCGCACTGTTCGCGCGGGAGAGGCCATTGCCTCGTGACACAATACTTTGTGCCGGGCACGAGATCAATCTCGTGCCGTACGCCTCGATCCGGTGGGAGTTGGGTCGGTGGGTGTTTATTCACCACGTCCGCATACTCCGTCACCAAAGGATACACCGGATCCTTGGGGTTCTTGAGAATCTCAGAACCCAAGCGCGCCTGACGCTGCTTGTTCATGTCTTCCAGGACGTTCTCGTCCAAGACAGAGGAGGAGTTCAGCTCCTCCTGAGTGGTCTCAGGTCTCATGAGTACCATCTCAGCGATCTCTCCAGCCTTGAGGTTGGCCAGGAAAGACTCAGCCGTCATTTCCTCGAGGTTCAGTATCTCTGCAACCTCTGGCAACGGTTCCCAAGTGGACACCAGATGCCTTGACGGGTAAAACCCGTCTCGCTATCGAAGATGTGATAACACTCTTTCCACCCGGCCTTGGTCGGAGGGAGCCCGGGCCCTGGACCTCCGAGTCGCTTGAAGCGAACGTCGATCGGAAACGAAGTTCGGAATCCGACTTGAGGGCGGCGGCGGCGTCTTTTGCCGGACGGCTTCTGGTGACGGGGAAGCTTTTGCTGGCCACGTCCTAGGGATGGTCGGTCGCT
>NW_003305261.1:0-2552 GCF_000142945.1 Phytophthora infestans T30-4 | reverse complement strand
TTCGACTAGCGGGGTTGGGTTTAGGTACAGTGTTGACTCAGTACGGTAAATCTGCAAATGCATACCGTTTCGCCTTCACTTTCCCTTGTTTTGTTAGCGGATCTTGACTTGCGTCAAGATCCGCAGGGGTCCCCGAGGGGACCTGAGGAGGATAGAGAGGTTTATCTTCTAGATCCGGATCCGGATCCACCTCTCTTCCGTCGACAGAGTTCCTCCCAAAACTCCATCGATCCGCGGATCTTGTTTCATTCAGCAGCGTCTTCGTCGATCCGACTTCCGACGACGCCTCTTCCCCTGGCTCAATCTTCACTTGAGCATCTTCTTGGGACTCACGGTGAAATCCCAAGTCACCAAAAGATCCGGGCACGCGCACCATTGTGGTGTAGCGGGATCAGCAAAATCTGCGAGATTGCCAGATCCAACTTACCAACTGCGCCCAGACACCGACTAACGGAGGGGGGTCCCCCGATGATCCGTGTTTTGCTGAACTTTCCTCACCTTGTGTACCCGTCGGTAGGGCAGGATCTTGCTCTCTCGGTAACTTCCGAAGCGTTCAAGTGGTGAAGCTTGAGTGTCCTGGCGAGACGTGGGGATGGGGTGGAGCAGCAGTGGAAAATCTTCACTCTGCGTCCGTGGATTGTTCCGAATCCTAAGCGAATATTCGAGCTTATGGATCCAATGCCTAGATCGTGGATCTGGCCGTAGGGTTGCCTTGCGGGTGTGTTCCCTTGCCTTTGTGGTTCCTTTGCGTCGTACTTGCCGCCTTCTGTGACGGGATCTTGAGAGTTGAGAACCTCTAGGGTGTAATCGACCAAGAAGTACATTCGGTTAACCTGTCGGATCTGCACAAGGAAAGGAAAAGCTCACTAGGTTGTAGGATCTGGCCAATGTATTATCCAGTTATCACTACCAGCACTAGATTCGCAATTCCCAACCTTCTCCTAGCTCGTACGGCCAATGTAGTTCCGGTTCTTGAGGGCAGGAAGGCACTTGCGTGTTACTGTGCAAATTAAGGTCTGTATTGATATTTAAGCCTATAGCTGCCTGGATTTCTACCTTCTATGTCTTTCATCTGCTAAATTCCTTACCAGGCTCGGCTGCATGTCCCTTCTTCCCTTGACCCATCATCCCAGCTGTGTTATCTTCAGATCCACCGGATCCATGACGTAATCATCATGGTCACCCTATTATGGGTACACTCATCCGGATCCAGGTCGCTTGGATCCACCTCACTGTAATTGTACACTCGCCGTGGATCCGAGCTCTCCAATCATCCAACATCATCTTGCAACCGTCTGTGATCTCCATTGTCCCACGAAAGTTCCAGATCCACTGCATCCCTCATCCCTGTACCCTGGATCCAGGTCCTTCTATGCGGGATCCTCCCTCCTTGGACCCGAACTCGGAAGTATGGGATCCGGGGTACCTCGCGGTGGATCCTGACTCCTTATTAGCCGTGGCTACTAGATCCACCTTCGGATGGCACCTACCACCATTCCTTCATAGGATCCACACTCGATCCACTGGTACATAGTATATCCCATATCCACCTAAGTGAATCCAGGTAAGGGTGGATCCGAGATAAGGCTTGGTGGATCTTGCCTTCCCGTACATAGCTCATACCAGATCCATCGTCATTCCATACGGAGTGCCGCTCGTCATGGCTAATCCACCACAGGCAACTTGCACCCGTGCCAAACAATTGAAATTGTCACTGATTCGGGATAGTGACCCCGCGTCAGGCCCATTCTCTTATTTCTGAGAAAGCACTTCACCACAATCGCCTCCTGTACGTGGTCGGCGCTGCACAACAGCGTCCACGACGTGCACTACCAGCATCCACAACCGCTTTCTCCTCTTCGTGACACATGTCTCCTGCCAAGCGTACTGGCAAATCGCCGGGCAAGGCCCCATCCGCCACCCCTCCGGTCGGTCCGTCTTCAATGTCGCCCACCGATCTGCGGGTTCTAGCCCCGGCTCTTTCCGATCAGGTGCAAACCTTGACGGCGGAGCTCCAGACGGCTTAAGATGCCCAAGGCCAAGCTGCGTCTTTGCACGCCACCCAACTCCAAACCTTGCGAGCCCAGGTCCATGACCAGGCTATGGAGATCCAGGGGTGGGAGCACCGTGCGGTCTCTCAGTCGCAGGACCTACGACTCTTGCTTGGCTGATCAGGCGGTCGAGATCCGCGACCTGACCGGACGGCTGGATCACGCCTCCCGTCAACGAGATAGCATGCGGGACGACAATGACCACCTCCTTAGGGAGATGACGCTCGCTGGGATCTGAGATCCACCAAGCTCCAATCCCCGGATCCACGATCCTCGAGCGGGATCTGGAAGGATTCTCAGACTGCCTTGGGCAGTCATGGATGAGATCTTTGTACCCGACTCCCGGGACGAGTTTGCGTCTGAACTCTAAGAGGAAGGTGGTGTAACCCACCCGACCTAATGTGGGTATCCCATCCCCTTGGGCGGGAATCTTCCCTTTAAGGGTTCCGGTCGTGGTGGGAGAGGATTTCTCCCCGGGGGCTCAAAAATCCCCCCTTCCCC
>NW_003305260.1:0-2551 GCF_000142945.1 Phytophthora infestans T30-4 | reverse complement strand
AGGTGGGAGATACCTCGCAGGATCACCAACTGGTATAAGGACGCACAGGGCAGCATTAATGCGATGGTCGCTGACGCCGCTGCTAATGGCATGGCCGCCGAACAAGTTGAAGAATTGCATGGCGTTCTAAACCAGTATCCAGATATATGGAAAGATAGTCTGAGTGATGGTCCTCCCGCTAAGGTGGAGCCGCTGCGCATTCAGCTAAAGGAAGGCACCACTCCAATTCGCTGCAAGCAACGCAAGTACGCACCCCTGCAGCGGCAGTTTATTCGTGAGCACGTGGCGCAGCTTGCCAAGAATGGACTTGTGAAAGAGAACAGGTCGGCACGCTGGGCAAGCGCGGTCGTCCCTGTTCGCAAACCAGGATCCAAAGATGAATTTCGCCTCACAATCGATTACCGTGCTGTTAATCAAGCCACGGTGCCAATTGCTGGTACCATGCCTGATGTAGCAGCAGTGATGAACAGCGTGAATGGTGCTGTAGCCATGGCTAACTTTGACATGAAGAACGGATTCTGGCAGTTGCCGCTTTCAGAAGAGAGCCAGGAGGTGCTGTCATTTATGACAGATGAAGGTGTGTATACACCAACACGGGTCCCTCAAGGTGCAATGGACTCAGCACTCCATTTCCAGGGTCAAATGCAGCGCGTCTTGGCCGACTTGATTCCCAACAATGCACAGGTGTGGATCGACGATGTGCTTTTATATGCTAAGACGATGGACGAGTTTATTGATGTCCCGCGACGATTCTTTATGCTGCTACACAGGCACAACATTAAGCTCAACGCGAAGAAGAGCGTCATTTTCAAGCGTGAGGTGACATGGTGTGGTCGCGTTATCTCTGGCGATGGTGTTCGTCATGATCCGCGCCGTATCAGTGCATTGACGGAGCTTCCACTGCCATCGACAGCCGCCGAGCTGCAATACTTCGTCTGTGCATCCAATTGGCTTCGTGATTCTATCGTGGATTTTGCGCGTATATTCTCTCCCTTACTGGCTAAACTCGATGCGAGAAGAAGAAGGTCGGTCGGCGCAACCGCAACGCACTCAATGTTAATATCCAATGGACGGAGCTTGAGTGCGCGGCCTTCAGTGCAGCTGTTGCTGCCATCAAGTCCACGGCCATGATGACTTTTCCAGTAGAAGGAGATGACCTGTGTATGTTCACGGACGCAAGCCTGAATGGATACAGCATTGTCGTGACAGCAGTCCGTAATTGGGACGGTTCCCGACCAGTCGATGAACAAGATCACTCGCTGGTTATATGTAAAGGTAGTGTTTTTCGCGACGCTCAACTTCGTTGGCCTATAATCGAGAAGGAGGCGTTCCCGATAATCACAAAACCACGAATGGCTACAAGATTATTGTGGAAGCAGCATCTTACTAACCTCTTGGTCCGTCTTCTGCTTTTCCGTCAATTTTTTCTCACTGTGTGGCACCAGCTTCGTCGTGCACAGCAGCAACCAGGCTAGTCTTAAGCGGCATCACGCTTACATAAGCTTCTGTCACCCGATAATTTGCAAATCGATGGGTGTTGCGCAAGTGTGCGTACACAATACCCAGGACCATTACTCCACAGCTTTTTAAATCAGGTTGTGAGGGCTTGTCTATCCACTTCGCGATAATTTCCTTAGGAAAAAGCTCTTTTGCACCGCAGGCACTGTGCCATTTCTCTAGTTATGGCAGCAAATGAAATTACTATCATCTTCCAGCTCTTTTCAGTAGCACTCCTGGTGTAGCGGCTCATAGAAATACACCTTCAGTACATGTATTGTCGGAAACTGTTGTCGTGGAGGGGAATCGGAAAGTGAATTGATGAATTAGACTGAGTGCACTATGTTGAGCTAGAGGAGCGTATACGTTAACAGAAACGCGATCTCCACAATAATGACCCCCCCAGTGGTTCAAACTTAAATTTATGGGCATAACCACAAAAGGTGTCTCTGATAACCGCTGTCTTGGTGGTTCAGGCCACCCAATAGCCAATGTCAACGAAGAAAATGCGATGCAGCCGTCCACACTTTCTGCAATCGTTCTGATTCCGAAATCAATCACGGCGTCGTTCAGCAATCCGTTGCGTAGAACTCCAGAGACAACGTCAAAAAAATACGATGACCGTCGTGTTGATTCTGCATTTGCGACAGATTTCGTCATGAAAGTGGCGCGTCTATTCAAAGACACGTGAGAAGGGAATTCTTCGGAGTAGGGGAGCTTAACTATCTCGGGGAGGATGCTTCTAAGGCCTCGCTGGAATCGCTTAGATATCCGAAGTGGCTTTGTCACTGCGCATCGCTACCAGGAGAAAAACAGACGCCCAGCCCAATGACGCTCCGCTCTTCGCCACCTTTGCCCTGGCGGCCTTTGCCAGTGCCTCAAAAACGCCCGTGGTATAAGTGAATGGGACGCCGGCAGATACCACTCGTGCTATATCGACTCGGGAATTTAGCTGTAGAGAACAGGGAATCTCTGTGATAGCGTAATTTTGTTTTTGCACGATTATTTATTATCCTCGCAGAATATTTTATCAACAGAAGACGTTCAAAATATC
>NW_003305259.1:0-2551 GCF_000142945.1 Phytophthora infestans T30-4 | reverse complement strand
CGCTGTTCAGCCCGAATGCATGGAAGCAAGCGGCCCAGAAGAAGCGCCATAAGACTCGTCTTCGCTCTCCTGCCAAGTCGCCCCGACGTCATACAAAGACTCGGTCTAAGTCTGTACCGTCTTCTCCTTGCTCATGGTCGCCAACTCCTGCACCAGCGTCTTCTTTAACTCCCGCCGTGGTCGACCTCAGCGGCGATCAGAGTGACGTGGACATGGTGGATGTTGATCCAAGTGGTGTCCCGTCGGTTCAAGAAACTGCCACCGATTCTTCAGGTAAGGACATGGACCCTGGGGATCACGACGATGTTTCCGGTATTCCTAACGCGCCTTCACCCCCGCCTCAAGGTCCTCTCGATGTGGCCAAGCCTCCAGCTTCGACGATCTCTCCTTCTCCAGCAGACATACGTGCCGCTGAAGAAGTCTTGCGTGAGGCCGAGCAATTTCGACTGATGTTGGCTCAAGTGATGAAGGTGAAGAATCGGACAGCACTGTCCCACAAGGCAAGGCTGCTTCGTCGTCTGCTGCGACATCCAAGACAGTTGAAGTTTCTGGAGTGGTTTCTACATCAGGGCTTACCCCTGTTGAAGCTGCTCGCTCCACAAGCCTCCGTGTCTTCAAAGCCGGCTCTGACTGTTCCGACAGCTACCGTGCCAAGTGTTTCTTTGCCCGACTTTTTGATGGAGATTGATGACGATGGAAATGTTGATGACGATCGTGGAGATAATGTGGATGACGATGAACTTTCGGTGGATAATTCTCCTGCTGGTCCAAATGGTGGCGGTGATGTTCTGCCACCTACCGAGCATTCAAGTATAGTCGATGACGAAGATGTCGAAGATTCAGACGGCAACTGGAGCGGTCTTGGCCCTGCTCGGCCTCCGACTCCCCCTCGGCCTAATCCTTCGCCGATGGTCACTTCTCCATTCATAGTCGGTGGTCCGCCTCCTCCGTCATCGACAAGCCTCCAAGCACCACCATCTTCGCCTCCTGTTCCGGTGTCTCCTCGTCCATTCTCTCGGGCTCTCGATGCTGGACATGGGCGCAAGATCACGGCCACCTACACTTCGGTGCCGCGTCGTGGTGGTGCACCGTCGGTTAAGCCGTTGCCTCACCGGGTGTTGCCTGGTGCTCGCCCTACAGTACCTGGACCACTCGCTCGTGCTGGCTCCCCCATCCCAGGTCGTGGGGGCGAGCGTGAGCTTAGCATATAGGAGTTTGTATAGGCTGTCTGGGCCCCCACCAGCCGCACCAAAAGCTTTATTCAAAAATCGGAAGGTGGCGTCGAGTCTGACTTGGTTAAAGTATGCTATGGTCACCGTCGTTACGATCAGCCAAATCCACCAATCAGCGACCACCCTTACCCTAACGTGCACATAGATTACCCGTACAGCTGACTTCTGTACAGTGTCACACTGACAGTCCGTTTGCAAGCACTTTTCACTTGAACAGCCAAATAATACATGCAACAACGCTCAAAGCACTTACAATTTTACAGCAGAGGGACCACCGCTGTACTGTACAGCGAACCTGTACACTGTACAGGTTCGCTAGAATAGTCAGTGTAATTTACTATTGTATGTTGTTTGCATAATATTTGCAATTACAAGTTCGGCAAACGACGTGGAGCCAAGCCCCTCTGGTTTGATGCGAGTATCTGCAGCAACACCACGACGCAAGCTACGTGTTTGTGTTTAGGTGTGTAGCGCCAATAGAGGCGGGTCACCAAAGAGAAAGACCCAGAAGACTGGGAAGGCTCCCGGGGAACCGGTTCGTAGCCGGAGAGCATTCAGTTGGCCAGTGGCGTGGCCAATGGGATCACGGACATCACTTCTTGCGACGGCTGACCATTATGTACCTCGAAATATAAAAAAGAGGTGGAGATATAACCCGCCAACGCTTGATGTCATTTTCCAGATGAAGTAAATTGTAAATGGGGTACATGTACATGTAGTGCGATTTATCCCATCTTCACGATACGCGAGAATAAGGTTTGCTTACAGATATGCGGTACATGTACACTGTAGCACGCTCTAGTTTTGATTATTTTCTAAGTTCGAGTGCCACCGTGACTGACATGGTCACGTGAGCATGACAGTCAAGTTGGCACCCATTTACCCCTCTATTATTTTTTAATTTAATCAACTGCGGTGATGTGAAGGCATTTCTTTTAACACGGCAGTGTCGCTAAAGGAGATTGCATCGCTGAAAATGCTGTAGTAGGAATGTTTGTGGTGGCCTTGCCACTAAAGCTTTCTTTTGGCGTGGACTCAATAGAGACGGACGAATCATCGCCTTCTGGCGCAGTCGATCGGTGGAAAGTGTCGGGTCCTCAAGGTTCGTGGGGTTATTGACCATGTAAAGGATGAGCGTGAACGAGTAGAGAGTGATAAAGAGGATGTAGCTCGAAGAAGATGAACCGGTACGAACCCAAGAATTCGCGTGGTGGATCCATTACAAGTTAGTACAGGAGTGCCGCGGTCGCCACATGCCCGTTTAGGAGAAAAAGCCCAGTCAACACTTGGACAGGTCGCATTAGAGTCCTCCCTCCTGA
>NW_003305258.1:0-2551 GCF_000142945.1 Phytophthora infestans T30-4 | reverse complement strand
CATAGCCCCACCGAGATCTCTTTTTGAGATTGGGAGCCGGGTTTGGTTGTACATGGGACGCGTCAAACCGGGCTTGACGAAGAAGTTAGCTCATCGGTGGCATGGACCTTTTCGGATCAAGCGCAAGGTGGAAGAGTTTGCGTACGAGCTGGAACTACCAGACCGAAGTGGGTATCGCTTCTACCCAGTAGTGCATGTGTCGAGACTCAAGGCTGTCAACGAATTCAACAGTCGACCGAACACTCGGTTGGTATTAGACGCGACTAATGAAGCAAGACTCGACTTCGATGAGGAACGGTTGCCTGAGGACAGCCGGGAGCCAGATCAAGTTGCCGGTGAATATGAAGTCGAGGCCATCCTCGACGACAGAACATCACTGTCGACGAGCACAGAGCGTGCCGTACGCGAGTTCAAAGTCAAGTGGGTTGGCTATGAAGATCCAACTTGGGAACCAGCATCCCACTTGTCATGTGGAGGTCTGCTGTACGACTATTTGCGAGCCAAGAAGTACGAGAATTGGCTGCAGATGGCGCAAGTGGCGGACGAAGACTAGCGTGACTGGATCACGTGTGAACTGTCCACAGGGCGATGCAGCCTGTGGTAACAGATGAAAAACGTTACCGCAACAACAAATTGTATATGCATTTCAAGAACAACATGAACATGATTACGCTGTGGAAGTGGATTAAGAATAAGAAAACATGAATGCCGACCGGGGAGCGACCACTGAAAACGAAAACTCGCTGGATCCCTCAACAGTTGGCTGAGATGCTGGAGAACGTCGTGGAACATGCAGCGAGGATTCAAATCGATTCCAATTGCCTGGTCGCGGTGGCCAAGAGTGCCAACGAAGTTGAGTCACCACTCTCCTTCTCCTCTTCATCAGGAACCTGAGCCTCGGCAGCTGGAGCTGCAGCCGGACCCTGCGAATCCTCGGTACCAGCTTCAACAGGAGCAGCAGTCCAAGCGGGACGTGGAGTAACCGGTGGCGAGTCAAACAACGAACGCCAGGTCGGAATAACTTCAGTAGTCCAGAGACGGGTCAACGATCACGCTTCGGTACACATTCACGAAACGCGTACCACGAGGATTGAAGATCTCCGGATTACGCTGGCACGGGAAGTACGTGGTGTTGTACGGGTGCTGATGCGGCGCATTCATCCATCCAGTACACCAGGGCTGACGAGCGTCGAGAGCCGGAACTTTGGAAAGCCAGTCAGATGTCTGAGGTGCAAACGCCAAGTTTTCAATGGGGTACCACGGCTTCGACGGCTCCAAAAGCAACTCGGGACGAATGAACGGCGCGCCGGAGGTACCAGAGAAAACCGAGTCACAACTCCACGCCATGTACTGCTCACGGTACTTGTTACGAAGACGATCGGCACGACGGTCGCGCTCACTGAAGAGCTTCTTCAACACAGCTCTCAGTTCCTTCAAGCGCTCCTTGTCGTGGCCAACCTTTTTAGCTTCTTCAGCGATACCTCGCTCAATACCAGCCAACGGAAGCCAGTGGAGACGCTCCCACAACGCGAACCCGAGGTCACCTTGCTTACCGCCGTCACCCCGAAGGTTCGCCCAGATCATCTTGAGACGGGTCTCAATCCGAGCACGCTTGGAGATGGAGACGCTTGGATTGAAGTCAACAGTGTCGAAGAGACAAGCTTGAAGAGGATAGAGCTGCCGGCATCCAGAGCTCGGAGGTTGACCGGCTGACGGAGTATCCCGTTCGCGCGCGCATCAGACGCTCAATCCGATCGTGCTGAGTGGAAACCTTCGTACGTAGCGCTTGGACATCCGATAAATCGCCGTGGATGAGGTCGGACGACAAGCGATGGAGCTTGTTCAACTGGGAAGTGCTGGCCACCATTATCGCGTTGAAAGACTCGCGTTCCCGCGCAATCTCGTTTTTGAAGCATGATGTTCTCGTCTTGAACTGATTCGATGAACTTGGAGAGCTTCGCCGTGAGTTCGGAGTCGGAGTCGATTGTCGCTTGGGTATCCAGAGATCTCCGGTGGTGCGCAGCGTCGGAATCTTAAGCTCGCTTGAGCTGCACCTTAAACGCATCGAGATCAGTAGTACCCCGACGAGCGAGCAACTCGGGGTTTTCGCGGAGTCCCACTTCGGCGGAAATCTTGTTCTCCAAGGACTGACGAGCGATCTCAGTAGTCTCAAACTGGGCGCGAAGTTTGCCGACGTCACACGAGGTATCGAAGGTCGACGACGGTCCGGCTGCAACAGCCTAGTAGACGTCGCTCACAGTACGGGCGCTGTCAACTCGATCCAGAAACCGCCGGTCGAAGCGGGGGCGTCAAGCTCTTGAAGCTGGTGCAGGACATCGGGTAGTCGCCTTGTCCGAGCTGCAGGAGTGAGAGGTAGATGTCGTCTGCGGCGATGCCTGTAAGAACAAATCATGGGGCAATTACCAAAGTCAAATGCCCTGGGGAAACCATGTGATGAGAACGCATGACCAACACATTCGGGTGGGCCCTAAACCCAATAGCTTCCGCATCCTGAACCTCGGAATTGTGAACCGGGTTGACGTGAATTATT
>NW_003305257.1:0-2550 GCF_000142945.1 Phytophthora infestans T30-4 | reverse complement strand
CATTGACGCCGGCGTTTCCAATGATAAAGGAACATATCACCGGACCGCCGGGAGAACTCGGCGGGAGACCAGAATGGCTCGAACCGAAGCTGGGGAAACTCAGCGAACCGACCTCCGCGACCGTACAACCAACGAGAACAGTCGAACCGTGGAGATGGATCACGCGACAACACCCAACGAGGACCCTGTGCAGCTTGTGGAAGAATGGGGCACTCGGCTCACTACTGTCGACGACGCTGCAAATTCTGCAGACAAGTCCATGAAGGCGGCCAGTGCGAGCTGTTTCGTCAATATGAGAAGCTGGCTGCGTTCGTGAAGAACTCTGTCGACAAGTCGCAAGTGCCAGAAGACCTGCAAAACCTTTACGCGCCGAGTGATTTTTTAAACTCGGCGGCCCGCCAACACTGACTGGGTTGGAATATGCCGGGCTGCCACAGTCAGCTGAACCTGCAGTTGAGGCGAATTTCTTGTTTGCCTTCGTAGGCGAAGCAGGACGGCCCGAGGGAAGAAGCGGGGATGGCAATTGGATGTGTGAAATCGACGGAATTGAACGTGAGCTCGGTGAGTTAGATGATAACAACCGAGCGATTGCAAGTGTAACTCGGCAGTCAGACCAAGCTGTGCATCGTACCAGGATAATGAAGCTGCTTCCGGGAGAACGGCTGGGATGGTGGGCAGCACAGACGTTTGATCGTCGAGTTAGAATGAGAGCCCTCGTATTGGGTGCAGTGAACGACCGAAGGACCAAGATATTATTGGATACCGGAGCAAATGTCTCGGCGATAAGTGAGTACTTCGCGAGGAAACTGCGTCTCAAGAGAGTGGCCAGCAGAGATAAGCGAATTGACATACAAGGAATAAGTAAAGACAGGATGGTGACAACGTCAAGAGCAGTGGTGAAGGTGACACTCGGCTGGGAAGTGGCATACGAGTTTGAAGTACGGATAATGCCTCATCATGCCGGAGCCAATTTGATTCTCGGCACCGACTTCATGATCCCAGCTGGAATCCGTCTGGATCTGTACAACTCGGCGGTAAAGCTACCCGATGAGATGGTGATCCCACTCATCCGATCAAGTAATGCACCGACCAAGACCGAGTTCGGACCAAATGTCCCATGCGGGCCACCAGGATCGAAAGTCGAATGACCGCTGAGTTCAAATTGCCCAGGCGACAACCCAGTGAGTCGACGCATGACTTGTGGGTGCGACGGACGAAGGGTTGGATTCCGACGGTTTTTTTAATCGCCGAGGAAGACCAACCCATGTCCTGATTACGAACGTACGACAGACGTCAGTCTGGTGCCCACCTCACTTTTATGTGATAAAATGGCAGCCACATGGAGTACTGGCCAATGAGGGATATGTCCGCGTGAACTCGGCGAAGTACCGTGACTGGCAGATATTGGCCTTTGAGTCGGCGATGGATAAAGATTTGCTGCAGAAAGAACAACGACTGTACGACGACTGGTTGTCACACCAGCCGCCAGCTGTGGAAAGACGAAAATACCCAACTCCGACGGCGGTGGAAAGACGACCTCCTCCAGTGGAAAGTGGACAAGAATTAACATGCGCCGAACGCTGGAGAAGGATCGAAGCCGACGCTGAAGCCGGCAACTACGGGAAGCGTCGCGGTAACGCAGACGTCATATCGACTTCAGGAGTGACAAGGGGTGACCCGGCTATAAACTCAGCGTTCAAGCTGGAAGACGTCCGAGCGGACCGTACGTCGGTGCTACACGATGGACAAGATGTCTCCTATCAGCTGTCCAAGTTTGAAGACGATGGCGCCATTTCTGACGTCAACACGAACTCAGCGATTGAAGGAACAAGTGAAGTAAGGGCCACGGAAGACGTGTCGGCGACTGAAGACTCAGCTATAACGGAAGGAGACCTTGAAGAACGCTCGGAACACGCCCTATGTGACGCTCAACCCGTTGACAACCGAGCCAAGTTTGGAATAATTAGACCAAGTTCTGCAGCCGCGGTGAACTCAGCGATGGGTACACCGGAAGCCTGCATTACCCAGTCGGCGGCGGTGGACTCGGCGTCAGGAGATCTAAACACTGAGAGCGCCTCGGACGTGGGCACATCATGCGGTGAGGATGCCAGCTATCCCGAAGACGCGTTTGCATGCACAGAAGTTAGTTCTGCCGTCACAACCAACTCAGCGATTGATCACTCCGACGCGACCAAGGACTATGATAATCGGGAGGTATTACTGCCTGAAGGAATAATGCCGAACGACGACCCAGCTACGGCGAGACTCAGCGTTGGAGGACTATGCAGGCCGATACCGGTTCGCAAGTGGTTAGACAGAACGACAATGATACCATCTACCTCGGAGGGAAGGTTTGAGCAGCGCAGGAGTCAGATCGGGCATTGCAGTGCGCTTGTGGGGAAAAGGGCTTTTCTGAGCAATTCACTAAATGGAGCATGAGACGGGCACCCAATCGCGCAGTCATCGACTGTGTGCGAGTGGTTTAAGAGGAATTAGACTATGTAGGACGGAGGAAGGGAACGCGAGGTGTGTATAGCAGAGAGAAGAGAG
>NW_003305256.1:0-2550 GCF_000142945.1 Phytophthora infestans T30-4 | reverse complement strand
GATTTACCTGAGAATTTCGACTCGGCGTCATCTGAAGACGCAAGAATGACGCACGCCCTCGTGAAAGCTACAAACGCCACTTTGAATCGTGCAGTGAAAACACGTTCTCATTTGAGAAACTTCAGTAGCGACGCGTGGTTGAAGTAAGAGATCAAGTTAGAGCTCCTCCAAACAGACAGAATGCCTGCTGACTCCCTCACTAAGGCCTTGCCATTGCCCAGGTTTGAAGCGTTGAAGATGAAGTGCACCAACGAGGTGCGGCTTAACGACTCGGCTTACTTGCAAGCTTGAGGCGGCGTGCTGGGCCAATGTGTGGCGTTGGAATTCGCACGTGAACGCTAGCTACAAATGTAGCTAGGAAGCTCTCACAACAATACGTCTGCTAGGATAGCAAACGATCGTTCGGGCGGACCTGAAGACCCCGGTTCTGCCCTTGCACCGGGACAGACTGGACCTTGCAAACTACTTATATAAACCAGCCAGTAAAAATAAGAACACGCTACTAGCACGAGCAAAGCTAATAGGTGTTATGAATCCTCGTGGTCCAAACAGCGGAAGGGTACCAGGCACGGGTAAGCCTTTTATGAGGGCACCAAGTGTTCAACACTCGGTTGGAAGAATAAAAGGGATGCAACACAAGCACTCCCAGTCGTGCAAATAGACTACAATGAGCCGTCACGTAAAACCTTCCGATAGTAATCGGCCAATACACACACAGTCTCTTGGCCTTGCCGGATGAACGCTCGCTACAGAGCTTCATGCTCACCGACAGGCATAACACACTCAAACAAGCTTTACCACACGCTTACTTTGAAGCCGGACGTCACTCTGTGTGTTTAAGTTCTGTTCTGTAATTATGTTTGTCCTTTTCAGGCCTATTTCTAATAAGAAGTCCTAATCATGTTTACAAATTTCAAGTCTTCGAAGTCGGCTCCGACTGTTCCCACGACTGATGTACCAAGCGTGTCTTCGCCTGGCCTTTCGATGGAGATTGATGACGATGGGAATGCTGATGACGACTATGGAGATGACGTGGATGACAATGAATCTTCGGTGGATGACTCTCCTGATGTTCCCAGTGGTAGCGGTGATGTTCCGCCCCCCACCGATCATTCAAGCATACTCGATGACGAAGATGTTGAAGATTCAAACAGGAACTGGAGTAATCTTGGCCCAGCTCGTCCTCCGACTCCACCTCGGCCAAATCCTTCGCCGATGATGACTTCCCCAATCATCGTTGCCGGCCCGCATCCTTCGCCACCAGCAAGTCCTCCGGCACCAGCATCTTCTCTTCCTGTTCCAGTGTCTCCTCGTCCGTCTATTTGGACTCTCGATGCTGGACCTGGACGCATGATTACGGCAACCTATACTTCGGTGCCGCGTCGTGGTGGTGCACCGTCGGTTGAGCCGTGGCCTCACTGAGTGTTATCTGGTACTCGCTCTTCGGTGCCGGCTTCGTCCACCCTGCCACCGTGGGTTCTTCCGTATGTGGACATGGAGTTTATCGATGCAGGCGCCAAGAAGTGTTTCGAGCGACTCCTGAGCTTAACGCTTCCTGAACCAGCTGGTGAGGTGACCGTGCGTACAACGTTGGAGGGTCTCCAAGCGTTCTTTGATTATTCGCATCCTGATCACCCGTACCAGCAACTTCGGCAGCTTTATCCTCTTCAAGCTTGCCTCTTTGACACTGTCGACTTCAAACCAAGCGTCCCCATCTCCAAGCGTGCTCCGATTGAGACCCGTCTCAAGATGATCTGGGCGAACCTTCGGGGTGACGGCGGTAAGCAAGGTGACCTCGGGTTCGCGTTGTGGGAGCGTCTCCACTGGCTTCCGTTAGCTGGTATTGAACGAGGTCTCGCTGAAGAAGCTAAAAAGGTTGGCCACGACAAGGAACGCTTGAAGGAGCTGAGAGCTATGTTAAAGAAGCTCTTCAGTGAGCGCGACCGTCGTGCCGATCGTCTTCGTAACAAGTACCGTGAGCAGTACATGGCGTGGAGTCGCGACTCGGTTTCATCTAGTGCTTCCGGCGTGTCATTCATTCGTCTCGAGTTGCTTTTGGAGCCGTCTAGGCCGTGGTACCCCATTGAAAACTTGTCATTCGCACCTCAGACATCTGACTGGCTTTCCGAAGTTCCGGCTCTCGACGCTCGTCAGCCATGGGGTACTGGATGGATGAATGCGGCGCATCAGCACCCGTACAGGCACCACGTACTTCCCGTGCCAGCGTAATCCGGAGTGATTCAATCCTCGAGGTACGCGTTTCCGGGGATGTTGTACCGAAGAATGAGCGTTGGACCGGCTCTTGGATTCGAGCGAGATAGTTCCGACACTGGAGGGCAATGGTTGAATCGCCACCGGAGAACGCCACGTCCACGATAAGCCTGCTTATACTAACTGCGTGTGGTCCCGAACGATCTGAGGAGTCCGACTTACGCCACAAGCTGCCGAAGAGTCAAACGACACTGAATGCCCATTCCATCTAGGATACTAGATACATGCTTAGATGTGGACCTGAATCGGCAGACGCCGCGGAGGAGAGAGTATAGAATA
>NW_003305255.1:0-2550 GCF_000142945.1 Phytophthora infestans T30-4 | reverse complement strand
AAGCGGGGCGTCTCCTCTATCTCTTGAGCCCTTATAAGCAACACAATGCTTAAAACTGAAGAAGTTGTGGTCGCTCAAAAATATTATCTCCATTTATGAGCCCTCGAAATGACGATACATTTAGGAGTGTGAGCTCAATTTTTTTCACTTTTGAAAAAACAGGTGTTATTTAAAAGCTCTCTTTAAAAGCAATTAAATAAGGGTAGTCTTACAGTTTTTCGATTAAAGTTTACAATAAATGTCACAATTTCGGTTAAGTGTGAAAATCAATTGGCATACGGGCTGAAGCCCGAGAAGCGTAGTTCTCAAACATCGAGAGTTTTTTTTTGGTTGGTGAATGAAGAGGAAGAAGATAAAGAGAATTGGAAAGAAGCATACATCGATTGACGGATTGACGTACTTGCGAAATGAAATGGGTAGGCGGCTCACTAACTGACTGTGGCGTTTGATATGGGTGAAGAGTGTGCCGATGCTACTTGATGCGATGTGGTGTGACTTCACGAGATGTTGATCTTAGTGAGGCTGCAGCGGGACTGCCGTAGCTTTAGCGTCAGAGGAAGACGTTCGACTCAAAGAGTCACTGATACTAAGTTCCTTATCCAAAGGACACTTACAGCCCAAGACCAGGGCTCAAAGTTAACACCTTAACTTTTATGCTTCAAAACCAGAAGTGTTTTATTTACGATTATTGCGGCCAAGCCGCCTAGGGGTAAATGTATCTGTTTCACTATCTAGCATAGTTAAACCTAATCAAATGCATAACGTGTGGCTTTCGGCCAACGTACTGAGAAACCTTGTTAGCTCTCCAACTTATGTACTGAGAGTTTGTTAACTCTCCGGGTACTTCGTACCCCTGTGTGTTCCACACCATGTAACCCCGTTACACTCTCCTCCACTAAGATGAGAACATTCCGTTCTCGAAACTCTCCTCAGCGAGGTCACGTCTTGTTAAGACGGCGGAGGTTACTACACCTCACACCAGCGTTGTACAGCTCCGTGAGCTCACAAACGCCTACGCATCGTTGATGCCCAACTTCTCGTCGTCGGCCCACAGCCCAATGCTCCAAGCGCAGCGCGCATCTTGCTCTCAAGCGGTCTCAGACCTACGCTCGCGCTCCGGGCCTACTCCAAGAGCTGCAAACCGCTTAGAGCAACGCTCTTGACTCATTCGAGTCGTCGACAACAGCTCAGCGGTTGAACACTCGCTTCACAAGCGATAGGTCGGTGGTTCGAGCCCACTAGGGCACAGCCCTCTCGTTCCATGAACGATTGTTCACGCTTGGACAAGCTTAAGGGCAACACCCTTTTAGCTCAATGGTTGAGCGTTGGCTTTGAGAGCCACAGGTCGGTGGTTCGAACCCACCAAGGCACAGCTCTGTCGTTCCATGAACGATTGTCCACGCTTGGACAACCTTAAGAGCAATCCGCTTTTAGCTCAGTGGTCGAGCGTTGGCTTTGGAAGCCACAGGTCGGGGGTTCGAACCCACCAGGGCACAGCCCTCTCGTTCCATGAACTGTTGTCCTTGAATGGACAAGCTTAAGGACAACGCCCTTTCAGCTCAGTGGTCGAGCGCTGGCTTTGGAAGCCACAGGTCGGTGGTTAAAATTCACCCGGGCGCAGCCCTCTCATACCATGAGTAGTCCGTTCTCGGACTGACGTACGGGCATCGCCCTTATAGCTCAATGGTAGAGCTCCGGCCTGTCAAGCCAAAGGCCAGTGGCTCGATCCCCGTCCGGGACACCACTTTCGCTGTTACAGCGTATCGACATTTGGATCATGCTCATCGAGCAAGATGTTTCAAGACAACTATGCGTCTATCGAGACGCTTGTGCCTGAACCTTGTTCAGCACAACACGAAGCACCTGCTTCCTTCGGGACCATGTCCCTAGCACTACGAGGTCTCTCCACCTCCTGCTCCCGCTGCGAGCACCGCTCATACGTACGAGCTGGCTGCTGCAGCCACTGTTCAGAGCCTGAGCTCAACTACTGACCTGATCGCTCCCCACGCTAGTGGGAGGCGCCCAGCGCCTGGCGACGCTGTCGCACGCCATGGTGGCGCTTCGGCACATGATGTGCCCGGTCGTAAGCGTCAACGACGTCAGGGCAATCTTGCCGGAGGATAACCTCAAACTCCCACGAGTTCTGTGAGTGAGGGTAACCCCTCCACTTCACCAAGTACTGGGGAACGAGCCTGGCGTCTACGCCACGCCACAAGGCGTTCCACGTGAAAGTGAAGCTCACCATGCTCATCGCGCAGAGCAGGAGGAGGCCATGCCTCAGCTGGGCTCTCGCGGGGAGAGTCAGCACTTGCCGGAACGACGTCTGCGTCAATACAACGACGGGGGTCCACGACGCGAACCGTACACGTGCCCGGCATATCGGGCCGATCTCCGAAGAGATGAACCAACCTTGGGGATAGGTTGAGAGCCAACCATGTTTGATTGCAGACCCAGGGCCATCGAACCTTTGAGTGTACAGACCCCTCGACTGGAAGGTTCAGTTGGCCTGTGGCCTTGGAAATGCGAGAACTTTGCTCCGTGAACCGGGGG
>NW_003305254.1:0-2550 GCF_000142945.1 Phytophthora infestans T30-4 | reverse complement strand
GACGGTCGGAGCCCCATCACTGATAAGGCACGACCGCGACCCACGCTTCATGAGCGAGGTGCTCCAAGCATTTGCAGAGATGATGCAGTCAAGATCACGAGCGACTTTGAGCTATCGGCCACAGGCTAATGGACAGCAGGAACGCTCGGTGAAGTCGGTGATGGGTTCCGTACGGGTGTACGCGGAAGAACCTCTACAGCAAGATTGGGATGAAATCGCAGAGAAGTTGGTGTTCGCTATTAATACTTCTCAGGACACTACAAGGAAGAAAAGGAAACCGTTCTACCTCGTTCATGGTTGGGATGCGCAGTCAACGTTGCGAGCGATGTCGTCATCACTCAAACGAGGACTCGGCAAGCCGTCTGACGCACTAGCGTGGCGGCGTGAAATCAATCGACAACATGAGGTCACCCTCACTATGGCCAAAGATTATCAGGCTGTAGAAAAGAAGCGAAGGGCTAAAAAGCATAATGATGCCCTGAGTCGACTGGAAAAAGCAGCTGTACCTCAACCAAGTGGAAACGAACACTCGGCGGACCCTCCAGAAGCTTCGGCAGAGGTGGAAGATCCTGCAAGAGCCCCACCGAGATCTCTTTTTGAGACTGGGAGCCGGGCGTGGTTGTACATGGAACGCGTCAAACCGGGCTTGACGAAGAAATTAGCTTACCGGTGGCATGGACCTTTTCGGATCAAGCGCAAGGTGGAAGAGTTTGCGTACGAGCTGGAACTGCCTGACCGAAGTGGGTATCGCTTTTACCCAGTAGTGCATGTGTCGAGACTCAAGGCTGTCAACGAATTCAACAGTCGACCGAACACTCGGTTGGTACTAGACGCGACTAATGAAGCAAGACTCGACTTCGATGAGGAACTATTGCCTGAGGACAGCTGGGAACCAGATCAAGTTGCCGGTGAATATGAAGTCGAGGCCATCCTCGACGACAGAACACCACTGTCGACGAGTACGGAGCGTGCTGTACGCGAGTTCAAAGTCAAGTGGGTGGGTTATGAAGATCCAACTTAGGAACCAGCATCCAACTTGTCATGTGGAGGTCTGCTGTACGACTATTTGCGAGCCAAGAAGAGCGAGAATCGGCTGCAGATGGCGCAAGTGGCGGACGAAGACTAGCGTGACTGGATCACGTGTGAACTGTCCACAGGGCGAGGCAGCCTGTGGTAACAGACGAAAAACGTTACTGCAACAACAAATTGTATATGCATTTGAAGAACAACATGAACACGATTACGCTGTGGAAGTGGATTAAGAATAAGAAAACATGAACGCCGACCGGGGAGCGACCACTGAAAACGAAGTCACGCGGGACACCTCAACAGTTAGCTGATATGCTGGAGAACGTCGTGGAGAGTGCAGCGAGGATTCAAATCGATTCCAATTGCCTGGCCGCGGTGGACAAGAGGGCCAACGAAGTCGAGTCACCACTCTCCTTCTCCTCTTCATCAGGAGCCTGAGCCTCGGCAGCTGGAGCTGCAGCCGAACCCTGCGAATCCTCGGTACCAGCCTCAACAGGAACAGCAGTCAGAGCGGGGCGTGGAGTAGCCGGTGGCGAGTCGAACAACGAACGCCAGGTCGGAATAAGTTCAGTTGAATCGAGAGACGGGTCAGCGATCACGCTTCGGTACACGTCCACGAAACGCGTACCACGAGGATTGAAGAGCTCCGGATTACGCTGGCACGGGAAGTACGTGGTGGTGTACGGGTGCTGATGCGGCGCATTCATCCATCCAGTACGCCAGGGCTGACGAGCGTCGAGAGCCGGAACTTCGGGAAGCCAGTCAGATGTCCGAGGTGCGAACGACAAGTTTTCAATGGGGTACCACGGCTTCGACGGCTCCAAAAGCAATTCAAGACGAATGAACGGCGCGCCGGAAGCACCAGAGGAAACCGAGTCACGACTCCACGCCAGGTACTGCTCACGGTACTTGTTACGAAGACGATCGGCACGACGGTCGCGCTCACTGAAGAGCTTCTCCAACAGAGCTCTCAGTTCCTTCAAGCGTTCCTTGTCGTGGCCAACCTTTTTAGCTTCTTCAGCGAGACCTCGTTCAATACCAGCCAACAAAAGCCAGTGTAGACGCTCCCCTAACGCGAACCCGAGATCACCTTGCTTACCACCGTCACCCCGAAGGTTCGCCCAGACCATCTTGAGACGGGTCTCAATCGGAGCACGCTTGGAGATGGGGACGCTTGGATGGAAGTCGACAGTGTCGAAGAGACAGGCTTGAAGAGGATAGAGCTGCCGAAGTTGCTGGTACGGGTGATCAGGATGCGAGTAATCAAAGTACGCTTGGAGACCCTCCAACGTTGTACGCACGGTCACCTCATCAGCTAATTCGGGAAGGGTTAAGCTTAAGAGTCGCTCGAAACACTTCTTGGCGCCTGCGTCAGTAAACTCCATGTCCACGTACGGAAGAATCCACGGTGGCAAGGTGGACGAAGCTGGCACCGTAGGGCGAACACCAGGCAATACTCGGTGAGGCAACGGCTCAACCGACGGTGCACCACCACGACGCGACACCGAAGTGTAGGTGGCC